>NC_141536.1:139286027-139591321 GCF_021556685.1 Rattus norvegicus
AACATGTTTAAGGGTAGACACAATTCCCAAAACTAGGCAAACAATGCAAAACAAATTCAGTGGAACATAGGAATCCCTGTTTGCTTGCTTGCTTGCTTGTTTCACAATTCTTAGGTTAAGGTTTTCTGGTTGGGGTTTTGTTTTTCCTTTAGTTTCTTTTTAACTTATGGGACTTTTTCTTACATACATTCTTTGGGTCTGTGTTTGGGTAGGTGGTTGTTTTGCATACGAATGTGTGTGTCTCCACATCTGTCTGTGTTTCTTAGGCTTTTTCTTAGCTAATGTTTGTCCATTTGTTTTGTCCCACTGAGATGTTTTAATTTTGTCTTACTTTTTTATAATCATCTTATTTCTTTTTTAGATGGCTGCTTGTTTGGGGAAGATAGAGAGATAGGGAATGGATTTGATTAATGGGAAGGTTGGCAGGACCATGGATGAGCTGCGGGATTTTGAACCACAATCAAAACACAATGTGTAAAATAATCTATTTTTAAATTGTGTATTCAAACTAATTTGATCTCAACACTGTGCTTTATCTAGGTTACAAATTCACCCCTGGCCACTATCTTAAAAATATGAAGAATGACTCTCAAGGCCAAAGACAAGGGATTTTAGATGAACACTGTTCTAGGACTGGAGGTGAGACACTCAGGAAAGGAGGAAAGCAAGGCTGTCTGCCAGGAGCCATTGCCAAGATGTGGTGCACTGTGCTCAGTGGTGCTGCTCTAGGGCCTGTTAGGGCTTTCCTGACAAGACCATGGCAGGTATGTTGGTCAGCACATCTGTCCACTCAGGATTTGTTCAAGTCCAAGAAGAGCAGTACTTCTCTGATCTCTTCATATGAAGATGCTCTAAAGCCTGTCAGAGGGAACAAGAGTGCAATCAACTATGTACTGCCTCTAAGAAAGGCACATTCTTCTAGGTGTCGGGTCTAGAGTTTCAGTCTCACCCTCACGTGTATCTTCCATAATGCTGTGGTCATTCCTGTGTAAAGGGTAGGAAAGAGGATCAGAAATCAGAGCCTGAGTTCCTAAACACTATTTGCACTTCAGCCTTACAGCCAGGACAGAATTTCTGGATAATCCCAACTTCTGAATGATGAAAAAGTATAGAACTACTATTTTAAGGTTTCTGCCTGTCACCTGCCTGACCAGTTTCTTTCTACTGGTCACAGCAAAATCAGCTTTAATATCAATAAAGCCCTTTTTGCTCAGTCTTCCTTTGCTCAGTGATTTCTGCTATAGCTTTCAAAGCACTGTTGTTGTTGTTGTTATCATTAATCATTCTGTTTCTTTACATCTCAGATGTTTTCCTACTTCCCAGTTACCCCTCCACAAACACTTCCTCCAACATCTGCCCTCTCCTCAGTCCCCTTTCCCTCTGTGAGTGTACTACCCCACAAACCACCCTATCAAACCCCATTGCTCAAGCATCTCCACATGCTGGGGAAACAAAGTGCCACAGGACCAAGGGCCTCCCTTCCATTGATATCCAAAAAGGCAATCCTCTGCTACCTATTTATCTGGAGCCATGGATCCCTCCCAGTATGCTCCTTGGCTGGTGGTCTAGTTCCTGGAAGCTCTGGAACTTCCTGCCAGCTGATGTTCTTTCTATAAGATTGTAATCCCCCCCAGCCCCTCCAGACCTTCTGCCAGCTCCCCACCACAGTTCATAAACTCAGTCTGATGGTTGACTCCAAGCAGCCACATCTGCATTGGTCAGTTGCTGACTGAACCTCCTGAGGAGCCACCATACCAGGTTTCTGCTAACAAGCACCTCTTTTCAACAGCAACAGTGTTGGGGTTTAGTGTCTGCAGACAGGATAAATGCCCAAGTGTGGTAGTCCCATAGTGGTCCTTCCTCCATTCCGTGCTGTAGTTTTTGTCCCTCTCATTCCTTTGTCTGCAGACAGGATAAATCCCAGGTATGGTGGTCACGTGATGGCCCTTCCCTCAATTTGTGTTCTATTTTTTATCCCTGTCATTCCTTTGGACAGGAACATTTCTGGGTTAACAACATTGAGATGGGTGGGTAACTTTCAGTATATAACGGTCCAGTGCAATCTGTGCTGATAATATAAAGATTAATAGATAGGTTATTTTGTGTTGCATATATTATATTTGGTGACTATATAATATGGGATAGGTTCCTGTTTACAAAGAAAGTCAGTTAACTGGTGAGACCATCTGCTCTGAGATGTGAGTGTTCTCTGGACTTCCTAGATACACCTGATTCTTGAGATCACCAGATGAGAACAGGTGACTAAAGTAAGTTCAGCAGTACACTTATGTGACCCCTTCACACTTGTTTATATTTGTCATAGAATGGTGTCCACAGCAGTCTGAATATGATGGGACATATTCTTTAATAATTGTATTATCTAAAATCAAATTGTGTTTTAGGGTAGTAAGTGCAAGAATGGGCCTGACAGTAGAATGTGTACTATGTGTAGGGAACATACCCTTTTCCTATTACTGTTTATATGTTTGTGCTACATGGCTGATTTCCAAGTGTGTTAAAGGTATCTCACTTCTGAGGCTGGCAAGGAATCTCAGTTAATAAAGATGCTTGGCAATCAGTCTGGCGAGAGGAATTTGATCTTTTGAAACCATGTAAAGGTGGAAGGTAAAACAAATTCCATAAAATCATCCTATGATTTTAAGCATCTGTCATGGACTATTTACACCCTTGAACGTACTTTCCAACCACACACTATGAACACCCAACTACAAGAGGATATAAGCACAGACACAGATACATATAGAAAAGAACAAGCACATGGAGAGAAATAAAATCAAGGCTTTCTGTTGATGACTCCACAGTTAAGGGCCCCTGCATCTAATCTAGGTGACCTCTGTTCAGACTGACTCCCACAAGTTGTACTTTCACCTACACATACACAAAACCCATGCTGCATATGACCACCACACACAGACAATGCTATTGTACAGTGTATATACATAAGTAAATGGTTAACAAATATGTTCTATTGCCAAAGGGAAGGAAAACAAAATGAAGTCAAAAAATGCTCCATGACACAGGCCTATCTGCTCACTGGTCAGCAGCAAAGGGGTTTTCCTGTCATCAGATGGCATGATCTTTCCCTTGAGAAAGTAGACCCTTTCTGTCTCTAGTCTCTGTATATATTCCACATGGGAATACAGTACTGTTAATATGGACAATATATGGAGCCATGGCTCAGGGCATTGACTTTTCTTGCAGAAGACCTGTGGTCAATACCAGAAACACACATACAAATCACAGCCATATATAATGTCATTTCCAAAGAATACATTGCCATTTTCTAGCCTTGCAAGCACAGCATAGTCAAGGACACTCACATGGAAACATGCAAACAACACATACACATCAATAATAAAAATAAATGTTTCAAAACGACCTGTAGGTTTTATTCTGGGTAGTAACTTTCTTCTGCTGAGCCCTGTTGGGCAGTCCACCTCTACATTAAGTCAATCAAAGTCTCAACTTTATAATAAATTCAAAAAATGTTGGAGATTTCTTCAATTTCCTTTTCTTGTGGGGTCGTCTAAGAAACTTACCTTATGTTTCCTAAAGTCCTGTGTCTAGGGTATTTACTTTCATTGTTTCTTTTTGTGATTGACACAGGGGCCACTTCATAGAAAAGACTGACATGGAACTGGGTATAAAATTCAGACTGCCCCAAGCTTATTCATTGCCTTTTTCTGTCCCTCAGTTGGACAGATACAGACAGGATAGAGCAGATTAAAAGTGGATAAGGGCATGTTTATTAGGGAGCAGTTGTCAGGTGGGTTCAGAGATCTCACAGGGGAAAAAGAGGGAAGTCACACTTCTAGGCTAAAGCAAGGCAGGGAAGAGGACTTACGGGTTTTGGGGTGGTGGTGACTTGTAAGGTAGGAGCTGGGATTATGTTTAAACATGGTCAAAACCAGAAACCCTGTGTAAGTATTCCTGGGTGGGCTGCTGGAAAATAAAGAGACTAGACTTGATGATATGTTGCTCTGGAGTTTGCTGCAACTGACAGGAAGTTGTCTCTGTGGGGTTGGGGGTTGGAAAGGAGTGCACATGGTGTTTAGCAACTTGTGAAGGGAATGAGCCTAATACTAATGATCTTCCTCCCTCCTCTTCCTAAATACTGGCATTACAGATGTGGGACACCAGGCTTAGTCCTTTAAAGTGTGCTATATTTTGTGCTGTGCCTTTCCCTACACAGAGTGGAACTAGAATGGAGTTTGCGTGAGACTTATCTTTTGAGACACAACACAAGTGACTAATCACCCCAGATATAGAGCAAAGGACAGAACAAAGAATAGATAGAAACAAATTCCACCATGGTGAACAACGAGTTTTATTGGGGTTAATTACAGAATTATAGGGGAAAGGTTACTTACAGAAGTAGAAATCATTCAAAGACAGACTTATCACAAAGCACACCAAAGCACAGGTGAGATCTCACAAACGCTGGGACGTGCCAGCACACTGTACAGACTATAGAAATCACAAGTGTGGGAGTGTTCTGTGAGGTAGCTCAGTTAATTGGAGCATATACAAGTGACTCCATTAATCTACACCTCTTCTGGTCAGTTCAGCTACGTTCTGTTTCTGCAAGGCAGCTGATCTGATCTGAGAGTCTTTAAAGCTTGCTTTGTCTGAAAATCTTCTTTGAAGGCTTGCTTCATTGGAAAAACTCTCAGCAACCAGTATTGTTTACTCTTGAGAGGGTTGCCCTATTGAATCTGGTCAGTTCAGGGACTTTCTGAAGCTCATTTTCTTGGTTACCTTCTGGCATAGGAGCTTCCCTGTAGGGTGTAAGGGTTCAAACACCCAGGAAACAGCTGGATAGCACTCTACCCCCATCCTGGGGCTCTTAAATTCTTTCCACCACCTCTTCCACAATGGTCCCTGAACTTTAGAAGGGAGGGCACACTTATCAACCTAGGGCTAAGAATTAGGCCACTGTATCAAAGCAAAAGTCCCTTGATCTCAAGGGTTTCACTGGTGGTTGAGTTGATGCTGACAACTTTGGCAATCTATGGCATTAAAAACACACTTGTTTAGAAGGCAGTATGATAGGAACATCAAATCCATCTAATAAAAAATCGAAGCTGTTGCCCATTTTGACCCATGACCAGCAAATCTAAAGATTTTTGTACAGACTTGCATTACCAGATATAATCCCCCGTGTTATGGTGTGGGCCTTTATTCCAATCAGAAGACTTTTGGACCTATTCTTCTTAACCTAGCCACTACAGAATGAAAGGAACATCCGGTTTGGCTTGTCACTAATTTAATCAGCAGTGTTCATAGGTAAACAGGAATGTTGTTGACATATCTGTACTAGGAACCTGAATGGCACCCTCTGGGACTATGTCTGCCTACCAGCAGGGTGGGAGTTTCCAGTTAAGTCCCAGCTTCATTTCCTATGTCCTATACTCAAAGAATTGTCTTCACCAAACAGTGTTTTCCTGTTTCTTCCGGCATGTAACCAGCATCAGTAGCAGCAGAATGTATGCTCTGTGGGTCCTCAAGTCTTTTCATGGCCAACAACTCTCAGGTGGGTAGCCAATCAATTGCACTGGGTTTTCATTTAGTCACCACATGTCTTCTAGGAGTATCATTTTCTTTTATTTATTTCGTTCTTTAATTGGATTTTTTATTTGCATTTAAAATGTAATTCCCTTTCTCATTTTCCCGGACATAAGCCTCCATCACATCCCCCTCTCCTTCTTCTACTAGGGCCTTCATACAAATGAGTTACTTTCCTACTTTGTGGGGAGCAGGTGTAGCAGCAATCCCAAGATGGCGCCCGGGACTGCTGCCGAGTCTTACGACTAGCACCTGAAAGTAAGCCATGCCCCAATCGTGAGAGCTGCGTAGCCGCACCATGACTATAGATCAGGCCATGTGACGTGGACCTATGAATGGAGGTTACACAGACTGGACGGTTGAGGCGGTTGAGGGAGGTTATAAGAGAGTGGGCTCGGGGGCTGGATGGAGACATTGTTGCTGCTTGCAGACAAAAAGGTTCCTGAATAAACTGCTTTGAGAAGAACATCGTGGTATCACTCCTTTCCTGCTGGTCGGGGTTGGAAGTGACAAGTGGTGGCCCATACGGGGAAATTCGTTCAGAACTCATCGCACTCAGGGTGGCTAGCTGGTAAGTTCCCAGGTAAGTGGGACGAGTTAAATTCTCCGATTGAGACAATAAGGTTCCAGGTTTTGGGATGAGGGTTAAGTTCTCGGATTGAGACAATAAGGTTCCCAGTTTTGGGACAAGTTGCACCAAGCGCAAAAACAGAAGTGTTGTCAGCCACAGTAGATGATTGGGCTATTGTGAGGTGCTGTTTTCAAGGTAACATTGATAATCATTTTCCCAAGGATCCAATATTGCAATTGATTACAGCTCATCCTGTGATTTTTCCTCATATTACTTCTAAACATCCCTTAACGGATGCTCTGCTCATCTTTACAGATGGTTCCAAGACGGGTTGTGGAGCATATGTAGTTGCAGGAGCAGCACCAGTTACTGTACAATTTCCCCCTGCATCACCCCAAATTATTGAGTTACAAATTGTGATTAAGGTGTTTGAATTATTTCCAGGCCCTTTTATTTTTTTTTTTTTTTCGGAGCTGGGGACCGAACCCAGGGCCTTGCGCTTGGTAGGCAAGCGCTCTACCACTGAGCTAAATCCCCAACCCTATTTTTTTTTTATTAACTTGAGTATTTCTTATATACATTTCGAGTGTTATTCCCTTTCCCGGTTTCCGGGCAAACATCCCCCTCCCCCCTCCCCTTCCTTATGGGTGTTCCCCTCCCCACCCTCCCCCCATTGCCGCCCTCCCCCCAACAGTCTAGTTCACTGGGGGTTCAGTCTTAGCAGGACCCAGGGCTTCCCCTTCCACTGGTGCTCTTACTAGGATATTCATTGCTACCTATGAGGTCAGAGTCCAGGGTCAGTCCATGTATAATCTTTAGGTAGTGGCTTAGTCCCTGGAAGCTCTGGTTGCTTGGCATTGTTGTGCATATGGGGTCTCAAGCCCCTTCAAGCTCTTCCAGTTCTTTCTCTGATTCCTTCAACGGGGGTCCTGTTCTCAGTTCAGTGGTTTGCTGCTGGCATTCGCCTCTGTATTTGCTATATTCTGGCTGTGTCTCTCAGGAGCGATCTACATCCAGCTCCTGTCAGTCTGCACTTCTTTGCTTCATCCATCTTGTCTAATTGGGTGGCTGTATATGTATGGGCCACATGTGGGGCAGGCTCTGAATGGGTGTTCCTTCAGTCTCTGTTTTAATCTTTGCCTCCCTATTCCCTGCCAAGGGTATTCTTGTTCCCCTTTTAAAGAAGGAGTGAAGCATTCACATTTTGATCATCCGTCTTGAGTTTCATTTGTTCTAGGCATCTAGGGCAATTCAAGCATTTGGGCTAATAGCCACTTATCAATGAGTGCATACCATGTGTGTTTTTCTGTGATTGGGTTACCTCACTCAGGATGATATTTTCCAGTTCCAACCATTTGCCTACAAATTTCATAAAGTCATTGTATTTTATACCTGAGTAATATGTAGATGTACCACATTTTCTGTATCCATTCCTCTGTTGAAGGGCATCTGGGTTCTTTCCAGCTTCTGGCTATTATAAATAAGGCTGCGATGAACATAGTGGAGCACGTGTCTTTTTTATATGTTGGGGCATCTTTTGGGTATATGCCCAAGAGAGGTATAGCTGGATCCTCAGGCAGTTCAATGTCCAATTTTCTGAGGAACCTCCAGACTGATTTCCAGAATGGTTTTACCAGTCTGCAATCCCACCAACAATGGAGGAGTGTTCCTCTTTCTCCACATCCTCGCCAGCATCTGCTGTCACCTGAGTTTTTGATCTTAGCCATTCTCACTGGTGTGAGGTGAAATCTCAGGGTTGTTTTGACTTGCATTTCCCTTATGACTAAAGATGTTGAACATTTCTTTAGGTGTTTCTCAGCCATTCGGCATTCCTCAGCTGTGAATTCTTTGTTTAGCTCTGAACCCCATTTTTTAATAGGGTTATTTGTCTTTCTGCGGTCTAACTTCTTGAGCTCTTTGTATATTTTGGATATAAGGCCTCTATCTGTTGTAGGATTGGTAAAGATCTTTTCCCAATCTGTTGGTTGCCGTTTTGTCCTAACCACAGTGTCCTTTGCCTTACAGAAGCTTTGCAGTTTTATGAGATCCCATTTGTCGATTCTTGATCTTAGAGCATAAGCCTTTGGTGTTTTGTTCAGGAAATTTTTTCCAGTGCCCATGTGTTCCAGATGCTTCCCTAGTTTTTCTTCTATTAGTTTGAGTGTGTCTGGTTTGATGTGGAGGTCCTTGATCCACTTGGACTTAAGCTTTGTACAGGGTGATAAGCAAGGATCGATCTGCATTCTTCTACATGTTGCCCTCCAGTTGAACCAGCACCATTTGCTGAAAATGCTATCTTTTTTCCATTGGATGGTTTTGGCTCCTTTGTCAAAAATCAAGTGACCATAGGTGTGTGGGTTCATTTTCCAGGCCCTTTTAATTTGATCTCTGATAGCCAATATGTTGTTAATATGTTACAATGTTTGGAGGTGGTGGGCAAAGTTAATTTAAAATCTACCATTGGAAAATTGGTTCTAGCATTACAAGACTAATTTTGTGTAGGTCTTCACCTTTTTTTGCACAACCTATCCATGCTCATACTGGATTGCCTGGACCCCTAGCTGAGGGGAATGATATTTAGATAAAGCCTCAAAGGCATGCATGGCCTTTTTCATTGCTTCACCTATTGCATTGGCTCGAGATTTTCATTCAGATTTTCATGTTAATTCAAAGACCCTGTCATCCTGCTTTAATATTTCTCGAGCGGAGGCAAGGGATATTGTAAAAATGTGCCAAACATGTGCCTCATTATTGCCTCAGACTGGAGTGGGAGTCAATCCACGCGGGTTGCGCCCTCTACACCTATAGCAAATGGATGTTACCCACTTTCCAGAAGTTAAAATATCTTCATGTTTCCATTGATACAGCTTCTGGAGTTGTTTTTGCCTCTCTACATACAAGAGAGAAGGCACGTCACATGATTGCACATTGCTTTGAAGCTCAGAGTGCCTGGGGGCAGCCTAAAGAATTGAAAACTGATAATGGGCCAGCTTATACTTCTGACTCTTTGACGTCCTTTTGTAAAATGATGGGTGTTCGATTGACCCACGGATTACCCTATAACCCTCAGGGTCAGGGCATTATTGAACGAGCCCATCCCACTCTAAAAGAATGTTTAATTAAACAAAAGGGGGGAATTGCCCCCGGTGGCTCCACCCCTAGGGAAAGATTAGTCATTGCTCTCTTTACCTTGAATTTTTTAAATGAAGATAAGCAGGGTCGGGTTGCAGCTGAGCGTCATGTCAACCCTGATGTTTCTCCTAAGGGCATAGTGATGTGGAAGGATGTTTTAACTGGTTGTTGGAAGGGCCCTGACCCAGTGTTGGTCTGGGCAAGAGGGTCTGTTTGTGTGTTTCCCCAGGATCATCGGCAGCCGCTGTGGGTCCCAGAGAGGCTGACCAGAGCGGTCCAAGATGAACAGAAGGAGGATACTGTGGATGTTCCTGTTGTTGCCGATGCTTCCTGCAGTGATGGCTGAAGACCTACGCTGAGGACTTTTATCTGTATTTCCCAAACCCCTGCCACTGCATTTGGCACAAGTGTTTCCCCAGTTTTTCTCTTCTAATGCTTCGTTACAATTACCCTTTTTGCCATGGGATGGAGAAATAGCGCCTGTCAATGATTCATTGCAGCTTCAGCTGAAATGGTAATCAATCAGCTGCATGGTTTGACATGCCTATCAACAGTTCTACCAAAGCTAATGCCACATGGATTCTAGGGGTGTCGCCTGCCAGTATTTCTAAAGGCAATGATACCATGCCTTCCCAACCTAGATGGGCTCCCTTTTGCAAGGGTACCCGTGAGTCACTTCTGCCATGGACTGGGTGTCAGGCTAGAAAGGCAACATGGGCTGTAAAGAAGTATTTTACCTTTTCTCCTTATATTAGCAAAGCCCATAATGGCTCATTTTCAGGGTATAATTGGACCTATCAGAATCCTGCTCAGGCAGTAGCTAGTAATCCTTTCAATGTGTGGTTGTTATGTGGAGTGAATGGTATTTACACAGATATCTCTCCTCTGAGCATGTTAGAGGGAGGGGATTGGGGTAATGTAAACTTTCATTGGAATGGATCTGTAGGGTTTGAAACCTGTTTCTCAACTTGCTTATGGGCTTAATGTTTCCTTTAAGGCTACACCTGTCTTATGTGGCCTCCTTTTGTGTTTATTGTACTGGTTCGGGAGCTTAGACAATATATCATCCATCTCAACTCCACCTGTGTGGACGTATCTTTAGCTCTAGGACTGGCTGATTGGATCACCACAGCTGCCTCTCAGCTAAAAGAATGGGCAGGACTCACTGGACTCACCCTGTGCCTGATTCAAAAGGCATCCTGGCCTTTTGGTGCATTTGCCGTATGCGGTTTCATCAACGCAGAACTCAAGCCTTAATGATTCAGGTTTTTGCAGCAGTGGAGACAGGACAGTCTCCTTAAGTGTGGCTTGGTATGCTAGAGAAGTAGTCAATGACGGGTAAGACTCCCTGGGCATGTCACCAACCTAAGACAGGGATCAAATCTAAGCTGTTTGTCTCCCGATGACGGGTAAGGGGTATTGCTGCAGGGAGCAACCTAAGACAGGCATTCTCTCTGCCAAAAATATAAAGAAGGGGGAGATGTGGGGAGCGGGTGTAGCGGCAATCCCAAGATGGCACCTGGGACTGCTGCCGAGTCTTACGACTAGCACCTGAAAGTAAGCCATGCCCCATCGTGAGAGCTGCGTAGCCGCACCATGACTATAGATCAGGCCATGTGACGTGGACCTATGAATGGAGGTTACACAGACTGGACGGTTGAGGCGGTTGAGGGAGGTTATAAGGGAGTGGACTCAGGGGCTGGATGGAGACATTGTTGCTGCTTGCAGACAAAAAGTTTCCTGAATAAACTGCTTTGAGAAGAACATTGTGGTGTCGCTCCTTTCCTGCTGGTCGGGGTTGGAAGCAACACTACTTTTTTCTTTCAGTTGGCCCAGCCCCACTAGGACTGTAAGATAGACAGAATTACACATGTACATGGGTGGCTCTTCAATAGTTTGCCAACTCTGCAAAACACTTAAATATTAGCTTGTGTCATCCCTATAATAAAATATTTTCCAGAGGATGGGCAGGACAAGAACATGTCATGAACCACATCCCCTAACAGAGGGATTACAAAAGTGGCCTTATGGAAACATTCAGAGTGTCTCTTTCATCTGTTATAAGAAAGGGACAGGGGATTCCAGAAATTCACAACCTAGAAAATACTAAAGTTGAACATACACATGGTCTAACACACCATGGAAAATTTCTATCCACTTATATCAGTATCAGTTCTTCCACAGATTAAGGTAGGTGTAAAAGATGGACAGAAGCTGGTAACTGAACTAGCTCACTGTAATGCTCAGTCATTTCCTGAGCTGTTATATTTTTATATCCTGGAGCTCTTTGATAGAGCCTTCTACATGTTTCTATCCATCACCAACTCAGAAGGTCTGACTTAATATGTTAGACCTACTCAGGAGCAAAGGGACAGATGACTGTGTTCTTGCCTGTTCTACCTGCTAGGTTAATATGTATGTGGAGTGCTTGGATTAGCACTGCAGCTGTCTCATATAGCTTTAGCTCAACAAACTTCACTATTTCAGAGTTGATAGCTGAGCACGATCTCCACACCTATCATGAACTTTTCCAAGAAGGAAATATACACTCCTTAGTCCTTGGGAATATTTGCCTCGGACCTGATCATCTTCACCTGAATTTTTCTATCACAGATGCTATCTGCCAACTAGTCTTCTAGATTTAAAGCAATACAGAAGCCCTTTAACACAAAATTTGGCGTTTCAGCAGTATTTTTCTTGTTATTGAGGGATAGAAAGCCCGCTTGACATGAATCAAGCTATCTTTATCTTAGAGGAACCCTCTGCTTTTCCATAGTCTTAGCTTGGATTAGGTGCCCTCTCAATTTCTAGACACTTTCCTTCTTCCTCTAAATCATTCAGATCAGCAAAAGCCTTAACTATTTTTAAAGGTGCAGCAAGTTTGTTAATGGTCTGCACTAGCCTGGATCTGTCCACCAGATAAAGCATTTCTTTTAGGATTCAAAAAATAAATTTAATTATCCTGGGAAATGAGAGCCAAACAGTTTCTTTTCTTCTGATTTCCTACTGTAACTTCTGTCCCTCTCTTTTGGTCTTCCATCCCCTGGTACTGATGGGGACATAACATGGAGTTAGCCATGTGCTTCTAATGGATTTGACCTCCCAAACCATTAATGAGTTGTTTCCCTCATACTGTCTCAGGTTACTTTTTGCCTTAAGGAATGGTGGAAAGTTATATTACTCAGTTTTCCTTCTTCCCCAGCACTCACAATGATATTTGATTCCTATCTTATCCTATAGCACCATGAGTTGGGTGGCACCAGGCTCTTTTATTCCTTGTTTATCAGCCTTCTTTTTTCCAGCAGTTTACATGCTGAGTATTTTCTGATGACCCCAAATTCTTGTAAGGTTCCAATGGTAGGGAGTTTATTGCATGTTGGATTAAAGATTTTTCTCTCTTTTCCTACTAAAGCTTGGACTTGAAGTGCATCTTTCCTTGCTCTTTCTCCCACTCTCTCATCTGCTCTTTGACCGATTTCCATGCCAAACAAGAGGTTCAGATGGAGGACACTCTCCCTTTTGTTTCAGTAGTTTATAAGATGATCTCTGTTTTGCTGCCATCTCTACAAATCTAAGAGGTGAACCTTAGGAACTCTCAGAGCCTAGACAAAGCTTATCCTCCTATGAGGGATCAATTAAATTTTGCAGCAAAGGACCTCAGAATGAGAGACCAGGTATAGAAGCCTTAGAAAACAACAGCCCACGCTCATGGAAACAGACACTCATGATGACATCTGACGGCTGTGCCAGGGTGTTTGTTATACTGAATAACTTTTAATCAAGAAGTCCAGTAACACACAATATAAAGATCTTTCCACTGACATATTGAAGCTTACGCTCATCCTGTATTTTCTTTACTGTACAACTTCTGCACAAAATGACAAAGAACCCAAAAGTTGAATAGCAATTTTTGTTCAAAGTTTTAATTTTCCTTATCATGTCTACAAATTGGAGAAGATTTTAACTAATCAGCTATGGATATTTGAATCCACAAAGTGTCCCATAGTCATATAAGCCATAAGAACTGAGAAATATGCTATGATGAAACAAAAACAAAAACAACAACAACACAACAAAAATCCATCAGCCTCACTGAAAGTCCTCTCTGAGAATCACATCAGAAATATTTTCAATGGGATACCAGATCTAGGATATAAAAGATGCTTCAAAGCACTTTAAATATGATCATATAAAGGGAACATATTTAATCATGAATATGAAGTCAGCCTGGCAGATCAAATTTTACTACAGTAGAGAATAGGACTCTACATAGGTTATACAATAAAATAGACACAAATTCTCAACTCTCTTCTGCCTCTAAGGAGCAGAACCAATACCTCTACACTTCTTCATTTTGCCTTCTTAAAGAGGAGTTCCCCTTACATAACCCCTGTCAGAAAGACGGAATTTAGAATGCCAATGTCAGACATCTTCCTGAAATATGAGTCCTGGATTGTTTCCCCCAAAGCATACATTTATACAATATCAAATACTAATAGCGGTCAGTGGCATGAAGTGTCTATATTCATGGGTGTATTGGACACACTTGCCTGTTTTTTCCTTGACACACATCAAAGATTTCTCGGTCAAAATCCTAAGGGAACTATATCTCAATATCGTGTTTGAAATATGTTTGTTGGGATGCAAAATAAGTAGTTCAAAGATGCTTTAAACCTACAAACATACAACTATGCAATGACAACATACCTGATTATCAAAAAGAAGTCCACCTGTCAGTGGAAAGGTAATTAGAGGACAGCATTGTCTAATATCCCCTGAAAATCTCCCAAACGTCCTCTGCATTAAAAGAAGGAAGAGTGACCCTCTCTACACACCTTCTCTTGGACCAGCTACCTGATATGTCTGGAGAGAAAAGACTGAAGAAAACGAGATGTACCCCCCACACTTTCTTTACTGAAGAGGACTTTTCCTGAAGCAGAAATTCCCAGGAAAATTGCACAGTGGTATGCTTCACTTCAAAAACAGAACTTGGAGAGGGACTGAGATCAGTATCATCTCCATGGCTTATAATCATTAAGCATGTATTCACAAATCATGAATATTTCAGGAATGTGTGGATAGCACTCGGAATCTAGACCCAAGCCCATGCTCCTTGTGTCTCTTTTCCAGCAAGAAAGTCAGTGATATGATCCCAGATTAGATCACTCAGAGGACAGTTGCCCATCCTCCTGGGAAACAGATGGTCAGGAGCATCTCATTTAGCAGTGTGTCAAGATCTACGTTGGTCTCGCCATGAGAAAGCAGGGAAAAAGGTACCATATGATACAAATTTAAAATGCCTACACAGCTTGAGTTATTACCTTTCCATGCATAAAACAAAACAAAACAACCAATGAAAACCCTAACAACTATTGAGCAAAATTAAAATCCTGGCAGCAAATGAGGGAGGTCACAGAGAAACCAGTAACACATGTACTTAGGTTGGTAATGAGACCCTTTTCTATTTAATCATGTATACTTTGAATACTGGATTCTTTTTTTTTTTTTTGGTTCTTTTTTTCGGAGCTGGGGACCGAACCCAGGGCCTTATGCTTCCTAGGTAAGCGCTCTACCACTGAGCTAAATCCCCAGCCCTGGATTCTTTTTTGAATACTGTATACTTAACAAATATTTGCTAAGGTACTCGTATACAGGGTGTTGAAAATGTATCAGCAAATTCATTGATATAGCCCAGATAGAAAACCCATCCTGTCCTTACTCCTAACAGGAGTCCTGAAATGTTTGAACGAGATGTAGAAAGTCTTGTAGCCCCAGACTTGTGAAGGATGGAGGAAAAGAGAGTGAAAGAAAGAGTGGAACACTCAGGAGGATTTAGACAGAGACTCAAACCCAGCTCAGAGTCCGCACAGCCAGTTCTGGAGTCCTGCACATTTCTATTAAGAAACCCTTTCATGTGTCTGTGTCAAGTGTTGTAGGAGGAGCTGTGGTCCCTGGAGATGATACCACAGAGTGGAGAGCATCTTGCTGAGGATGCAGTCAGTCACGTGAGAGGACAGAGGGGCTGGGGATTATTGTTGTGAAACCAACGAGGTCCCCTCTTATGACTAGGCTGTTTTGCTGATGGTAGATCACAGTGATTTGTCATACTTCCACCAAATGGAAAGATACAGTTCCATTCAAGTATATCTAGCTGGAAACAGAGTTTTCTGACTTCTAAAACACCCATCTAGTACAATTACTTTGTATATTTGCATAGGTACCACAAAGGATCATTCACCTTGTGATTCCAATGTCCTTGCTCCTGATGCTGCTCCTGGTGCTGTGGCTGTTACTGCTATATTGTTCTTTTTATTGTACTATGAATGAACAGATATTTTTGTTGCACAGATATGAACTTTCCAAAAGTCCATGCTAGAGATACTGAAAATCATCAACAACAGCACGCAGAATTGCCAAAGCCTGAGACCAGCCTCATAAACAAGGCCAGGGATACAGCTAACTCTTTGAACGATACACCCTGAGTGGAAGAGAGGCACTCAAGTGTTGCTCCCTGGCTCAGGCCAATAGAAATTGGTGGCCTATTACAAGGAATGGACAACAGAACACTTTGTACTTTTTACTGTAAACCCATGTTTTCAGGTCTTTTTGAATGAAGAGGCTACTGCATCCTCACCTAGAAGGAAGGCCAGATCCAGATGCTCACGAGTCCATGAACTAAGCAACATAAGATAAATAAAAATGGCTGTTGGTTCCTAGAATACACAGCCCTTGGCTCTGCCCCCTTGTTGTAGAAGGACACTGTCTCTGGAAGTTTGCAGACCTTCCTTACTGAGGGCAATACATCTCTGCCCTGGCAGGAGCCAAGTCCCTGTAGGGTGGTGCTCAAGTCCCCTAACTCCATCACCTCACCTGCTGTGTACGTGGGCACTGAGAATCTACAGGTTTTACTCTAACACTAGACCTGGGACGGGACACCACTTCCTCAATAAGGTGATGCAAAAAAGTTACAAACTGACAGGGACAATCATACATGAAACTAATGGTGACCACAGTGCTATTTTATATGGGTGCCCTATGTAGCAGTGACTTTAATCAATAAATGAAGAACTGAACCATAATGCAGAGGAAGATGGAGCTCTGTGACTTGAGGGAATCCTGGTTAATAGAACAATCTCCAGTCTAACCAAAGATAAAGATGGCTACATGATGAAATACTGTAATTATAATTGCAAAACTATATTGTGATAGTTTCTATGTGCTTGGCCCTGGGACTGGCACTGTTGGGAGGCGTGGCCTTGTTGGAGTAGGTTTGTCACTCTGGGTTTGGGAATTAAGACCCTCATCCTGGCTGCCAGGAACCTAGTACTCTGCCACCAGCCTTCAGATGAACATAGAGAACTCTCAGCTCAGCCTGCACCATCCCTATCTGGATGCTGTCATGCTCCTGCCCTGATGATACTGGACTGAACCTCTGAACCTGTAAGACAGCCCCAATTGAATATTGTCCTTATATGAGTTACCATGGACATGGTGTCTCTTCACAGAAGTCAAAGCCTAACTAAGACAATAATAGAACTGATTTTTGTTAAAATTAACCCTGAAAGTAAGCGTCCCATAACAAGTGCTGCAACTCCTCCAGAGTCACTGTCATCCCAACATGCAGATTAAGGGCAGGGACAAATACAGCACTGTGATCCAAAGATAAAAATGTTTACATTTGCCATCACCCAATATAAAATTATGAATTGATAGTGCAGCCCTAGTACCATTAATATTGAAAATATAATACCTGTGTGTTTTCAAGGAGCTCAATTTAAAATACAATGTAACCTTAAGTTCCTCCTGCCTCTGGGCTTTGTTTCCCCAGTTTATTCACACCTGTCTGCCACTGCTCTACAGGCAGTGGACCTAGGAGAATGGAGCCCAACATAACGTGTATTAAAGGCTTATACTAAAGCCATTTTCTTTCAAAGCCTCAGATATTGGAATCACTCTCAAGTTCAATATATAATTCTCCTGAGTGCAAGGTGTATACAACCAAAAGAAATAGCTACAAGTTGCCAAATTACATTTTTCCATAAAGGCATAAAAAGAGTCATTTAAACAATTAAGTTACAACAACAAGCAATAATGAGCAGTCTGAAGTAAACTCATTCCTATCCAAAATACCAGGAAGGAACATGAAAACAAAATCCATGGACAATTTGGTATCTTGAAGAAACTTTGGTCACAAAGTCTTTGTCTTTGAGTATTCTCATAAGTACTAAGAAGTCTTCTTACAGGACTCCATTCCTGGACCATATCTCATACCTGTCAAAATAATAGAGGCGTTACAGAGACAGAAAAAGAATTAATGGTCTCTTCATTGGTGCAGAGTACAAAATATCCAATCTAACTCATATTTTGGTCCAAGACACTCAACTAACCTCAAACCTTGAGGGCTCCCAGAGCCTGAACCATTAACCAAACAATATACATGGACCGGATGTAGCCCTTCCAAGTCATAAGTAATAGATTACACCTTGGTCTTCATGAAGGCGCTCCAAAAAATGGAGCAGGGAGTTGTCACTGACTTGTGAGATGAGATTGGGAAGAAAGGGGTGCTGTGATACAAATGTAAAGGTGAAGATAGATAGATAGATAGATAGATAGATAGATAGATAGATAGATAGATAGATAGATAGATAGAAAAGATTTTATTCTTGCCTGTACAGTGGGGGGTCAGGTGTCCTGAAACTGCACACTTCCATCTAATGTCCAGGTACTAACACTCTCAAAATGGTAACTGTGACTAGACGTGACTCTATCAGTAATCATCAAATTAGATTATAAGTGTAGATATGATCAGGTATCATACTTTGGAGAGGCCATGCATCAGCAAATGCTCTGAGTAGACTTGTGACCAGACAGTTTGGGAAAGATCCAGGTAGTGAGATCCCAGAGAAGACATTTCTAGGACATCAGACAAGGATATATTAGGAAGAGAGTTAAAAAGCAGACAATTAGAGGGACAGATGGATGGGATGGGTGAGAGAGGTTTGCTAGATAAAGAAGGCATAGATTGAATGAGCAGGTTGCATTCCCCAATCCTTCATGTAAAGCATGGCATAGAGTGTCCTTGTTCTGCCAGTGCCAGGGCTTTTAGAACTACAGCCTGCAGACCAGTATGATATAGGTTCCTGAGTACAGGATCTGTATTAGACATCAACATGCTATTGCCAAGTATGTTCAGGAAGCAAAAGTGTAGTCGCATAGCTTGTCAGTCCTTCCCTGATGTCAGCATGTGATAGGTGTCCCTGGAGCCAGACAACAGTGGAGCAGTATGCCAGTGGCCTGCTAATTATTGGGTTTCTTCTATTGAGCCTTATTCCAGTGGAAACCTGGCGACTGGTTCATTCAAAGCATTGTAAGGTCAGCCTAAAACCTACTTCTTTTAGACCCATGGCAATTAACTTGTGCTGGATACTCAAATCTTGCTCTATTTCTTATATTGGACCTCTTGATAATTGGCATAGCACCTGATGGCAGTGTGTTTGCAGCCTCTCTGCTAATGGTAAGTTCTTGGTGGCATCATAAACACATGAGGTGATTTCTGTGTTGTGACTGCACTAAAGGAGCATGCACATTGTATGCTTGGGGTACTGATGTGGTGGCTCAGGTATCCAATCCACTCTCCACATAATATTTCATCTGTGGAGAACTGCCCTTAGCTCCTTAGAACACAGTGGAACATCAAAAGACCCTAAGGCTCTGCTCATGCTCTTCTCAGTGATCTCATAGACATGATATATAGAGAACACAGTTTCTGTGTTAGCTACCTTTAGCAAGTCAACAATGTAAACAAATACTGCAAACAACAAAGCATAAATCATACAAACAACAGTTACAGAGAAATATTACCTCATAAAATCTGTAACTGCCAATTCAGAGACCAAACGGCATCTATTAAAGTATTGGCACTTGATGTCAATCCCTCCTTTGGGAGGCAAATCTCTGTGAATTCCAGGCCAGCCTTGTCAACATAGTAAAAGTACCAGAATGGAGAAAGCTATGTAGTGAGAGTCTGACTCAGAAAACAAAACAGAGAACAACAAAAGCTTTACACACCCAAAACAATATTGTTTCCTTTCTTCTAAAACATGGAATTCCTTCTCCAATTGTGTCTTCTGTGAACATTTAAAGATTTTTTCCTTCCTTCTCATTCTCTGTGTATCCCCAACTGAACCCTCTCATCCCTTTCACTTTGTACAAATCTAAGTTTGGCTTGTTTGAAGTTTCAAAATATTATAGTCGTGAGGTACATACCAAGTGCCTTCTGATATTCTAACCTTCATAGAACATTGCAGGCCATTTTCATTCCTCCTAGTATACATTAAAAGATTCATCATATCCTCTAACCAGGTTCCTGATACTCTAGTTCCTTCTACAACAAACACTGAAGATCTCTCATTTGTCCTCCACAGATCTTGTTGTTACTAGGCAGCATGGATGGTAGTTGATTACTACATCCTAGTTGTATGACATTTCCTTCTCCCAGTAGCCATGGTGGCCCTTATTATCATCTGATACTATATATAACAAAAGAGAATATTCAAAACTGACATCAAATAGGGAAAGATACAGAATCCATAGAACTGGGGTACAAAGAATTCATTTTCTTGACCTTTGACTTTTATGGCTATTCTATCAGAGTCCTGAGTTCCCTACTAAAATTTATTGTTTTTTTTTTTTGCAAGAACAGGGCTTGTATTTTTGTGACCTAGTGACACTAAGAGGATGCTCACCTCAAGATTATTTTCAGTAACACATGGTAAAATTGGAATTTTTCAAATTCAGTTTTGCACATCAAAACAAATAGAATTGTGTGAACACTGCTGTGATCAGGAGAAAGAATAGTACCATTGTCTAAAGTAATTCTTGTGACACACCTTACTGTTACTCCTTAATTAACCACTCCTTTTTAATTGGCCCACCCTCCTTACTTGCCCCTCTCACTGCTCACCATTCATTTGATGTCCTTGTAGCTTTCTTTTCAAGAACACCAGGGTAGAATAACACAGTGTGTAAAAGTTTTTGTACCTCATTATTTCTCAGTTATCAGAATGCCTTTGAGATTCAATGATTTGTGAATGTTAATGTAGCAATGACGCAGTTGCATGTCAATGCCAGGGGACACCCTCAGGTATGAGCCCTAAGGCTCTAGGTGTCTTTTTGCCTTTATAATAATAATATTATTAATAATAATGAAAATTATTAAGATTTTTATTAGTTCATATTGCAAAAGTTGCTGACTTTTTCTCTCCCCTCTCCCCAGGTTCTTCCTCCATATCCAGCTACCAGATTGTCAATGCTCCAGACTCCAGAATGCCAAGAGTGGTGACCTCACATGTTTATAGAAGACATGACCTCCCAGCATGCCAGAACACACACAGAAAGTGGTAAGGCCTAGGAATCAGACAAGGGAGTATAACCCTCAGACTGTTAAAAATAAAAGCATCCTTCATTTGTGCATGCATGTTTTTAAGATGCAAAAGTTCTGGCCTCCATCAGCTCCCAAAGTTGCCCAAATACTTTCACAGTAAATCACACTGTGACTCAAAGACACTCGGCAGCAGATTGGAGATCTTGTGTGAATGGTCATACTCAGTCAACTTGATGGTTCTCCATCAACCAATAGGGCTAGGGCTAGAGTGGAGCTCTCTTATTGATGGATGCTTGTGATCCTGCTACTGCTCATGCTGAGTCACTTGGGAGGGATCTAATATTGGTTTATATGGTCCCAACAATGACAAAAGGCTTCTGAAATGTCTCTCAGACTAGAACCCTGGAGATGGATGGAGTGATTTCTCCCACCTTCCCTTTCCCCATTACATGGGTGATTGCTGTGTAAATAGGTGACAAACAGTAAACCTATTCACAGATTCATACCTGATTAAAGTGCTAGGTGTATGCAACCATTGTGTGCCCACCCTTAAGCAGAACATGGATAGCTATCCTTCAAGGCTAAGGAGACCCCATGGAGAGAAAGAAGAAAGTATATGGGAGCCACGTGATGGGACTAATTGCTGTGAAGCACTGACTTTATGATAGAACGTGGCCATTACACTTATCAATCCACCTACATGAGAATAAGAGGTCATTTGTCAACTTCTATACTAAAAAGTCTTTAACATCCAATGATTGCCAAGAGGAGGAATGCTGCTCTTCCCGAGTGACATTTTTATGTTCTCGTGAATAACCTCCACTCACAATCACACAGCAACCCTATATGAACATAGTTCATCAAACACACAAAGCAAAGAAAGATCAGAAAATGGGAGGGCTACATATTGAGAAGAATTGGAAGTTTACCAGGTGTTAGAAGCAGCATTAGAAATGATGAGAGTGGGGGCATGGCCAAAATACACCTGCACATATATAAAGGAATACTGATGCCATGATCATATAAAATTGCTTGTTATTAAAGCAGACATAAAATTACAGAGATGTCTTCAAGAACAGGGTATAACAACCAGCATGTTATTTCTGTGGAACTCAAGACATTGGGGTTCATGGTTGGAAATTCATTCTTCTACTATGTGGACTCCTGGGTTTACAAAAACATTTTCATTTTAATTTCTCTACATCCCTGTTATACATACTTACAGACTCAGTTTAGGACTTACCAATCCATGTTTACTACTGAAGTTTTCTAATTCCACTGCTAACATCGTGAGTATTCTTTTTGTAGAAGAATAAATAATCTATATAAAAGAACAAAGCAAATAAAATATGTAAATATTTTCAATTAATTTTGATTAAAATAATCTCTAAAGGTAAAACCATACTGTCTGGTACATTTTAGTTGTGAGAATGACTCCTGCTACATATAAAAGCTAACTTTCATCCTTGACCCATCACCAGAACCAAGACAAAAATATCATAGACAATCCTAATCTTTCTCTCCTAGAAGTGAAAACATATTCTGGGACTCTACTCTTTTCATTGTAGGACTCCTTCCTTCCTACCAATAGAAGAGTTCCAGAGACTGAATTCAAATCATCAGCCTTGGAAGCACTTGTCTATCCCAGTTCAGCCTTTGAGAAGCCATCCAAATAAATGTATATATAAAAACTTTCGATTGCTTTGATACTTTTGCAACCAGTTCAGAATATGTCAAGCAACTTCTGGGTTCACTAATTCCATAAACAAAACAATAAAAATTCTACATAATTATTTAAATTATAATCAATATCTGTAACATTAAAGATGGTGGGGCAGGAGAGATAGAGATGTCTCAGTGGTTAGAGCACTGACTATTCTTTCAGAGGTCCTGAATTCAATTCCCAGGAACAACATGGTAGCTCACAACTATCTGTAATGGGCATCATCGCCCTCTTCTGATGTCTGAAGACAACTACATTATACTCATATTCATGAAATAAATAAAGATTTCTTAAAAAAAAAAAAAAAAAAGATCGTGGCTTAATGATTTGAATAAAATTAGCACCACAAGGAAAGAATGCAAACATTCATGAAAAAGAAAAGAATCAAAATGAGCTGAGCACAAAGGAGTGCAGAGCATCCTGAGACCACAGGACAGATTGCTACCTCTGCACACCTCTGCACACATCCCTGGTCCAAGGGGAAAATGCACAGTACCTCTGGACACAGGGATATAACAACGGATGGCTACTGGTACCCGTGGTTCTGGTCTGTGCCCAGGACTGAACTGAACCCACCAAACAGTTCCCTGGACTCAAATCCCGTGGGGGAGAGAGATGGACCCTCAGAAGTGTGGATACTCCTGAGAAGTCAGAGGAGACCACCGTCTGCCCACAGTCCAGACCCAAGAAGGGATCACATAGTGCCAACTGTGACCACTGGGTGCAAGGACCTACACGAGCAATCAGGGGCAGGACCCTTTGATTCTTGCCCACACTTAGAGCTCAAAGACAGTTACCAGGAGCTACGACATACCTGAAATCACAGCATCTGTTCTCAGGAAAGGTTGAAATAAAACAGGGAAACAGTTCTACAGGAGTGCGGACACAGAGGCCTACAACAGGGTCAAGTCACTCTCAGAAACAGCAAGAAAAGCAAACACCAGAGACAACCCAATGGTTAGAGGCAAGCGCAGGAACCTAAGCAACAGAAACCAAGACTGCTTGGCATCGTCAGAGCCCAGTTCTCCCACCAAAGAAAATACAGGATATCCAAACACACCAGAAAAGCAAGATTTAGATTTAAAAACACATTTTTTGATTATGATGGAGGACTTTAAGAAAAACATTAAGAACTCCCTTAAAGAAATGCAGGAAAACACAAGTAAACAAGTAGAAGCCCTTAGAGAGGAAACACAAAAATTCCTGAAAGAATTACAGGAAAACACAACCAAACAGGTGAACAAATTGAAAATAGAACTAGAAACAATAAAGGAAGCACAAAGGGAGACCACCCTGGATAGAGAAAACCTTAGGAAGAGAAAAGGAGCCATAGAAACAAGCATCAATAACAGAATACAAGAGATAGAAGAGAGAATCTCAGGGGCAGAAGATACCATATAAAACATTGACACAATGTCAAAGATAATGTAAAATGTACAAAAAAGCTCCTAGCCCAAAACATACAGGAAATCTAAGACACAATGAAAAGATCAAACCTAAGGATAATAAGTATAGAAGAAAGTGAAGAGTCCCAACTTAAAGGGTCAGTAAATATATTCACCAAAATAATAGGAGAAAACTATCCTAACCTAAAGAAAGAGATGCCCATAAACATACAACAAGCTTACAGAACTCCAAATAGATTGGAACAGAAGAGAAATTCCTCCTGTCACATAATAGTTAAACACCGAATGCACAAAACAAAGAACAAATATTAAAAGCAGTAAGGGAAAAAGCTCAAATGACATATAAAGGCAGACCTGTAAGAATTACACCAGACTTCTCACCAGAGAATCCAGAAGATCCTGGAAAGATGTCATACAGATCCTAAGAGAATACAAAGGCCAGCCCAAGGTACTGTATACAGCAAAACTCTCAATTTACATAGATGGAGAAACCAAGATATTCCATGACAAAACCAAATTTATACAATATCTTTACACAAATCCAGCCCTACAAAGGATAATACATGGAAAACTCCAACACAAGGACAGAAACTACACTGTACAGAAAACAAGAACATAATTTGCTTGCAATGAAAGCAAAAGACGGAAAAAAAAACATAATTCCACCTCTAACAATGAAAATAACAGGAAGCGACAATCACTATTCCTTAATATCTCTCAACATCAATGGACTCAATTCCTCAATAAAAAGACAGACTAAAAGACTGGATACTTAAAGAGGACCCAGTATTTGGCTACATGCAGGAAACACACCTTAGAGACAAAGACAGACACTACCTCAGAGTAAATGGCTGGAAAAAACTGTCCAAGCAAATGGCCCAAAGAAACAAGCTGGAATTGCCATTCTAATATCAAATAAAAACGACTTTCAACCAAAAGTCAGTAAAAACAATAAGGAAGGACATTTCATATCCATCAAAGGAAAAATCCACCAAGATGAACTCTCAATCCTAAATATCTATGCTCCAAATGCCAGGGCACCAATATTCATAAAAGAAACCTTACTGACCTCAAAGCACACACTACACCTCACATGAAAATAGTAGGAGATTTCATCAGGCCCCTCTCATCGATGGAGAGATCATGTAAACAGAAATTAAACAGAGACATAGAGAAACTAACAAAAGTTATGAACCAAATGGATGTAACAGATATTTATAGAACATTCCATCCTAAATCAAAAGGATATACCTTCTTCTCAGCACCTCATGGAACCTTCTCCAAAACTGACCATATAATTGGTCGCAAAACTGGCCTCAACAGACACAGGAAGATAGAAATAATCCCATGCGTCCTATCAGATCACTACACATTAAACTGGTCTTCAATAATAACAATAATGACAGAAAGCCCACATATACATGGAAGTTGAACAATGCTCTACTCACTGACAACGTGGTCAAGGAAGAAATAAAAAAATTAAAGGCTTCTTAGAATTTAATGAAAAATGAAGATACAACATTCCCAAACTTAAGGAACACAATGAAAGCAGTAATAAAAGGAAAATCATAGCTCTGAGTGCCTGCAAAAAGAAACAGGAGAGAGCATATGTCAGCAGCTGGACAGCACACCTAAAAGCTCTAGAACAAAAAGAAATAAACCAAAGAGAAGTAAAAGGCAGGAAATAATCAAACTCAGGGCTGAAATCAGCAACTACAAACAAAAAGGACTATACAAAGAATCAACAAAACCAAGAGCTGGTTCTTTGAGAAAAAAAAAAAAAAACGAAATAGATAAACCCTTAACCAGACTAACCAGAGGGCATAGGGAGTGTATCCAAATTTAAAAATCCTAAATGAAAAGGGAGACATAACAAAAGAACCTGAAATAATTTAAAAAATCATCAGATCCTACTACAAAGGCCTATGTTCAACCAAATTGGAAAATCTGGAGGAAATGGACAATTTTCTAGACAGATACCAGGTACCAAAGTTAAATCAGGAACAAATAAACCACTGAAACAACCCCATAACTCCTAAGGAAATAGAAGCCATTATTAAAAGTCTCCCAATCAGGGGTTGGGGATTTAGCTCAGTGGTAGAGCGCTTGCCTAGCAAGCGCAAGGCCCTGGGTTCGGTCCCCAGCTCCGAAAAAAAGAAAAGAAAAAAAAAAAGTCTCCCAATCAAAAAGAGCCCAGGTCCAGATGGGTCCAGTGCAGAATTCATTCAGACCTTCATAAAAGACCTCATACCAATACTGTCCAAACTATTTATTCCACAAAATTGAAACAGATGGAGCACTACCAAATTCCTTCTTTGAAGCCAAAATTACTCTTATACCAAAACCACACAAAGAACCAACAAAGAAAGAGAGCTTCAGACCAATTTCCCTTATGAATATTGACACAAAAATACTCAATAAAATTCTTGCAAATCGAATCAAAAACACATCAAAATGATCATCCATTATAATCAAGTAAGCTACATCCCAGGGATGCAGGAATGGTTTAATATACGAAGATCCAACAGTGCAATCCACTATATAAACAAACTCAAAGATAGGAACCACATGATCATTTCATTAAATGCTGAGAAAGCATTTGACAAAATCAAATCCTCTTCATGATAAAAGTCCCGGAAAGATCAGGAATTCAAGGCGCATATCTAAACATAGTAAAAGCCATATACAGCAAACCATTAGGTAACATCAATCTAAATCTAAACTTGAAACAATCCCACTAAAATCAGGGACGAGATGAGGCTGGCCACTCTCTCCCTTCTTATTAAATATAGTACTTGAAGTCCTAGCCAGAGCAATCAGACAGCAAAAGGAGGTCAAAGTGATGCAAATTGGAAGGAAAGAAATCAATGATGATAAGATGATAAGATGGTGTACTAAAGTGACCCGGAAGTTCCACAAGAGAACTTTGTAACCTGATAAACAACTTCAGCAAAGTGTCAGGGTAGAAAATTAGCTCAAACCAATCAGTAGCCTTCCTCTACTCAAAGGATAAATAGGCTCAGAAAGAAATTAGGGAAATAACACCCTTCATAATAATCCCAAATAATAGCAAATATCTTGGTGTGACTTTAACCAAGAAGGTGAAAGATCTGTATGACAAGAACTTCAATTCTCTGAAGAAAGAAATTAAGGAAGATCTCAGAAGATGGAAAGATCTTCCATGCTCATGGATTGGCAGGATTAGTAAAGATGGCTATTTTGCCAAAAGCAATCTACAGATTCAATGCAATCCCCATCAAAATTCCTACTCAATTCTTTATACAGATAGAAAAAGCAACTTCCAATTTCACTTGAAATAACAAAAATCTCAGGATAGCTAAAACTGTACTCAACAATAAAAGAACTTCTGGGGGAATCACCATACCTGACTTCAAGCAGTATTAGAGAGCAATAGTAATAAAAACTGTGTGGTATTGGTACAGAGACAGGCAGACAGATCAGTGGAACAGAATTGAAGACCCAGAAATGAACCCACACAGCTTTGGTCACTTAGTCTTTGACAAAGGAGCTAAAACCATCCAGTGGAAGAAAGATAGCATTTTCAATACATGGTGGTGGTTCAACGGGAGGTCAGCATGTAGAAGAATTCAAATTGGCCAATTCTTATCACCATGGACAAAGCTTAAGTCCAAGTGGATCAAGGACCTCCACATTAAACCAGATACACTTAAATTAATAGAAGAAAAAGTGAGGAAGAGTCTCGAACACATGGGCACTGGGGAAAGTTTCCAGAACAAAACACCAAGGGCTTATGCTCTAAGATCAAGAATTGACAAATGGGACCTCATGAAACTGCAAAGCTTCTGTAAAGCAAAAGACACTGTCAGTAGGACAAAATGACAACCAATAGATTGGGAAAAGATCATTATCAATCCTACATGTGATAGAGAGCTAATATCCAAAATATACATAGAACTCAAGAAGTTAGACTCCAGAGAGCCAAATAAGCCTATTAAAAATGGGGTGCAGAGCTAAACAAAACATTCTCACCTGAGGAAAATTGAATGGCTGAGAAGCAACTAAAGAAATGTTCAACATCCTTAGTCATCAGGGAAATGCTAATCAAAACAACCCTTAGATTCCACCTCACACCAGTCTGAATGGCTAAGATAAAAATCTCAGATAACAACAGATGCTGCTGTAGATGTGGAGAAAGACGAACACTCCTCCATTGTTGGTGGGAGTGCAAACTGGTATAACCATTCTGGAAATCAGTCTGGAGGTTCCTCAGAAAACTGAACCTGAGGACCCAGCTATACCTTTCTTGGGCACATACCCAAAAGATGCTACAACATACAACAAAGACACATGCTCACTATGTTCATAGCAGAGTTATTTATAATAGCCAGAAGCTGGAAAGAATCCAGATGCCCTTCAACAGAGGAATGGATTCAAACAATATGGTACATCTACTCAATGGAGTACTACTCAGCTATCAAAAACAATGACTTCATGAAATTCAGAGGCAAATGGAATCAACTAGAAAACTCATCCTGGGTGAGGTAACTCAATCACAGAAAAACACACTTGGTATGCACTCATTTACAAGTGGATATTAGCCAAAAAGCTCGAATTACCCAAGATGCAATCCACACACCACAGGAAGCTCAAGAACAAGGATGACTACAATGGGGTTGCTCCCACTCCTTCTTAAGAGGGGGAAAATGTCGATAGGAGGGGTTATGGAAGCAAATTTTAGAGCAGAGACTCAAAAAACGGCCATTCAGAGCCTGCCACACATGTGGCAGACAAACACACACACACACACACACACACACACACACACACACACACACATCCACCAAAATAAGATTGATGAAGCTAAAAAATGCATGCTAAAAGGAACCAGATATAGATCTCTCCTGAGAGACACATCCAGAGCATGTCCAATACAGAGGTCAATGCTAGTAGCAAACCACTGAACTGAGAACAGGACCACCTGGGGGAAATTAGAAGAAGGATTGAAGGAGATGAAGGAGCTTGCAACCCCATAAAAACAATGCCAACCAACAAGGGCTTCCAGGGACTAAACCACTACCGAAAGCCTTCCCATGAACTGACCCAGGGCTCCGATTGCATATGTAGCAGAGAATATGCTTGTTGGGGCACCAGTGCAAGGGGAGCCATTGGTCCTGCCAAAGTTGGACCCCCAGTACAGAGGAATATTTGGGGAAAGTAAGAGGGATGTGTGGGTGGAATACCCATATGGGAGAGGGGGAGTGGAGGGTTTGGGGACTTTTGGACAGGAAACCAGGAAAGGGAATAACACTTAAAATGTAAGTAAAGAAATATATCTAATAAAAAATTTTAAAAAAAGAAAAGAATTGCACAGAAATTCCATCAAAATCATCACCTCAGGCAGGAGTCCCAGCAAGCAGGACTCAGAAGTAGCCACTGGGACATGAGGTAAAGTCTAGGGTGATCACCAGGAGCAGCTGAACACAGCATCACAGAAGACTCAGTGATGCACTGTGCTAACGCTAGGACAGGCCGGTCAGTGCCAAGGGCTGACCACTGAATTTGGTTGTGGGGCAACAGGCTTTCTGTGACCTGAAAGACAGCAAGAATTTCAATAGAGAGAGCGAGAGAGATGAAAGTCTACGTGCTGTAAATTCCAAACAAAGTCTATGAAAGCACCAGGACTCACTATGAGCACTAGACTCTAAGAATGTCTCCTAAGGGAAAAACACAGAATAGTTAGGGGAAGGAGTGTGATAAGGAGAGATTGTATTGGTTTGTATGTGTTCATGAGTATATAGGTTTGGTGCATAAATGCATGTTTCCATGTTGAGAGCTCAGTGGTCAAACTTGGTTGTCATTCCTCAGAGACAGTCTACCTTCCTGTGTACATTTTAGTTTTTGACAATTTCCTAATCAGGGACTGAGGATCACTGATGGAATTAAACTATCTGTGCTGAACGCTCAAGGAGACTGTGAAAATCTATATGGAATAAAATTTAGGTAACATTCTACAACGCTGGAAGTTTTAAGGATCTCATAGCCAGAGGTAATAACTCACCGAGAGATCACTGAAAGAATGAGAACACAACTTTACTCTGAGTTCTGGCTGTGTGTTTAACCCATTTTACAAGGACAGTGTAAAAGTCACCCCATTTTACCAGAACAACTAACAGTCAAGCTTCCTTACATTCCATGCAGTCAGTTTTTACACCTACGCCAATACAAGGCAGAAACCTTAAATTGTATGTTTCTCTAAGACATGGAAAAACCCATGTGTGTTGTTTGTGAAAGCAGAAATTATCAAAAATGAATATCTCTCATACATCATGAATTCAATATTTGGTTATTGGTTGAGAAATAATATGTGGGTTAGTGCTTTTGGTCTTGGCCACTTGAAGACAGTGAATTGATAAAATTTTAAACCTCTGTTAAATATTTCCACAGAGTATTCCATCATTCTTCATGTGATATTTCTGTGCAGTTCCATAAATAAAAACCAGATGCTCTTTTTAGGAGAATGGGAGACACAGAGAACATGAAAGACAGAAGTCACAACTGAACTCACTCTTGCTTAAATATCCCCAAGGGAAGGGACTTCTATTAGCTATCTCTTCTTGGCTCATGCACACAGCAATGGAGGTGATGGAAGGAGGGGACGTGAGAAGCACCTTACCATGGTTACTTGGCTCTTAGAAGAACAGAAAGGAACTGTTCCCCTTGAGGAAGATCATCAAGCTGCCTCTGATAGTGTTCTCTCACAACCTTGGTGAGGATTAGGTGCTCCTGGAATCAGAACACATCTTTCTTGTTCTTCTCAGCCCACCCACTTGTAGGTCCGGCTTTGCCCTACATCTGTATCAGTGGGCAGGAGCTTCTTCCGTGAAGGAGATCTGAAAACAAGGACTTTTGAGAAGAATTACAAAAGGCCAGTTGTGAAACTGTAAATGACCACCCCTTCCCGATGGCCTGAGCCAAGAAGAACCTCCTGTGTGCCTCTCGTCCACCCAGGTTTTCTGTGTTTGGAGGGGGGACCCTTTCCCACGTCCCTGCAGGTAAGGCTGGCTGCAAGTCCTGTACTGTGCTGAGTGATGTTCCTGGTGTTTTCTGCAGTTTCCTGAACAGAAGGCTTTGGAATGCTCACTGATTGGATCCAGAAGCTCATGGCCCTTCCCAGCCTGCAATGGACAAATCAATGAAGCAGAACCACCAGCGGTGGTGGCAGCAGCGGCAGCGGCAGCAGCAGCAGCAGGAATGGTAGATGTAGCAAGGACATAAGCATTCCAAGAGCAAGCTCTGTGGTAAAATTGAAGAATATACACGATTTTCCAAAAGAGTCAAGTTAGGGGATAGAGGAATCCAGTTCCTCTTTAACAGCTTTGAGGGGTTCTGGGTTTTTCTACTTGGTGGGAACATGGCAAATAACAATGGGCCACCGAGAGGAAACCCACACTATCATATCAGGGGATCTCATCTGTTTTACCATCATTTCCCTGCCCATGCAATCCTTCTTACCAGCAACTTCTCTGGACTCTAGTGGCAAGCACTTCAGGCCTCACCTTGGCTCTCCTCAAATGACAGGTAATAGTTAAGCCTCACCTTGCACAGGACTACATGCTCTGGGCCAAAATGGGGAAGAAGGCACATCCTGGCTTCCCATGACTTCTAGAAAGCAGAAGAATAGGGTGTTGATTTGTCAGAATGGAGTGGAGAATAAACAAAACTAATATGGAGGAATGTTTCCAGAAGAAAGAATTACTCAAAATATGAAATTACCTTTTTTGTTGTGGATTCCGTCCACTTCAAGTAATCTTCATTATTATCCACTGTGCATGTGTCTCTTTCTGTGTGAGTCAGTGTGTGTGTGTGTGTGTGTGTGTGTGTGTGTGTGTGTGTGTGTGTCCCACCAGATATAAAGAATACCCATCAAATGACTTAAGTTTGAATGTAATCTGCACAACCAGAGACTAGAGCTGGTAGCTTTGTAAGTTCTTCTGGATATCTCTCAGAATGTCTGAGCACTATCCAGGATACTATGGAGGACTGCAAACAGAGCTGTGAGGCTAAGGAGTCTCTGACCCTCTGAATTCACTTCGCGACTCCAGATGCACTTTTGCTGCTTCTCAGTTCTGTGGCTGCCACTAACCTGGTCACACATATCTCTTGGACACATGGGACATGGTCCTCTGAGTTCCTTCCTCTGCATCCAGGACCACTGTCTCCTCAGCTCAAAAGTACACCTCGAGACAGGCGACTGAGCTGCCGTCCTCACTGTGGCGTTTCTTCCGAGTTACCTTTGTAATCACCAGCGCTCCATGGATGTTTCGTTTTTCTAAGGTTTCTGAATGCTGTGAAGAACAAAGCGCTGGACAGCTAATGGTGGACAACTGCCAGGTGTGGAGCTCCTCTATGGGATGGGCAGAAGGAACACCACTCAGACTTTCTTCCCTGATTCATCCTTCAGACTTCAGGGAAAAACAACACTATTACTCTAATTTAAGCTTGTGATATGGACAGAGCTCCCCCCTACCTAACACACAGCCACCTAAAATTCCTACCTGGCTCTCTCCTTCCTGCATCCTCAGCAGGCTCCTCTCCACTCTCCGCTATCGTCCTCCAGGGACCAGAAGGCTTCAAAGGTCACTTGAAGCAGACACAAAACTTCTCAGTAGAACTCCAGCATCCCACGGGGGACGGTGTTTGAGCTGCAGATGAGCATCATGGCTGTTTGGAGTTTGCCCTGGGTTGTAGAGCTGCTGGCCAAGGACTTGGCGGGCCTTCATGGATGAGTTAGGAGCCAAACATGAGCTGACAGTGTTGGCACCTGGCCATGACAACTACATCGGGAGCACAGGGAATACAACCAGGTCCTGGTGCTGCCCATGGCTGTGGAGCTTGTGACCTCGCTAGTGGGCAGCCCGTGTGCAGATGGGCTTCTTTCTCTCCTCACAGTTTCCAAAGATGCAGATGAGTCCCAGTGACTGCTATCCCCACAGCCCTCAGCAGAGTGGTCCTTGGAGCCAGGAAACCCACAGTGGGACAATTATGTCAAGGGAATGATTCAATATTACCCAGCTTTTACCCCCTCTCTGGCTTCAGTGCAGTGGCGGTCAGCTCAGTGCTCCAAGGGGTTGGACTTTCCAGCTCAGCTTCCCTAGAAGTGACCAGGTACACCTTCCCCCAGCAGCTCTGCCCAGACTCAGGGGCAATAGCTGCCAGGGTTCAGGTGTGACAACGGGCTGAGCACAGTTTTGCAGGGGCATCCTGTGGCTTCATGGACCAACTCATCAATGAACTGCTGTGGCAGAAAGGCTATGTGCTACTCATTGACTGCAGGTCCCAGAAACAAGTCTGGCACTACTGTCAGACCCCAAATTGGTTGTGCTCAACACAAACTTCAATGTCCTCCAAACCCCTGGGCTCCAGAAAGTACCAGATTCATTGGTGTAAATGTGAAGAAGTGGTCCAGGCCCTGGGCAAGGAGAGGCTTCCATACATGTGGATGGAGGAGCTTGAGGCAGGAAGGGAGCTGATGTGCAAGGAGAGCTGGCAGGCCTGGCACATGGTAGGCAAGATCTGGAGAACAGCCCAGGCAGCAGCTGCTCTGAGCCGAGGAGACTACACGGCCTTTGGGTGTATCATGGTGGAGAATCACTATTCACTCAGGGATGTCTATGGGTTGAGCTGTCCCGAGCTGGACCAATTGGTTGAGGCTGCGGTCTCGGTGCCTGGGATTTATGGCTGTTGCATGACAGGCGTTGGCTTTGGTGGCTGCACTGTCACATTGCTGGAGGCCTCTGCTGCCCTCCTTGTCATGCATCACATACAGGAGCAGGACAGTGGGACAGCCACCTTCTACCTCTCTCATGCTGCCGATGGAGCCCAGTTCCTGAGCTTGAAAGGTGTCCCTGCCAGTGACGTTCACACAGGCATAAAGCAGAGGCAGCCTGTGTGAACTGCAGTTCTGCTTCAGGCATCCTCCTCCTATAACTGGGTATTTGATAAACGCGTGCCTCTTACTGTTGTTAAAAAAGAAAGAATGAATGAAAATGAAAAAGGTAAATCTACAGGATTTATGCTTGACTGTGCTGGCCCTGTGCTGACATGGGCCCTCAGGATGGTTCCTCCGGAGTGCACCTTGGATCCCTTTACCAACCTTCTCCAGCATCCTTGCCTAGAAAGGATGGGCCACTATCTTTTGCTGTGTACAGGTAGCTCAAGTTTTGGAGGACTACTCATATAACGGAGGACAGGATGGGATTTTCTCTCTGGCACGATAGATATAACGTCGCCAAACTCCTCAATGTGCATGCTGAGACTATTTTAAGGGGAGAAGCAGCAAGAGAGTGCATCTTTCCATATCACTCCCCATCTACTTGTCTTAGCCTGAATCACTGAAGCACTCTTCGTTGACTGCCATGATTTTGCTATTTGTCACTGTCACTCTTCGTTGACTGCCATGATTTTGCTATTTGTCACTGGGAGGCAGCAACACAAGCTTCTTAAGGCTTTGAAAATCCTCTTCTTCAGGCCCTTCCAGCCCAACCTTCTCAGAGGGACTCTGGGCACACCCTGGTGCTGCCTTTGGAGTTGCTCCTGATGGTCTGCTTCCCTGGAGTCTGAGGTGATGTCTTGTAAGTGTTCCGTGCCTGGATTCTCTTCCTTGATCTTCTTACTGGGGAAGGGACTCCTGATCGTAGACCCACAAGAGAATGTGCTGCTACTTTTGTCTGTAGACTTCGAGCTCTCATTAGCCACATCTGCTGTGTTTTCAAAGGTTGGGGTTTGTGAGGGTGTGAACAGTGACCAACTGGTTCCTAATGAGGTCTTTGTTGTTGTTGATGATGATGTTGTTCTTGTTGTTGTTGCCTTTCCTCTCCTTGATGGTGAAGTTGTGTTATTGATGCTGTTCTCCTTCTCTCTAAATGCCCCCTTTCCAAAGTGAGGCACAAGCTTCTGCAGTGGGAAGGTGTTTTTCTGGAAGCTACTCTTAAGTGAAGAAATGGAGGGAGGCATACTATGCCTCCTCTTACACCCTTTCCTCCCATCTCCATCAGAGAGAGTGTGCAAAGAGAAAGTAGGACGGTTCGGGGCACTTGTTAACCTCCTTGCAGGCTGAGCAGGGTCCAGAGAACCACCCTGCCCTCCATCATGATACAACTGGAGCTGAGAGCCAGGCTTTTTTTTTATTAGCAGGTAAGTGGCCATTACCTGGTTATATATACGTTTCCTCAAAGCATCTCTGAGCTCTTGAATGTTACAGCCCATTAAATACATTGAGAAAGCAATGTTGGGCTCAGGCTGTCTAGGTATTTCGTATGAGCAGCTCAATGAGTCTTGATTATGGCACAGCCATGGGTGGGCCAATATTTCTTTAATGGATGGTCTCATTGTGGGGTCTTTTGTCATTAATCTCTTCAAAGCGTTGTGAAGGTCCGGTGATAAGTAATATGGGATACAACCACTCCAGGATAGGATTTCATACTTTATCTTGTAGAACCCTTTTTCTCTAAATGGAAGGAATCCGATAACTAAATAATGGAGGAGGACCCCTAAGCTCCACATGTCACTGACGATGGCATCATATGGTGTGTGAAGGAACACTTCAGGAGCAGAATATTGTGCTGTGCCACAAAAGCCGTTGCTCTTTTCCCCAGATTCCAGTCTTTTGCTTAAACCAAAGTCAGCAAGTTTCACATGCCCCTCCCAATCCAATAAGACATTTTCAGCCTTGATGTCACGGTGGGCAATATTCTGGCTATGAATATAGTCGATGGCCAAGCATAGCTCAAGAAATATACTCTTTGCCTCTCCCTCATCCAGATGCCCATACTTGTTGATGTATTTCTGCAGGGATCCTTTGCCTGCCAATTCCATCACAAGAAATGTTTTGTGACTGCATTCGATCACCTGGAGAAGCTGTATTATATGCCTGTGGTATAGCGATCTCATGAGATCAATCTCGGACACAACTTGGGATTTTTTATTTTTGCCCTTTTCCAATATTTTGATGGCTACCAGTGTCCGAGTAGTAAGGTGGAGAGCCACCTTGACTTGTGCAAATGCACCTTTATCTAGAATGCCCATGATAAAGTAATCCTGTGCCAGGATGTTTCTTTCATGGTCACTGGCCCTGAGTACATTTGACATTATCAAACTTCCCTTCTCTTGGTCAGAGTCACCAGGAGCTACAGAGAGTAAAGATGGCAGAAAAAAACAAATTAGAACTACCTAGGAAATTAAAATTAGCTACTTAGGAAAGCTTAATGCTAGAGATTCTAAAATTAAAAGTCAGAGATATCCCCAAAGAAAAGTTTGGCTCTGCCATGAAAGCACAGGGAAATCAGAACAAACCAAAGACAAACACAGTGGATGGAAAGAAGAAAGCTCAGAGCAGAAAGAAAGCAAGGGCAATGGAAGACAACAAATTCTACAGGAGAACAAGGATCCCCATTTCAAAGGAGAACACATTGACGAACTTACCTAAGGCATCCATTATGAAGGGAAAGCACAGAGTTAAAGGTCACATTTGATCAAGATAGCCTTACCCAGAAAGGCTTGGGATTCAAGCTGCCCCAGTATATACACGAGATGGGGGCAAAAGTACCACAACACCTAGGATTAAGAATCACAATTTGTCAATTCTTTTTCTGGAAATGGATGCACTTTGAAGTCACTGTGTTATATGGGGAATAACACATCCCAACAGAGACAAATAACACATTTTTCCTCATAGGCAGTATCTTGGTGTTTTGTGGCAGGGCTAAAGGAAAAGTGAACAATGAGGAGAATGGAGGATAACAGGTAGCATGAGCTATAGAGTAACACAAAGTAACAAAGTAAAAGAATGTCAGGAAAATAAATATGGATGTTGGCCAAGCAGGGTGCTACTCAGGTTTCGTCCCAAAATTCATCACAGCACTCAGGAGGCAAGACTGACAAATCTCTGAATTTGAGGCTACCATGATCTACAGAAAAAGTTCCTAGTTGGCCAAGTCAAACAACGAAACACAGTCTCCATAGAACAAGAAGACCAACCGAAACTGAAGGAGAGAGAAAGCAATAAAGAAAGAAGAAAAATGGGAAAATGAGAGAAAGAAGGAAGGAACAAAGGAAGTAAAAGAAATGGATATTAATCCAGGAAACAAAATGAAATAAATTAAACAAAACCAAGAAGGGGAAACTGTAAATAAAACCTGCAGATGAATAAACTCACATAAACAAGTATAGCTGATGATCAATGTCGAAATCCAATCACCGAAGTCCAAATCCAATCCAAACACCAATTTCAGTCCGATCACCAGTCTCCAAGTCCCACAGTCCAACACCAACGAACGCTCCACACAGAAAGACACAAAACAGCCCAGACAGTGAGTTATATGATCAGCTGTTGGTCATTTCTCACAATGGCTCTCTGTGACATCACAGCATTAGTGACCACTCAGAGCAGGCATAACCCACACTGGCTTATCATACTTCTTAGCATCAAAGGCTTCTACCTTGTGCTGTTCATTTCACTGAGACCAATGATGAGACTATAGGCACCTTAATGAAGAGAGAGCTTTATTTAGACTCGGGGTATGAGGGATTTGCTGGGAAGGTTGGGGTTCCCCATTGCAGTTTTAGTCTCAAACACCAAGTTAAATCAGGGACAAATAAACCATTGAAACAACCCCATAACTCCTAAAGAAATAGAAGCAGTCATTAAAAGTCTCCCAACCGAAAAGAACCCAGGAACAGATAGTGCAGAATTCTATCAGACCTTCATAAAAGACCACAAACCAATACTGTCCAAATTATTCCACAACATTGAAACGGACAGAGCACTACCAAATTTCTTCTAAGAAGCCACAATTACACTTAAACCTAAACCACAAAAAGACCCAACAAAGAAAGAGAACTTCAGACCAATTTCCCTTATGAATATTGACGCAAAAATTCTCAATAAAATTCATCCAACCCAAAACCGAGAACACATCAAAACGATCATCCATCATGATCAAGTAGACTTCATCTAAGGTATGCAGGGATACTTCAATATATGGAAAACCATCAACATAATCCACTATATAAACAAACTCAAAGGTAAAAACCATATGATCATTTCATTGGACACTGAAAAAGCATTTGACAAAATTCAACATCCCTTCATGATTAAATCCTGGAAAGATCAGGAATTCAAGGCACATACCTAAGCACAGTAAAATCCATATACACCAAACCAGTAGCTAACATTAAACTTAATGGAGAGAAACGTGAAGCAATTCCACTAAAATCAGGGACTAGACAAGGCTGCCCACTCTCTTCCCACCTATTCAATATAGTACTTGAAATCCTAGCCAGAGCAATTAGATAACAGAAAGAGGTCGAAGGGATGTAAGTAGTCAACATATCACTATTTGCAGATTAGTATACTTAAGTGACCACAAAAGTTCCACCAGAGAACTACTAAGCCTGACAAACAACTTTAGCAATGTGGCTGGGTATAAAATTAACTCAAACAAATCAGTAGCCTTCCAATATTCAAAGGATAACCATGCTGAGAAAGAAATTAGGGAAATGACACCCTTCACAATAGTCCCAAATAACACAAAATACCTCCGTTTGATTCTAACCAAGCAATTGAAAGATCTATATGGGAGATAGAAACAGTGACTGTGGTCTCCTTCACTTACTTCTATCCTGAGGTAGTCCATAGCTTTGCTCTCTGCCTCTTACCATATACAGTTGGAACACATATGAAGCAGGGTATCCAGGTTTTTAGAACATGCTTACTGAAGGGTATTGCTGCTTTGTAATGTCCAGAATTAGTTTCCACAGAGTGCTTCCCCATATCCCCATCTTCGATTCTGTATAAGTTTCAGTGTGTCTGACTCAGTTGACCCCCAAAGGCCCATAAGCAATGGCACTCTTAGCAGATGTGACTTGTTGAGGTAACCATGGTGTTCATTGAGGAGGTATTTACTGAGAGTGGACTTTGATATCCCCAAACCTCAAGCTAGGAGTAGTGGCTTATTGTCTCTTTCTTGCTGCCCACAGATCCAGATATAGATCTCTCAGCTAGCAGTCCAGCACTATGACTGTCTGTATGTCCAATGCTGCATGGTGACAATGGACTAAGTACTGAACTGTAAGCCAGCCACAATTAAATCTTTTCTTTCATAAGAGTTGGTCTGATCGTGGTGTCTGGTCACAGAAATAAAACCTTATGTAAGACAGTGATAGAACTTCTACAACTCAATGGGGCCAACATTGCTGTGAAATAAAAATGGATCATGTCTCAGACTGGCATCCAACACTTTAAAATCCATCTGTTTTCATACCTGATTCCTCCGGAGGCTCATGGAGACTGTTTGTCACACCTAGATTCAGATTGACTGTCAAGTCCTGGTTCTTTGCATTGTAGAGTCAGTGTTTGAAAATCTGCCTGCCTTTAAACCCCACATTTTTCTCCCATCCTCTTCCCTTACTCCCTGCCTCTCCACCTTACCCATTAACACTATTGGTTTAGGATCTGCACTAATATGAACTCAACCTGATTCAACCTAAAGGACTTCAGTGTTGGTTAAACTGTGGAATGTCCCTGCAGACTCTTGTTTAAATCCTTGAGTAGTCCCTTCCCTACCTAGTATTGCATTCTTATTAATTCTTCTGTCATAGATTACACCCTAACTATAGTTTCCTCTCCCTCTTTTTCTCCAAGTCCTTTTGCACAATCCCACAGCCCACTCCTGATCTCTTCAGAAAACCGCAGCCCCATCCCCCAGGGATATCAACCAAATATGGCATATCAAGTTGCACCCTCCCTCATATTAAGTCTAGGCAAGGCAACACAGTTAGAGGAAAGGAGCCCAAATGCAGGTAAAAGAGTCAAATGCAGCCTGTGCTCCCACTGTTAGGGGTCCCTCAAGAAGACCAAGCAGTACAACCATAACATATGTGCCAAGTGCCTAGGTCAGCCTCGTACAGGTTCCCTGATTGATTGGCAGTCAAGTCTCTCTGAGGCTCTATGACCTCAGGATTTTTATTCTGTGGATTTTCTTGTGGTGCCCTTGACCCCTCTGGTGAAATACGAAATAGAAAACTCATCCCTAGAGTCGTTTACTAGTCTGATTTTTACCAGTCCTGGGAGCGTTGTCTGATGACAGACCCATTGCTGATTCCAGGGGTCAAACTTCTGATGAGAATGATGAATCCAGCATTGTGTTGCATCTATTTTCAGAGCCATCAAGACGAACAGGACCATGAAGAGGGGTCGTTTTCACAGTGTGTGCCCAGGGGAGTTCCTTTGTGACCTAGCATTTCAGCCTGTAAAGTGGGACAATGGATGTCAGATTGCTCGTCTGTATCTGTTTCCTGCTGACATTAGAACATACACAGGGACCCAGGAAGGCTGAGATGCTAGGCAAAGACTGGGCAATGGGGGATTTATCAGAAGCTGATGCAGATGAAAGAGGAGCAGTTGCAGTGGCTGGACTGGTTAACATCAGCTTTTAGCAAGTCCCGAGTTCAGCGGTCCCACAGGTGATCCCTGGGTGGAGTCTGTCAGCCAGGTGAGAATGTGCTGAGATGAGTGCAGACTCGCAACAGAAATTGAATTGTCTAGTAGTTGAGGAAGGTAAGGAATCCCAAGACCAAGGGGAAAATCCCATTTTTAAGAAAAAGCAGGGATGCTTATCTGGAGTCCACTTAATCTGTGTTAGGCAAATCCACCTTTTAAGTCTCTTGATTTCCTGAAGCTTATGTTAACTTTGGTTTACAAAAGGATGGACATCAGTTTTTACCATTGTATGGAAATCCGTATTTTAGAAAAAAGTAGTTAACAGGTGATTGTTATAAAATAGGAGTAGACGTGTGCCTTTGAGAGCTATTAAAAGATTTAGGCTTAAAAGCCACAGGGCATTTTCCTGTCAATCCAGAAGTCTATCTAGACTTTATTCCTTAAACCATTTCTTATATCTCTATAACTTCATATGCCTTAAAACATCCTTTTAGAACCGCTAATGATCATAACTTGCAATTACCAACTTTAAACATCTTTCATCTGGAGCATTTTTTTATTTTTAAATCACCATCCAAGTTGCTTTACATCCTCTACTTTTCATTACTTGCATTTATCAACCTCAACCGCTTTCCATAAACATTTTTCTCAGACCTTAAGTGAGTTCAAATTTTATATTTTTCCAACCAATAATTTAGTATGTGATATATCTAATTGATTATTTGAGAGCAGTCATTTAGTAAAAGCATGTGGGAAAGGCAAAGCTGTTTACCCTTATTAATATCACAGTGGTAGTAAGGAGTAGATTACTACGGTAAGGAGCTAGTTCCCTGTTTCTTTTTTTTTTCCCCCGTTGTTTTTGTTTTGCATTTTTTAAATTTGTTTTTCCTTTTAGCTGTTAAGCTGTTAAGTAATTGAGCAGTCCATGTGACCAAAGAGCTGAAGGATAAATTATAATTTAATTGACCTGTGTACCAATTAAAATGACAGTGACTAGTCCATATCTTATAACCAAGAGAGTTATCACAGGCTCCTGTGTCTCTATGGCACCAAGGGCAGAGGCAGTCTTTGGCCATTAGGCCTAGAACATAAGTAGCTTTTTCCTATAGAGGAGTAACTTAGGAGAGATTGACCTCACTTTGTTTTCTCAACACACGTCAATCAATTTTCCAGTTGTCCTCTGTTTGTCCACAGTTTACACCAAGCTCTGGCAGCAGGCAAAACATTGCGACATTTATGCCCATTGGTTATCAGACCACAATCCTGGTGGTGCCCTTTGTCATTGTTCCCATATCTTCACGGAGACCTTGGGGGAAGTCACTGTTAAGATTCAGGAGTTTCTGTCTGTTGTGGTAAATTTAAACATATTAAATGCCATATTCAGCAGATCTCTGATTGGTTTGGTGGGTTCGTGTACCTACCTAGCAGATCTGAGTTAAAACCTTTGTCTCTTCCTAGAGAGCTATTTCATATGTACCTTTCAAACACAAAACAGGAGACTAAACAAAGATTAATTTTGAAATTATCTGCCTCAGTATTTAGCATGACTTTAATATATTTCTGAACATTTTAAAGGACTTGATGGTCTTCAAGGTTACTGACTATTGATCGCTTTAAGGCTTGAAACTTAAAAATTTACATTTTGAAATGAAGCTCTTTGAGTACCATATAAAAATTTTTAACCCATAACCAAACTCCATAAAGAGACTAGAAACTTTTGACTTTTGTCTGGTAAAAATCAGCAGAAAAGAACAGTTTCCCCTATGGTGAAGTTTAATCTGAAGCCAGTGTCAGATGTTAGTTCATCTTAGCTAAGAGAGCTCTATCTGCTCCTTGGGCTTCGTAGAGATTTGCAGGTGCTCAGGCAAACTTAAGAGCCAGTGATTATTAACCTTTTTAATGCTGTAAACTTCTAAAACTTTTAAATTAACAAATTCTTTAATGTTTAGTCCTGGTATCATTACCATAATACATAGAGCAAGTTATACCTGATGTAATGAGGAGAGAAAGACAAAACTACAACAGATGAAGACCTAAGGAATGTGTATCTAACTGGCATCATAGTGCATTAATCAACAGCTGTATTTTTGCAAACCATAGCTATGACAGTCTTGAAGAAGGGTTCCCTATCTAAGCTGCACTAACTTTTCTGACTATGGATCCTCAGACCTTCTGTGGAGATTTTTACAGTTCCTCTAGTTCATTTCGGACCACTGTCTCAAAGCGTCCTGCAGCTTTCCCGACAACATTCTTTCTCTTGCTAAGAACTGCAGTCTGTGAACCCCCAGTGAACTAGACTGTGGGGGGAGGGCGGCAATGGGGGGAGGGTTGGGAGGGGAACACCCATAAGGAAGGGGAGGGGGGAGGGGGATGTTTGCCCGGAAACCAAAGAATTATTATTAAGTATTAAATAAATTTAAAAAAATAAAAATAAAAAAAATTAAGAACTGCAGTCTGTTTCTGTTCTATGTTTAAACGCTTTGCTACCATATCCACCATTTCCATCCCCAGGTCCATAGCCATCATAGGGATTGCCTGAGCTTTCTCCACCAAAATCACCCCCTTTCAAGGGTCCAGGGTCAAGGGCAGTTAGGGAACCCCTGAATACTCTTTGTACAAGGTGTAGAGGCACATAGCATATGCCTCAACTGACATCTAGAACCTCTAAATTTTAGTGAATACACAGCTACCTTTCAGAGATACAGAGAATTCAATAATCAAAAAGGAGATTTTTACTGTATGCCAAACTGTATGTCAGAACTCCTGTCCCTAGAGCTTAAATGTCCCTTTTTTTACTTTTTTTAATTGGATATTTTTTATTTACATCTCGAATGCTATTCCCTTTCCCGATTTCCTGTCCATAAACCCCCTATCCCATCCGCCCTTCTTCTATGAGGGTGTTCTCCCTCCCCATCCACCCCCCTTCCTGCCTCTCTGCCCTGACATTCCCCTAAACTGGGGGACGTGGGGGGGCAGCCTTGGCAGGACTGAGGACTTCTTCTCCCATTGGTGCCCAACAAGGCCATATGCAGCTGAAGTCATGGCTTAGCAACCATGACTGAGCCCTAATGAAAATACAACAAGGATTTCTGCAGAATTCTAAAGGGAACCCAGATCTCAATCAACCCATACTTACTGAGTTCCCTAAATACAGAAAGTCAGAGATGCCTTAAAGCATCCAAATTAAAACCTGTAATGGCAAAGAATTAAACATGAAGAAGTTCAACTAGCAGTGAAACTGTGACCACAATAGACAGTAAGGTTGTAAAGACACCCCAGCAAAACTCCCAACGTCCCACTGTCTCTGAAAAGGGGGTCCTTTGGGCTGTCAGGTGATGTAGGAAGGGGCTGCCTGAGGGACAGTTGGCTTCTACCCAGGGTATGCTAAAGAGGACATTCCCAGACAAAACTGGCCACCTACATTGGACTCAGGTCTCATCTCAAAAACATGATGTGCAGAGAGGAGCATCAGCTCTGAGGAATGATTGACAAGCACATATTCACTAACTTCAAACTGTGTGTGACCACTGACAGCAAGAAGAGCTCAGACTCAAAACGACCGCTCTAGGTATTGAGGTACTTTTCTAGTGAGGAAGTCCACTGAACTCAGCTCTTCCTCTATGCAAAGGGATGCTCAGGGGTATCTGCAGAGGCAGTGCAAGGGTGTGAATTAGGGTAAACACTGGGACCAACAGATGTTCAGGAGCACAATCTGAAGGCCTTCCCGATACTATCTTGGCCTTTTGAATGTTCCTCTGCTTTTTAGTGATAGGGACTTTGCTTTAAGGGAGAAAGAAAATTCAAGTAACAAATTTATTCTTAACATCATCAAACTTGATGAAATACTAAGTGTGGATTTCAAAGAAAAGGCAACAATCACCATGTCATCATACACCTGTGGGTGTTTCCTGAGGTAAACTCTTCAAAGTTTTGGGGGTTTTTTATTTTATTTTTCTTGAATATTTTATGTATTTACATTTCAAATGTTATCCCCTTTTCCCCTCTCTCTCATAACCTCTCTTCCTAATTCTATGAGGATGCTTCCACTCCCACCCACCCACTCACAACGCAATGCCCTGGCATTCCCCTGCACTGGGGAAATGAGCATTCACAGGACCAAGGGCTTGTCCTCCTATTGATATTGGACAATATCATCCTCTGATACATATGTGGCTGGGCTCATGGGTCCCTCCATGTGTACTCATTGGTTGGTGGTTTAATCCCTGGGAGCTCTGGTGGGGTTTTGTGATATTGTTGTTCTTCCTATGGGATTGCAAACCCCTTCAGCTCCTTCAGTCTTTTCTCTAAATCCTCCATTAAAGTTTCCTTGTTCAGTCCAAGGATTAGCTGCAACCATCCTCATCTGTATCAGTAGGGCTCTGGCAGAGCCTCTCAGGAGACAGCCATACTAGGCTCCTGTCAGCAAGCACTTCTTGTTATCAGCAACAGTGACAGGGTTTGGTGGCTGCATATGGGAGGGATCCCCAGGTGGGGCAGTATCTGGGTGACCTTTCCTTCCGTCTCTGCTCCACTCTTTGCCCCTGTATTTCTCCCTTGACTGTTTGTTCTCACTTCTAAGAAGGAATGAAGCATGCACATTTTGATCTTCCTTCTTCTTGGGCTTCATATAATCTGTGATTTTTTTTCTTAGGTATTCCAAGCTTTGGGGCTAATATCCACTTATCAGTGAGTGCATACCATTTGTGTGTTTTGTAACTGGATTACCACACTCAGGATATTTTCTAGCCCCATCCATTTGCCTAAGAATTTCATGTAGTCACCGCTTGTAATAGCTGAGTAGTACTCCATTATGTAAATGTACAACATTTTCTGTATCCATTCCTCTGTTGAAGAACATCTGGGTTCTTTCCAGCTTCTGACTATTACAAATAAGGCTGCTATGAACATAGTGTAATATGTGTCCTTGTTATATATTGGAGCATCTTTTGGGTATATGCCCAGGAGTGGTATAACTCGGTCCTCAGTCATTACTATGTCCAGTTTTCTGAGGAACCTCCAAACTGATTTCCATAGTGGTTACCAGCTTGCAATCCCACCAACAATGGAGGAGTGTTCCTCTTTCTCCACATCCTCGCCAGCATCTACTGTCATCTGAGATTTTTATCTTAGCCATTCTGACTGGTGTGAGGTGTATTTCAGGGTTGTTTTGACTTGCATTTCCCTGATGACTAAGGATGTTGAACATTTCTTTAGGTGCTTCTCAACCTTTCAGTATTACTCATTTGAGAACTCTTTATTTAGCTCTGTACCCCATGTTTAATAGGATTATTTGATTCTCTGGAGTCTAACTTTTGAGTTATTTGTATATATTAGATATTAGTCCTCTATCTGATGTAGGATTGGTAAAGACCTTTTCCCAACCTATTGGTTGGCATTTTGTCCTATTGATAGTGTCCTTTTCCTTACAGTAACGTTGTAAATTTATGAAGTCCCATTTGTCACTTCTTGATCTTAGAGCATATACCATTGGTGTTCTGTTCAGGAAATTTTCCCCTGTGCTTATGTACTTGAGGCTCTTTCCCACTTCTCTTCTGTTAGTTTCAGTGTATGTGGTTTTATGTGCAGGTCTTTGAACCACTTGGACCTGAAATTTGTACAAGGAGGTAAGAATGAGTCTCTTCCCCATTTCTCTTCTATTAGTTTCAGTGTATGTGGTTTTATGTGGAGGTCTTTGAACCACTTGGACTTGAAATTTGTACAAGGAGATAAGAATGAGTCAATTTGCATTCTTCTACATGCTGACCTCCAGTTGAATGAGCACCATTTGTTGAAAATGCTGTCTTTTTTCCACTGGATGGTTTTAGCTCCTTTGTCAAAGATCAAGCGACCATAGGTGTGTGGGTTCGTTTCTGGGTCTTCAATTCTATTCCACTGATCTACCTGCCTGTCTCTGTACCAATACCATGGAGTTTTATTGTGATTGCTGTGTAATACAGGCTGAAGACAGGGATGGAGATTTCCCAAGAAGTTCTTTTATTGTTGAGAATAGTTTTCACTATCCTGGGTTTTTTTTTGCTTTTCCAAATGAACTTACAAATCTCTTTCTAACTCTATGAAGAATTGAGTTGGAATTTTGATGGGGATTGCATTGAATCTGTAGAGTGCTTTCAGCAAGATGGCCATTTTTACTATATTAATCCTGCCAATCCATGAGCATGAGAGGTCTTTCTATCTTCTGAGATCTTCTTCAGTTTCTTTCTTCAGAGACTTGAAGTTCTTGTCATACAGATCTTTCTCTTGCTTGGTTAGAGTCACACCAAAGTATTTTATATTATTTGTGGCTATTGTGAAGGTGTCATTTCCCTAATTTCTTTCTCACCCTGTTTATCCTTTGAGTAGAGGAAAGCTACTGATTTGTTTGAGTTGATTTTATACACAGCCACTTTGCTGAAGTTGTTCACCAACTTCAGTAGGAAGTTCTCTGGTGGAACTTTGGGGTCACTTAAGTATACTATCGTATCATTTGCAAATAGTGATATGTTGACTATTTATATCCCTTCAACCTCTTTCTGTTGTCTAATTGCTCTGGCTAGGATTTCAAGTACTATATTGAATAAGTGGGAAGAGAGTGGGCAGCCTTGTCTAGTCCCTGATTTTAGTGGGATTGCTTCAAGTTTCTCTCCATTTAGTTTGATGTTGGCTACTGGTTTGCTGTATATTGCTTTTTACTATGTTTAGGTATGGACCTTGAATTCCTGATCTTTCCAAGACTTTTATCATGAAGGGGTGTTGAATTTTGTCAAATGCTTTCTCAGCATCTAATGAAATGATCACGTTTTTTTTTCCCTTGAGTTTGTTTATATAGTAGATTATGTTGATGGATTTCCATATATTTAACCATTCTTGCATCCCTGGAATGAAGCCTTCTTGATCATGGTGAGTGATCATTTTGATGTGTTCTTGGATTTGGTTTGCAAGAATTTTATTGAGTATTTTTATTGGATATTTTTATTTATATTTCAAATGTTAACTCCTTTCCTGGTTGCACGTTCATAAACCCCCATCCCATTCCCCCTCCACCTTCTTCTATGAAGGTGTTCCCCATCTATCCACACCTTCCTGCCTCAACACCCTCACATTCTTTTACACTGGGGGATCGAGTCTTGGCAGAACCAAGGGCTTTTCCACCCATTCATGCCCAACAAGGCCATCCTCTGCTTCATATGCAGCTGGAGCCATGGGTCTATCTATGTGTACTCTTTGGATGGTGATTTAGTCCCTGAGAGCTCTGGTTGGTTGGTATTGTTGTTCTTATGGGGTTTCAAATGCCTTTAGCTCTTTCAGTCCTTTCCCTAACTCCTCCAATGGGGACCCCATTCTCAGTTCATGGTTGGCTCTGAGCATCTGCCTCTGTATTCATCATGCTCTGGCAGAGCCTCTCAGGAGACAGCTATATCAGGCTCCTGTCAGCATGCACTTCTTGGCATCAGCAATATATGAGATCTCCTGTATTTCTTTAAGGGAGTTATTTGCATCCTTCTAAAAGTCCTCTATAATCATCATGAGATGTGATTTTAAATCTAAGTCTTGCTTTTGTAGTGTGTTAGGATATCCAGTATTTGCTGTGGTGGGAGAACTAGGTTCTAATGATACCAAGTAGTCTTTGTTTCTGTTGCTTAGGTTCTTGAACTTGCCTCTCACCCATCTTTGTCATCTGATGTTAGTTGGTCTTGGTGTTTCTGACTAGAGCTTGTCCCTCCTGTGGGACTGTGAACCTTTGATCTTAGGAGTGAGAGGGCTCCTGGGAGACCATCTCTCTCAGAGCCAGTTTTAGGTTTGAGAGCTGTGGGACAGCCCCAGCTCTGGACTTAGATGGAGCCCAAAACAGTCCTATCCTAGGCCATCCTGTGGCTACAGTGCCCTGTGAGATCCTGGCATGTCTCTCCTTGGACAGTCAATGAAGAGAAAGTGGTGACCCACCTATGGGTTGTGTGGGCTTAAGAGGGAGAGTGCTCCTGGCAGACTAGCTCTCTGTGGGCCAAGCTTTGGTATTCTTATGGTAGATATTAGACCTAAAGTACAGGATGCACATGCTACTGTCCACATAATCAAAGAAGTTGAAGAACAAGGGAGGTACAAAGGAGAATGCTTGAATCTCACCTAAGAAAAATTAAAAAGTCATCTGAGATGGATGGAGAGAGGGAACTGGGGGGGGGGGGTGGAATAGGGACTAAAACACAGACATCTGGTATAGAAAAACCATGAAGAGAGAGTAGTAGAAAGTGACCAGAAGTGTGCTTATGGGGATGGGGGTGGGGGTCATCCCTAGGATGTGCCAGAGATCTGTGATGGGGAAGAGTCAAGGAAGTCTATGAAGGGGATTCTAGCTGAGACTTTTAGCAGTGGGGGACATGGAGCCTCAGGTGGCCACCTGCTGTGGCCAGCCAGGACTCCCAGTAGAGGGAAAGGACAATATACCCACAAAATCTTCAACCCTAAATTTGAAAGCTTTCAAGAAATGCAAGGACAAAAAGGTTGCAGGAAGAGAGGGAAGGATCAACCAATGACTGAACCAACTTGAGATCCATTCCAAGGGCAATAATCAAACCATAACACTATTAGTTAACACTATTTTATGCTTGCAGACAGGAGCATAGCATAGCTGTCCTCTGAGAGGCTCCACCCATTAGCAGACCTAAACAAATGAAGACATCCACAGCCAAACATTGGGCAGAGATCAGAGAATCTTTGGAAGAATTGGAGGAAGGATTGGGGGACCTGGGAGGTGGAAAGAAACTCTACACAAAGTCCAACACATTCAACTAACCTCAAACCTTGAAGGCACCCAGAAACTGAACCATTAACCAAACAATATACATTGACGACTTTCTAAGTTATAAGTAACATTACACCTAGGTCTTCATGAAGGATCTCCAAAAATTGGAGCAGAGAGTCATCACTGACTTCTGAGGTGAGTTTGGGAAGAGAGGGGTGCTGTGATACAAGGTAAAGTAAATATAAATAATAGATAGATAGATAGACAGACAGACAGACAGATGGATGATAAAGGAAGGGAAGGGAAAGGAAGAGGAGGGAGGAAAGAAAAGAAGGGAAGGGGAGGGAGAGAGGGACAGGGGGGCAGGGGGAGAGGGGGAGAGGGAGAGAGAGGGAGAAAGAGGGAGAGAAATTGTTTTTCTTCCTGCCTACACAGTAGGGTCAGGTGTCCTGAAATTACACACTTCGATCTAATGTCCAGGTACTAAAGCTCTCAAAATGGCATCTGTGAGAAAAGTGATTCTATCAGTAATCATCAAATTAGATTGTAAGTGTAGATGTGAAGAGGTATCATATTTTGGAGAGTCCATGCATCATAAAATGCTCTGAGGAGACTTGTGACCAGGCAGTTTTGGAAAGAGCCAGGGAGTGAGATCGCAGAGATGACAGATCTAGGACATTAGACAAGGATATATTAGGAAGAAATTAGAAAAGCAAACACCTAGAGGGATGGATGGATGGGATGGGTGAGAGGTTTGCTAGGTAAAGAAGGCACAGGCTGAATGAATGGGTTGCATTCCCCAATCCTTCATGTAGAGCACTGCATGTAGAATGTACTTGGTCTACCAGTGCCTGGGCTTTTAGAACTACAGCCTGCAGACAAATATGACATGGGACCCTGAGTACAGGATCTATATTAGAAATCAACATGCTATGGGACCCTCTGTTATCAAGGAAGTACAGGCAGCAAAAGTGTTGTGCATGGCTACCAGACCTTCCATGGTGTCAGCATGTGATTGGTGTCCCAGGGACCAGACAACAATGGAATTCCATAATCATATGGAATTGATTGTTATTAAAGGGGACATAAAATTACAGAGATGCCTTAAGGAAACAGGGTGGAATAACCAGCATGCTACTTCTGTGGATCCCATGACAATGGATTCCATGTTTGGAAATTCGTTCTTCTAGTATATGGACTCCTGGGCTTACGTCACACTTTTCATTTTTATTCCTCTACCTCCAGGTTATGCATACTTACAGATACAGGTTAGGACTTCCCAATCCAAGTTTACTGTTGAAGTTCTCTATTTCCACTGCTACATCCTGGTATTCTTTCGGCAGCAGAAGAAATAATCTATTTAAAAGTACAAGGCAAATAAAATCTGTAAACATTTTAAAACTCATTTTGTTTAAAATAATCTCTAAAGGTAAAAACAATTCTTTCTGTGACATTTTAGCTGTGAAACTAACTTTCATCCCTGGCGCTCACCCCTAGCAATGGAGACATACTCTGGGACTCTACCATTTTTGTTCATGGAGGCTTGAAGCACAAAAAAAAATCTTCTCTTAAAGTCCTCCTGTGTGCCTCGTTATGAGGGGCCTCCTTGAGTCAGGCTATCTATGCAATTGTGATTATGACAGACCTCCTGGTTGTGACAGACCTCCTGGGAGTCAAGTTGTCTCTGGGTATAGAAGGGTTTCTGGAGGGTAGGAAGAAAGATGTGGCTCCAGTACCATTGGGTGAATAGGGCCCACTGGGCTGCAGGGGGTTCCAAGTTAAGAATGAATTTTTAAAATGGATCTTCCACCTAATTTCTGTGGAAATGTCATGTCTGTTTTGAAGATTCTTAGCAGTGATTGACTGAAGTATGATACTTCTTGAAAAGTGAAATGTTACAGTTGAAAGCAAAAAGTATCGTTGGTCATCTTCACACACTTCAATGGCCACTGATGATCCTCCTCTGTATGTGCCCCAGTACCTTTGTGACTATAAGGTCAAAAAGTTGCAGTGTATAGGGAAGTCACTGGCTCCCACAAATCCTAGGCTCTGCTTGCTGTAAGAAAGCAAGTGGAATGTAAGCATATTCTCCCTACTCTGCTATAACCCATTTACCCCAAAATAGCTGATAACTTCGTTGACTGGACTTTTTCCCCCATGACCATGAAAGTTATATACCCATGAAGGAATCTTGGTCACTTGGGACAATCTGAACCCGCATTCCCTGGCACATCAGTTCCATTTGGATTCAAATAAACTGTTTAACTCTTTGTGGCACTGTTCTTGATTCCCGTTGTAATTTAAAGTGAAACTTACACAATATCCAGAGCCCTTGACATCCTGCAGATGGAGGAGGATGTCCTCAAATTCCTTGCTGCAGGAACCCACTTAGGTGGCATCAGTCTTGACTTTCAGATGGAGCGGGACATCTACAAAAGGAAAAGTGACTGCGCCTCCGTCATAAACCTGAAGAGGACCTGGGAGAAGCTGCTGCTCACAGCTCCAGCTATTGCTGCCATTGAGAACCCTGCTGACGTCAGCGTCATCTCCTCCAGGAACACTGGCCAGTGAGCTGTGCTGAAGTTCGATGCTGCCACAGGAGCCACTCCCATTGCTGGCCGCTTCACACCTGGGACCTCACTAACCAGATCCAAGCAGCCTTCAGGGAGTCACGGCTTCTAGTGGTGACCGATCCCCGGGCTGACCACCAGCCCCTCACAGAGGCCTCTTAGGTCAACCTGCCCACCATTGCTCTGTGTAACACAGATTCTCCCCTGTGCTATGTGGACATTGCCATCCCATGCAACAACAAGGGAGCTCACTCAGTGGGTTTGATGTGGTGGATGCTGGCCCAGGAAAGTACTGTGCATGTGAGAAACTATCTCCTGTGAGCACCCAAGGGAGGTTATACCTGATCTTTACTTCTACAGAGACCCAGAGGAGATTGAGGAGGAGCAGGCTGCTGCTGAGAAGGCTGTGACCAAGGAGGAATTCCAGGGTGAATGGACCACACACCAGATCCTGAGTTCACGCTGCTTAGCCTGAGGTGGCCAACTGCTCTGAGGGTATTCGGGTGCCCTCCATGCCTATCCAGCCGTTCCCCTACAGAAGATTGGAGTGTGCAGCCGCTGTGTCAGCAGCTCCCATGGTGTAGATCGCCAAGCGGGTTGGAGCTACTATTGAGTGGTCCTGAGCTACTCTGCAGACACCTGAGCAAAGGGGGGGGGGGGCGCCTGGAAGGAAAATAAAGTTCCTAAAAGATGGCAGGGGGACAAACCCTTTGTGGAGCAAGAACCCTCTTCTACCTCAGCATCAGCCACTAGATGTCAGGGCTGTCCTGAAAATGGCCACATTGCAACATTCAAATGAAAGTCACAGCAGGCCAAATAGCTCTTACAGAGAAACAGAAGACCACGTCTCTATGATCAAACATCCCAAGCTCTGTCTAATCTATGAAGAGCAAAGGCCACTAGATGTGTGCTGTATGACACTACTCCTGGGGAGAATTGAGCAAAGGCTGCCTCCCCACAGAGAGGAGACCAGATTATGCTGTGGAGACCACTGAAGTCTGACTGTTGTTGCTGGTTTTTTGTTTGTTTGTTTGTTTGTTTGTTTGTTTTGTTTTTACTTAGGTTGGGTCACAGCTTTCATGACTGTTTTTTTTTAATTTTTTATTTTCATTTCAAATGTTATTCCCTTTCCCCCTTTTCCCATCTATAAGCCCTCTATCCCATCCTCCTCCCCTTCGTCTATGAGGGTGTTCCCCCTCCCCAACCACACCCCTTCCCACCTCCCCACCCTGACACTCACCTACACTGAGGATCCAGCCTTGGCAGGACCAAGGGCTGTTCCTCCCATTGGTGCCCAACAAGGCCGTCCTCTGCTACGAAGAAGCTGGAGCCATGGATCTGTCCATGTGTAGTCTTTGGGTAGTGGTTTAGTCCCTAGGAGCTCTGGTTGATTGTTATTGTTGTTCTTATGGGGTTGCAAGTCCCTTCAGCTCCTTCAATCCTGTCTCTAATTCCTCCAATGGGGACCCCATTCTCAGTTCAATGGTTTGCTGCTAGCATTCAACTCTGTATTTGTCACGCTCAGGCTGAGCCTCTCAGGAGACAGCTAAATCAGGCTCCTGTCAGCATGTACTTCTTGGCTTCATCAATATTGTCTAGTTTTGGTGGCTGTATATATGTGGGCTGGATCCCCATGTGGGGCAGGCTCTGAATGGCCATTCCTCCCATCTCTACTCCAAACTTTGTCTCCGTATCCCCTCCTATGAATAATTCTCTTTCCCCTTTTAAGAAGGACTGAAGCATCTGCATTTTGGTCATCCTGCTTCTTGAGGTTCATGTGGTCTGTGGATTGTATCTTGGGTAATTCAAGCTTTTGGATTCCACCTCACACCAGTCAGAATGGCTAAGATCAAAAACTCAGGTGACAACAGATGCTGGCAAGGATGTGGAGAAAGAGGAACACTCCTCCATTGTTGGTGGGATTGCAAACTGGTACAGCCACTCTGGAAATCAATCTTGAGGTTCCTCAGAAAACTGGACACTGCACTACCTGAGGACCCAGCTATACCACCCCTGGGCATATACCCAAATGAAGTCCAACTTGTTGAACCAATGATTTCAACTGAGAGGAGGAGGAGGACAGAAATGTTCCATGGAACAGAAAGACAAAGACTTACTTGATCTTGATTTTCTGTAGGAAGACAGTGTGAAAGTGGGAATCAAATCTCCTTTGGTACAGGACTTGAATCTGCAATTGGATGTGAGTGGGGTTCTCTGAGAACTCTCATCCTATGGGAAGGTTTCTTTCCAAGGAATGAGGGATGGACATGTGACACCTGTCCAGGCAGAGACAACTCAGATGGCTTCTGATGACTTTGACCTTGGAGAGTTTATTTGAATAGTGAGATCTAAACTGTAGTATCTTCCTCTTACCTTCTGTATTACTGAGTTCTCTGGTGGTACAGAATTTTAAAAACAAATATATGTGGGATTTATTAGAATGTCTTACAGGCTGCTATTCCAACAGTGGCTATCTACTAACAAACCATCCAAGAATCTAGTAGTTGTTCAGTCTACAATGCTGGATGTCTCGGATCTTCTTCCATATATGCCAGTGTCCTGCAGAAGCTAGCTCTAATATCATGAAGGAATAAACTTGCCAACAAAAGCAAACAGGCAAAGAGAGAGAAAGCTCCCTTCTACCGAGTCCTTTAAATAGGCTGCCAGCAGAAGGTGTGACCCAGATTAAAAGTGGATCTTCCTACCTCAAAAGATCTGGATCAAAAGTCGATCTTCCCACTTCAAATGATTTGATTAAGAAAAAAATTCCTCACAGGTGTCCCCAGCCCCTAGGATTTAGTTAATTCTAGATACAGTCAAGTTGACTACAAAGAACAGGCACCATGCCTTCTTATCTCTTCTCTCCAGCAGCGTCAGCTTTCTTTGTGCACATTTGCAACCACAAATTTAAGTCATGTGATGCTGAATATAAGCATATCAGCCTGAACAAAAACAAAGGCATTTTAGTTAGGGTTTTAACCAAGGAGACACGGATTTAAGCAGCTTTTAATTGTTTTGAGGCTCAAAGAAAATGGCAGCTCTCTGTAAACTCTAAAATAGCAATTCATTTCTGATACTAGATAAATTAAGCTATTTTATTAGAATGGGATTAGTACAGCCAATTTTCTGTGTGATGGGGAAGGAATCCTTTGCACAGATGATGAAACCTAGCAGTGTCTCCTGCTATGGTCAGCCTGGTCTAAACACCAGCCTGCAATTGAATGTAAGTATCCTGTAGCCCAGGACAAAAGTCCAATTCAGCCAGGCAGGGTGGTATATGCCTGTAAACTCAGATACTGAAAGAAGATCGAAGACTGTAAGTTTGAAGCCAGCCTTGGCTACTTACTGAGAAGGTCACTTTAACAGGGAAAAAGAAAAGAAGACAGAAAGGCAAACAAGCAAATGGGCTTATGTTGAAGGGGGCGTGCCTAAAGCCTGATTGAAGAGGAGATTTCCATGCTGGTGTTAAGCACCCAAAATGCTTCTCCATTTTCTTTCCTTTCTTGATTAAGTGATAAGTCTTATTTACTTCTGTTAATCTGAACGTTAGCAATCTATTTCATGGACTACGATTGTCAAAATTTTAGAAAGAGGTCAAACAAGTTTTGTAATTATAAACCACAGTATCATACTCAGTGCCATTATCCCCCTCATATATATGAGGAAACTGAGAGTGCTAAAGGGAACTTGCCAGTCATCATGAAAGCTGGCATTGGAGTCTAATTGTTCACCCTCCGTGTGAACTACTCTTCCAGAATTAGTTTACTTTTTATTATATGTGCATGCATGTGTCTATGTATGATGTCTTCTATGTGCTCTATACAACAGATGGTTTAGTTGAAAATAAGATTTCTTATACCTGGCATGGTTAAAATAAAACCTAGTCCCACAAATCCTTCTCAATATGAAGCAAACAACACAATTTTGGACCTTTGAGAATACTTAGCTGGTAAAATGATGTTATCAAGCCTCATGACCTCCTGAAGTCATATGGTAGAAGAAAAGAACAGACTCTCACAAAGTGTTCTCCAATTTCCATATGTGTCCACTAGTCTCATTGTATACATTAGCACACATAGAGAAGAATGTGTGTACACATGTACACATACACAAATAATAAGTATGGGCTGGAGAGTTGGCTCAGTGGTTAAGGGTACATACACTCTTGCAAAGGACATGGGCTTAGTTTCCAGCACCCACATTAGACAATTCACACTGACAATTCCAGGGGAAGTGACATCCTCTTCTGACCTCTAAGAGCACCTTCATATACAGGTATACAAATACATATACAGTCAGGAACACACATAGACCATAAAATAAAAATATATCTTTTAAAAATGTGCACTTTAGAAAAAAAGTGCACATTGCAGTTTCCTGTAGCCAAAGTAGTGTATCCCATTTCAGTAACATTTGCAAAATACATTGATATACATGGTATTGCCTAAGAAGTGGATGACCTGTATTCTGGGGGTTCTGTGGAGAGTGATTACCATTTATAACAAATGATGCAGTGAGATTTCACATGAAGTTTCTCACATAATCTTGACAAGCCCTGGAGGAAAAAGTGGTCATTGGAAGGCAGTTGACTGGTCTGGATCACACACGTTGTAAATAGCAGAGCTGGCAGTCAAGTTGTGGGTAAGCACTAATATGGTCAACCTATTAACTCTATCTTTTCTAATCCTCTCACCTTATATGGAAGGACCCTGGAAAACATTTCTTGCCACCTTCATTTATCTCTGGCAGTCATTCAGGCTGGCAATCTCATGGTTTGCTATGCCTTGCTTATTTTATTTGATATTTAGAAATCCGAAGCTTAAATTGCATGTTTCTTTCACCAGCTCCACTACTACAGGGCAGCAGCAGGCACTAAATTGCCTTCCAAGGACTCTCGAGGCTCTGTGTTCAGATGCCCAGCGCCTGTACAAAAAGCCATGTGGTGCTGCACAGCCTTAACTAGCACTGAGGGGTGGAGACAGAGACTGAAAGACGCCCAGAAATCACCAGTCATTGCCATACCAGTGATCTCTTAGTAAAAGATCCAGTCTTAAATGGTAATGTGAAGAGTGAGAGAAAGACAGTGGACCTTGGCCTCCATAAAGGGGAACTATCGTGGGGTTCCCCGATTATGGAACGACAAAGGAGAAATCAGAAGTCCTGCCATCTTCTGTTGATCACACAAATCTATGGCTCATTTGACCCATAACCTTAAAATATACCTGATTTTTTTTTTCTGCACTTGAGCCTGGTCGCCATTTATACTGGAGGATGGTATCTAGCAGAAAATAGAAAACATTGTATTATCCTGCAAGTCATCTCTTTTTAGGGAGGAGGACACTCAATTACTCTTCGGACTGCCTGCTTCCACTTTGCATGTATCCACTAATTGTGGGCATAGGCTTTCAAACAGTTGGCAACCCCTAAACCGAGCCAAGGAGCATCTCAGGTTGGCACAGGTAACAACAGGTGCTTCTCTTCGGTTGATGCTCCTTGGTCATGTACTGTCAAGGTCCCTCAGAAAGGCCCACTGTGAGACACCCCATCTGCCGTAACCAACAACTCCACCCAAGCAGGAAACGTAAGGTCAGCCATCACCCACAATGCTAAGAGCAGATGGGTTACCTCTTCAGAAGGCTGGTCTGGGAAATGATAAGAACTTGAAGTAAAACTAGCCAGGCAAGGACACTAAAGAGCAGCAGTTCCCAGAAGGTCTGTGATCCTATCTGCATTCTGTCCTTGACCAGAAGCCAGAAATGCCAGAAGGAAGTCCTGGTTTCCTGTCATCTTTTCTCCTCTTTGTGTAGCCAACACTAACTGTGCGACCTCCCAAGCCTCGCCCCAGTTCCTGCAGTTGGTGCTATAAAAAGCTGCCAGACAAGCAGGTGCTTGATGGTACCCCTTGATGGCACCACTTCCTGGAACCTGCTCTTGTCATCCAGTAGCTCTGCCTTCTTTCTCCTAAGCACCCAGTAATGCAACTCTTTTCACCCTCTGTGACCCAGGAATTTCATTCTTCAAATTCACACAAGAATCTAGGACCACTGAAAGGTTTATATGACCATGAGCTTCCAGCACCCCGACTTCTGAGTAAAAGTCCCCCTAGATGAATCAGAGAAAGGACTGGAAGAGCTTGAAGGGGCTCGAGACCCCATATGAACAACAATGCCAAGCAACCAGAGCTTCCAGGGACTAAGCCACTACCCAAAGACTATACATGGACTGACCCTGGACTCTGACCTCATAGGTAGCAATGAATAGCCTAGTAAGGGCACCAGTGGAAGGGGAAGCCCTTTGGTCTTGCCAAGGCTGAACACCCAGTGATCGTGATTGTTGGGAGGGAGGGTGGTAATGGGGGGAGGATGGGGAGGGGAACACCCATAGAGAAGAGGATGGGGAGGGATTAGGGGGATGTTGGCCCGGAAACTGGGAAAGGGAATGACAATCAAAATGTAAATAAGAAATACCCAAGTTAATAAAGATGAAAAAAAAAAAAGTCCCCCTCAATGGAAACAGAATGCCTCTGTCAAACCCAAAGACACCACCACCACCACCACCACCATCACCACCACCACCACCACCACCACCACCACTCCTCTCCACTTCAGAGCCTGTGAGAAATCAAAACTAAAAGGGAAACATGTAGTAGCTGACACTAAGCAATATGACCTGCGAAGTCCAGTGACACCTCACAGAAGGTTCACAGTGAAATGGACAATAACCTGGGTGCCCAGCCTACCACAGATCTGAGTGTACTGCACAGGGGTCTGGGCTCCTAACCCACCACAGAGACAACTCTCAGGTTGCTGGATAGGGTTAGGTCCATACCCATGTGGCATCCCTCATGCTGTGCCAAGTACAGGAGTATTACCAAAGAAAGCAGCTGACTACAATGATATCCCGAGGACATTTTCAGTACTCAGGAACATCCCCAACAGTGCTCACAGAATAGGTCCAGTTCCCTGGGGGCTTCTTGTAAGAGGACCCTAGAACAGGCCCTGACTCCAAGGAACTGCTTGAATACAACCCCCCAAGGGTAAGGCCTTTACCAAAGGGGTTTTATCATAATGGTCACTGAAGTGTCAGTATCCAGGAAGGCCAGATAACAGGATGTTCCCTAATGTAGGATCAGTACCCAGAAGGCTTCTATATTTAATTCATGGAAGGACAAGCACCTTGAGGGCTGCTCTCATGCTGGAAATAGTGCGGACCAGTGTCAATGCTGTTGAACCTACATTGTTCCTAGGGCAGGATTACCCAAGTATGCCCTCAAGACTAGCCCAGTATCTATGGGATCTGCCTCCTTGCTGAATTCAAGTACCTAATCCTGGGAGCCACTAGCACACTGAACTCCATGTTAGCCCAGCATCCAGGGCCCAGCTGCGAACTGCCTACCAGAGTACAGACTGCTACTTGTGAGGCCAGCTGCATGCTTTTCAGTTTAGGGTCAAAACTTAGGTGGCTGTATGCACACTGCATCCAATGGAAGGGCCCAGTATCCGAAGGAGCAATTATAGGCTGGTCTACTTAAAGCCCAGTCCCATGGGGTGCCTCACACTTTTACCACTGTGGGCCCTGTGTCACAATCTGACCTGAGGACAAGATCAGTACCTACAGGGCTACTTGCACTCTGAAACCTCTGCATGTATAAATTTAATAAATAGGAGATGACCCACCCTGGCCATAATGCATCCTTAGTACCCAGGAGGATGTCTCCATGCTGACCTAAGGACAGGCATAGTTCTTAGGTACCTCAGGGACTTCACAACAGCTGACCTTAATTCAGGCTCAGTACCCAGGATTAGCCCACTGAGGACACCACCTCTTTCACTGACAAAGAGACCCCATCAGAATTCAGGGGCTTGCCCTTCCGCCTGGTCCTTTCTGCTGGGACAGACTGCTAGTCTGCTCCCCAGAAGAGGCTATATCCTCAGACATACAGAGGATCTGCTGCAGTCAGCATTTGGTAAGAAACCGCCCCCCTCATGTCCCACAGAAGCTGCTGGGGGTAAGTGGACTTGGACACCCACCACCTCCCCAACCCCCACCCACCAAATACCAATCCCCTTCTGCCTAGTCTTTTCTGCTGGGACAGACTACTAGCAAGTCTGCTCCCAGGGAGAGGCTATATCCTGAGACATACCAGAGGACCCACTGCACTCAGGACATTTGACATCATATCCTGAAGCATACCAGAAGAACCACTATATTCGAAACATTTGATCCCACATCCTGAGGCTTCCCAGGAGATCTGCTGCACCCAGGGCATCTGACACCACAACTGGAGATGTCCCAGGAGATCCACTGTACCCAGGACACCACAGCTTGAGGGCAGCCCAGGAGTTCCTCTGTACACAGGGCAACTGGGCAATTGACACCACAGTCTGAAGACCTCCCAGGGGCTCTGATGCATGCAGGGCAACTGACGCAAAAGACTGAAAGGCTCCCTGGAGTGTGGTTGCACACAAGGAAACAGAAACCACATTGACCCCTAACCCTGTCCAGAGAACAGCTTCTCACAGGACAACAGTGTGACTGCTCCTCCTCTGAAGACCCAACAGTCTGAAGGCCTCCCAGAGATCTACTGTACCCAGAGCAACAAATCAGCAGTTTCTCTGCCCCTCTGAAGACCCTCCTGTTGGAAGGCCACCACAGGAGGTCTGCTACAGTGAGGGCTGTGCTGCACCAGCTCCAGTGGAGCCCGTCTGACATGAAACAATCATGACACATGTCAGAGATATGTGTTCCTCGGAACTTGGTCTCCTAGAAACACTTGGCCACTTCCTTCTCGACTTTCTGCCTAGCTGATTTGAATAGGTACGATCAGGATTTATATATTTGCTGCATAGTCATTGCCCTACACAGGGACATATGATGAAGAAGGTAATGGATGGGTTAGTATTGATGGAAAGAGAATACTTTATTATTCTTTAAATTTTATAGACCACTTGACCAGATCACATCCCCATACTTGCCTATTATCAAAAGGAACTATCCTATCTTTAAAAAGACAATTACATGAATTTTGGCTAAGAGAGAGTAAAAGACTAAAGATTCCTTAGCCAGCTGTCCTGTTGTTATCCGAGAGATGATATTTAGAGATTGAGGTAAATAAGGTATATGACTACCATCTGGCACCAGTCTGATTCTCAGGAAAATTTATTTCCTGTCTTGCTTTCTGTTCTGAACTTCATGTAAACTGTTAAACTTTTTCTTGGTTATTGTTTGAGTGTATCCTGGCAAAGGGCCAAAAAATTAATTCCTGTTCAAGCACTGTATATAACCACAAAGCAGATTTCAGTAAAACTCCAGCATATTCAAACTACCGTGAGTGTGTGGTGTCTGTCTGTCATTGTGCCAAACCTGTGCCTTCCTGAGTACCAGAGCCCTGCTTCTCCCATGGTGTGGTCTGTAGCAGAGCTGCAAGCCTATGAGGAGTCTTATAGCAACCCAGTATCAAAAGAGGCAGACTCTAGACAGAATCACTCAGTCCAGAAAACACTAGGGATAACCAAATAAAGAGAGGCAAACTCAAAACCATAAGTAACAGAAGCCAAAACAGGTGGTAGGCATCATCAGAACCCAGTGCTCCCACCACAGCAAGCCTTGAATATACCAACACATTTGAAAATCAGGAAGCTGACCTAAACTCCTATATTATGAAGTTAATAGAGTCCTCTAAGGAAGATATAAATAACTCGCTGAAAGAAATACAGGAAAACACAGGTAAATAGGTAGAAGCCCTTAAAAAGGAAACAAATAAATCCCTTAAAGAAATACAGGAAAGCACAATCAAACAGGTGAAGGAATTGCATAACGTGGTCCAAGACCTAAAAGTGGAAGTAAAACAATAAAGAAAACACAAATGGAGGCAAACCAGGAAATAGAAAACCTAGGAAAGAGGTCAGGAATTGCAGATGTAAGTATCACCAAGAGAATATAAGAGATAGAAGAGAGAATCTCAGATGTAGAAGATACGGTAGAAGAGATTAACACAACGGTCAAAACATAAAACACTCCTAACTCAAACATCCAGGAAATTCAGGACACAATGAAAAGACCAAATCTAAGAATAATTGGAATAGAGGAGAATGAAGATTCCTAGCTCAAGGGACCTGAAGACGTCTTCAACAAAATCATAAAAGAAAACTTCCCCAACCTAAAGAAAGATATGGTCATAATGGTATAAGAAGCCTACAGAACACCAAATAAATGTGACCTGGAAAGAAAATCCTCTTGTCACATAATAGTCAAAACACTAAACACACAGAACAAAGAAAGAATATTAAAAGACTCAAAGGAAAAGAGTCAAGTATCACACAAAGGCAGACCTATCAGAATTACACAAGACTTCTCAACAGAGACTATGAAAGCCAAAAGAGCCTGGTCAGAGGATATGCAGACTCTAAAAGAACACAAATGCCAACCCAGACTTCTACACCCAGCAAAACTCTCAATCAACATAGAGGAAGAAACCAAAATATTCAGGACGACACCAAATTCAAACAGTATCTATCTACCATCCAGTCCTACAGAGGATCCTAGAAGGAAAACTCTAATACAAAATAGTTACCCACACCAAAGAAAAGACAAGATATTAAGCAACTCACATCAAAGCCAAAAGGAGAAAACAACAAGTTAGCTACAAAAGCAAATATAACAGGAACCAACTATCTGTCTTTAATATCTCTCAATATTAATGGACTCAACTCACCTATAAAAAGACAGAAACTAACAAACTGAATACACAAACAAGATCCAGCATTTTGCTGCATACAAGAAACACACCTCATTAACAAAGACAGACGCTATCTCAGAGTAAAAGGATAGGAGAAGGTCTACCAAGCAAATGGTCCCAAGAAACAAGCTGGAGTTGCCATCCTAATATTCATTAAAGTAGACTTTCAACCAAAAGTTATCAAGCATGATGAGGAAGGATACTTCATATTCATCAAAGGGAAAATCCACCAAGAGAAAGTCTCAATTCTGAATATCTATGCCCCAAATGGAAGGTCACCCACATTAATAAAAGAAACACACATTGAACCTCACACAATAATAGTGGAAGACTTCAACACCCCATTCTCACCAATGGACAAGTCATTGAAACAGAAAATAAACAGAGACACAGTGAAATAGAGGTCATGAACCAAATGGATTTAACAGATACCTACAGACATTTCACCCGAAAACAAAAGAATACACCTTCTTTCCAGCACCTCATGGTACCTTCTCCAAAATCAACCATATAATTGATCACAAAACAACCCTCAACCAATACAAGAAGATTGAAATAATCCCATGCACCCTATCAGATCACCATAGCCTAAAGCTTCAATAATAGCAAAAGCAACATAAAACCTACATACATGTGGAAACTGAACAACTCTCAACTCAATGATAATTTGGTCAAGGATGAAATAAAGAAAAATTAAATACTTCCTGAAATTTAATGAAAATGTTGATATATCATACCCAAATTTATGGGACACAATGAAAGCAGTGCTAAGAGGAAAATTCATAGCACTAAGTGCACTGCTAAAGAAACTAGAGAGATCTTACACTAGAAACTTAACAGCACACCTGACAGCTCTACAACAAAAAGAAGCAAATTCACCCAAGAGGAGTAGAAGGCAGGAAATAGTCAAATCAGGGCTGAACTCAACCAAACAGAAACAAAGAGAACAATACAAAGAATTAGAAAAACCAAAAGCTGGTTCTTTGAGATAAACCCCTAACCAAACTAACTAAAGGGCCCAGAGGTAGTATCCAAATTAAAAAAAAAAAACAAATTAAAAGGGAGATATAACAACAGAAACACAGAAAAATTCAAAAAAATCATCAGATCCTACTACAAAAGCCTATACTCAACAAAACTGGAAAATCTAAATGAAATGGATGGTTTTCTAAACAGATACCACATATCAAAGTTAAATCAAGAGCAGGTAAACTTTCTAAACAGGCCCTTATCCCATAAGGAAATAGAAGTCATTAAAAACCTTGCAACCATAAAAAGCCCAGGGCCAGATAGATTTAATTCAGAATTCTACCAGATCTTCAAAGAAGACCTGATACCAATATTCCTCAAACTATTCCATCAAGTAGAAACAGAAGGAACACTACATAATTCATTCTATGAAGCCACAATTACTCTGATACCTAAACCACACAAGGACCCTACCGAGACAGAGAGAGAGAGAGAGAGAGAGAGAGAGAGAACTTCAAACCAATCTCGCTTATATCAATGCAAAAAAACTCAATAAAATTCTCACAAACTGAATCCAAGAACACATCAAAACCATCATTCATCACAATCAAGGCTTCATCCCAGGGATGCAAGATTGAAGATTGGTTCAATATACAAAACTCCATTGACGTAATCCACCATATAAACAAACTCAAAGAAAAAACCTTAGATGCAGAAAAAGCATTTGACAAAATACAACACCGCTTCGTGCTAAAAGTATTGGAGAGATCAGGAATTCAAGGCCCATAACTAAACATAATAAAAGCAGTCTCTGCTCCCAGACCCGGTGAGAGAGAGACCCAACCGCCTGGTCAGGTGGGCACTCCTGAGGCTGCAGAGCGGAAGAGACCACCAACACTGCTCACCCCTGCCCACATCCCTGGCCCAAGAGGAAACTGTATAAGGCCTCTGGGCTCCCGTGGGGGAGGGCCCAGGAGCGACCCCTGCCGGAGACACCGCCGGACCCTGAAGGAAACAGACCGGATAAACAGTTCTCTGCACCCAAATCCCGTGGGAGAGAGAGCTAAACCTTCAGAGAGGCAGACAGGCCTGGGAAACCAGAAGAGACTGCTCCCTGCACACACATCTCGGACGCCAGAGGAAAAAGCCAAAGACCATCTGGAACCCTGGTGCACTGAAGCTCCCGGAAGGGGCGGCACAGGTCTTCCTGGTTGCTGCCGCTGCAGAGAGCCCCTGGACAGCACCCCACGAGCAAACCTGAGCCTCGGGACCACAGGTAAGACCAAATTTTCTGCTGCAAGAAAGCTGCCTGGTGAACTCAAGACACAGGCCCACAGGAACAGCTGAAGACCTGTAGAGAGGAAAAACTACACGCCCGAAAGCAGAACACTCTGTCCCCATAACTGACTGAAAGAGAGGAAAACAGGTCTACAGCACTCCTGACACACAGGCTTATAGGACAGTCTAGCCACTGTCAGAAATAGCAGAACAAAGTAACACTAGAGATAATCTGATGGCGAGAGGCAAGCGCAGGAACCCAAGCAACAGAAACCAAGACTACATGCCATCATCGGAGCCCAATTCTCCCACCAAAACAAACATGGAATATCCAAACACACCAGAAAAGCAAGATCTAGTTTCAAAATCATATTTGATCATGATGCTGGAGGACTTCAGGAAAGACCTGAACACACTTAGGGAAGCACAGGAAAACATTAATAAACAAGTAAAAGCCTACAGAGAGGAATCGCAAAAATCCCTGAAAGAATTCCAGGAAAACACAATCAAACAGTTGAAGGAATTAAAAATGGAAATAGAAGCAATCAAGAAAGAACACATGGAAACAACCCTGGATATAGAAAACCAAAAGAAGAGACAAGGAGCTGTAGATACAAGCTTCACCAACAGAATACAAGAGATGGAAGAGAGAATCTCAGGAGCAGAAGATTCCATAGAAATCATTGACTCAACTGTCAAAGATAATGTAAAGCGGAAAAAGCTACTGGTCCAAAACATACAGGAAATCCAGGACTCAATGAGAAGATCAAACCTAAGGATAATAGGTATAGAAGAGAGTGAAGACTCCCAGCTCAAAGGACCAGTAAATATCTTCAACAAAATCATAGAAGAAAACTTCCCTACCCTAAAAAAAGAGATACCCATAGACATACAGGAAGCCTACAGAACTCCAAATAGATTGGACCAGAAAAGAAACACCTCCCGTCACATAATTGTCAAAACACCAAACGCACAAAATAAAGAAAGAATATTAAAAGCAGTAAGGGAAAAAGATCAAGTAACATATAAAGGGAGACCTATCAGAATCACACCAGACTTCTCCCCAGAAACTATGAAGGCCAGAAGATCCTGGACTGATGTTATACAGACCCTAAGAGAACACAAATGCCAGCCCAGATTACTGTATCCAGCAAAACTCTCAATTAACATTGATGGAGAAACCAAGATATTCCATGACAAAACCAAATTTACACAATATCTTTCTACAAATCCAGCACTACAAAGGATAATAAATGGTAAAGCCCAACATAAGGAGGCAAGCTATACCCTAGAAGAAGCAAGAAACTAATCGTCTTGGCAACAAAACAAAGAGAATGAAAGCACACAAACATAACCTCACATCAAATATGAATATAACGGGAAGCAATAAGCACTATTCCTTAATATCTCTCAATATCAATGGCCTCAACTCCCCAATAAAAAGACATAGATTAACAAACTGGATACGCAACGAGGACCCTGCATTCTGCTGCCTACAGGAAACACACCTCAGAGACAAAGACAGACACTACCTCAGAGTGAAAGGCTGGAAAACAACTTTCCAAGCAAATGGTCAGAAGAAGCAAGCTGGAGTAGCCATTCTAATATCAAATAAAATCAATTTCCAACTAAAAGTCATCAAAAAAGATAAGGAAGGACACTTCATATTCATCAAAGGAAAAATCAACCAAGATGAACTCTCAATCCTAAATATCTATGCCCCAAATACAAGGGCACCTACATATGTAAAAGAAACCTTACTAAAGCTCAAAACACACATTGCACCTCACACAATAATAGTGGGAGATTTCAACACCCCACTCTCATCAATGGACAGATCATGGAAACAGAAATTAAACAGTGATGTAGACAGACTAAGAGAAGTCATGAGCCAAATGGACTTAACGGATATTTATAGAACATTCTATCCTACAGCAAAAGGATATACCTTCTTCTCAGCTCCTCATGGTACTTTCTCCAAAATTGACCATATAATTGGTCAAAAAACGGGCCTCAACAGGTACAGAAAGATAGAAATAATCCCATGCGTGCTATCGGACCACCACGGCCTAAAACTGGTCTTCAATAACAATAAGGGAAGAATGCCCACATATACGTGGAAATTGAACAATGCTCTACTCAATGATAACCTGGTCAAGGAAGAAATAAAGAAAGAAATTAAAAACTTTTTAGAATTTAATGAAAATGAAGATACAACATACTCAAACTTATGGGACACAATGAAAGCTGTGCTAAGAGGAAAACTCATAGCGCTGAGTGCCTGCAGAAAGAAACAGGAAAGAGCATATGTCAGCAGCTTGACAGCACACCTAAAAGCTCTAGAACAAAAAGAAGCAAATACACCCAGGAGGAGTAGAAGGCAGGAAATAATCAAACTCAGAGCTGAAATCAACCAAGTAGAAACAAAAAGGACCATAGAAAGAATCAACAGAACCAAAAGTTGGTTCTTTGAGAAAATCAACAAGATAGATAAACCCTTAGCCAGACTAACGAGAGGACACAGAGAGTGTGTCCAAATTAACAAAATCAGAAATGAAAAGGGAGACATAACTACAGATTCGGAGGAAATTCAAAAAATCATCAGATCTTACTATAAAAACCTATATTCAACAAAACTTGAAAATCTTCAGGAAATGGACAATTTCCTAGACAGATACCAGGTATCGAAGTTAAATCAGGAACAGATAAACCAGTTAAACAACCCCATAACTCCTAAGGAAATAGAAGCAGTCATTAAAGGTCTCCCAACCAAAAAGAGCCCAGGTCCAGACGGGTTTAGTGCAGAATTCTATCAAACCTTCATAGAAGACCTCATACCAATATTATCCAAACTATTCCACAAAATTGAAACAGATGGAGCCCTACCGAATTCCTTCTACGAAGCCACAATTACTCTTATACCTAAACCACACAAAGACACAACAAAGAAAGAGAACTTCAGACCAATTTCCCTTATGAATATCGACGCAAAAATACTCAATAAAATTCTGGCAAACCGAATTCAAGAGCACATCAAAACAATCATCCACCATGATCAAGTAGGCTTCATCCCAGGCATGCAGGGATGGTTTAATATACGGAAAACCATCAACGTGATCCATTATATAAACAAACTGAAAAAACAGAACCACATGATCATTTCATTAGATGCTGAGAAAGCATTTGACAAAATTCAACACCCCTTCATGATAAAAGTCCTGGAAAGAATAGGAATTCAAGGCCCATACCTAAACATAGTAAAAGCCATATACAGCAAACCAGTTGCTAACATTAAACTAAATGGAGAAATACTTGAAGCAATCCCACTAAAATCAGGGACTAGACAAGGCTGCCCACTCTCTCCCTACTTATTCAATATAGTTCTTGAAGTTCTAGCCAGAGCAATCAGACAACAAAAGGAGATCAAAGGGATACAGATCGGAAAAGAAGAGGTCAAAATATCACTATTTGCAGATGACATGATAGTATATTTAAGTGATCCCAAAAGTTCCACCAGAGAACTACTAAAGCTGATAAACAACTTCAGCAAAGTGGCTGGGTATAAAATTAACTCAAATAAATCAGTTGCCTTCCTCTATACAAAAGAGAAACAAGCCGAGAAAGAAATTAGGGAAACGACACCCTTCATAATAGACCCAAATAATATAAAGTACCTCGGTGTGACTTTAACCAAGCAAGTAAAAGATCTGTACAATAAGAACTTCAAGACACTGAGGAAAGAAATTGAAGAAGACCTCAGAAGATGGAAAGATCTCCCATGCTCATGGATTGGCAGGATTAATATGGTAAATATGGCCATTTTACCAAAAGCAATCTACAGATTCAATGCAATCCCCATCAAAATACCAATCCAATTCTTCAAAGAGTTAGACAGAACAATTTGCAAATTCATCTGGAATAACAAAAAACCCAGGATAGCTAAAGCTATCCTCAACAATAAAAGGACTTCAGGGGGAATCACTATCCCTGAACTCAAGCAGTATTACAGAGCAATAGTGATAAAAACTGCATGGTATTGGTACAGAGACAGACAGATAGACCAATGGAATAGAATTGAAGACCCAGAAATGAACCCACACACCTATGGTCACTTGATTTTTGACAAAGGAGCCAAAACCATCCAATGGAAAAAAGATAGTATTTTCAGCAAATGGTGCTGGTTCAACTGGAGGGCAACATGTAGAAGAATGCAGATCGATCCATCCTTATCACCCTGTACAAAGCTTAAGTCCAAGTGGATCAAGGACCTCCACATCAAACCAGACACACTCAAACTAATAGAAGAAAAACTAGGGAAGCATCTGGAACACATGGGCACTGGAAAAAATTTCCTGAACAAAACACCAATGGCTTATGCTCTAAGATCAAGAATCGACAAATGGGATCTCATAAAACTGCAAAGCTTCTGTAAGGCAAAGGACACTGTGGTTAGGACAAAACGGCAACCAACAGATTGGGAAAAGATCTTTACCAATCCTACAACAGATAGAGGCCTTATTTCCAAAATATACAAAGAACTCAAGAAGTTAGACCGCAGGGAAACAAATAACCCTATTAAAAAATGGGGTTCAGAGCTAAACAAAGAATTCACAGCTGAGGAATGCCGAATGGCTGAGAAACACCTAAAGAAATGTTCAACATCTTTAGTCATAAGGGAAATGCAAATCAAAACAACCCTGAGATTTCACCTCACACCAGTGCGATTGGCTAAGATCAAAAACTCAGGGGACAGCAGATGCTGGCGAGGATGTGGAGAAAGAGGAACACTCCTCCATTGTTGGTGGGGTTGCAGACTGGTACAACCATTCTGGAAATCAGTCTGGAGGTTCCTCAGAAAATTGGACATTGAACTGCCTGATGATCCAGCTATACCTCTCTTGGGCATATACCCAAAAGATGCCCCAACATATAAAAGAGACACGTGCTCCACTATGTTCATCGCAGCCTTATCTATAATAGCCAGAAAATGGAAAGAACCGAGATGCCCTTCAACAGAGGAATGGATACAGAAAATGTGGTACATCTACACAATGGAATATTACTCAGCTATCAAAAACAACGAGTTTATGAAATTCGTAGGCAAATGGTTGGAACTGGAAAATATCATCCTGAGTGAGCTAACCCAATCACAGAAAGACATACATGGTATGCACTCATTGATAAGTGGCTATTAGCCCAAATGCTTGAATTACCCTAGATCCCTAGAACAAACGAAACTCAAGACGGATGATCAAAATGTGAATGCTTCACTCCTTCTTTAAATGAGGAAAAAGAATACCCTTGGCAGGGAAGGGAGAGGCAAAGATTAAAACAGAGACTGAAGGAACACCCATTCAGAGCCTGCCCCACATGTGGCCCATACATATACAGCCACCCAATTAGACAAGATGGATGAAGCAAAGAAGTGCAGACCGACAGGAGCCGGATGTAGATCGCTCCTGAGAGACACAGCCAGAATACAGCAAATATAGAGGCGAATGCCAGCAGCAAACCACTGAACTGAGAATAGGTCCCCTATTGAAGGAATCAGAGAAAGAACTGGAAGAGCTTGAAGGGGCTCGAGACCCCAAAAGTACAACAATGCCAAGCAACCAGAGCTTCCAGGGACTAAGCCACTACCTAAAGACTATACATGGACTGACCCTGGACTCTGACCCCATAGGTAGCAATGAATATCCTAGTAAGAGCACCAGTGGAAGGGGAAGCCCTGGGTCCTGCTAAGACTGAACCCCCAGTGAACTAGTCTATGGGGGGAGGGCGGCAATGGGGGGAGGGTTGGGAGGGGAACACCCATAAGGAAGGGGAGGGGGGAGGGTGATGTTTGTCCGGAAACCGGGAAAGGGAATAACACTCGAAATGTATATAAGAAATACTCAAGTTAATAAAAAAAAAAAAAAATAAAATAAAAAAATAAAAAAATAAAAAAAAATAAAAAAAATAAAAAAAAAACATAATAAAAGCAATTTACTGCAAACCAACAGCCAATATCAAATTAAATTCTTAACAATAAAACTAGACTCGGGGAATCACCATCCCTGACCTCAAGCTGTACTAGAGAGCAATAGTGATTAAAAAAAAACTGTGGGGCTGGGGATTTAGCTCAGTGGTAGAGCACTTACCTAGGAAGCGCAAGGCCCTGGGTTCGGTCCCCAGCTCCGAAAAAAAAGAACCAAAAAAAAATGCATGATATTGGTACAAAGATAGACAGGTTGATCAATGGAGAGATACTTGAAGCAATCCCACTAAACTCTGGGACAAGACAAGGATGCCCACTCTCCCCATATCTATTCAATATAGTACTCCAAGTGCTAGATAGAACAATAAGACAACAAAAAGAGATCAAGGGGATACAAATTGGCAAAGAAGAATTAAAGGTATCACTATTTGCAGATGATATGATAGTATACATAAGTGACCCCAAAAATTCTACCAGAGAACTTCTCCAGTTGATAAACAACTTCAGCAAAGTGGCTGGATATAAAATTAACTCAAATAAATCAGTAGCCTTCCTTTATACAAATGATAAACAGGCTGAGAACGAAATTAGGGAAACAATTCCATTCACAATAGCCACAGATAATATAAAATATCTTAAGATAACTCAAACTAAACAAGTGAAAGATCTTTATGATAAGAATTTCAAGTCTCTCAAGAAAGAAATTGAAGAGCTAAGAAAATAGAGAGATCTCCCATGCTCATAGATTGGCAGAATTAACAGAGTAAAAATGGCCATCCTACCAAAGGCAATCTACAGAAGCAATGCAACCCCCATCAAAATCCCAACACAATGCTTCAAAGACATGGGAAGAGTAATTCTCAAATTCATCTGGAAAAGCAAAAACAAACCCAGAATAGTGAAAATTCTTAACAATAAAACTAGACTGGGGGAATCACCATCCCTGACCTCAAGCTCTACTACAGAGCAATAGTGATAAAAACTACATGGTATTGGTACAGAGACATACAGGTTGATCAATGGAATAGATGGAATAGAATTGAAGACCCAGAAATAAAACCACACAATTACGCACACTTGATCTTTGACAAAGAAGCCAAAAATATACAATGGAAAAAAGTAAGCATCTTCAATAAATGGTGCTGGTCTAACTGGATGTCTGTATGTAGAAAAATAAAAATAGACCCATATTTGTCACCATGCACAAAGCTCAAGTCAAGTGGATCAAGAACGTCAACATAAAACCAGATACACTGAATCTAATAGAAGAGAAAATGGGAAAGAGCCTTGAACCCTTGGCACAGGCAGAAATTTCCTAAACAGAACTCCAATGGCTCACGCTCTAAGATCAGGAATTAATAAATGGGACCCCATGAAACTGGAAAGCTTCTATAATGCAAAGGACATAGTCAATAAGACAAATCGGCAACCTACAAATTGGGAAAAAATACTCACTAGCCCCACATCTAATAGAGGGCTAATATCAAAATATATAAAGAACTCAAAAAGCTTACCACCAAAAAACCAAATAACCCAATCAAAAATGGGGTATAGAAATAAATGGAGAATTCACAATAGAGGAATCTCAAATGGCTGAGAAGCACCTAAAGAAATGTTCTAAGTTCTAGTGATCAGGGAAATGTAAATCAAAACAACCTTCCACCTTACATCAGTCAGAAGGGCTAAGATCAAAACCTCGGATGACAGCACATGTTGGCAAGCATGTGGAGAAAGAGAAACACTCCTCCACTGCTGGTGGGATTGCAAACTTGTACAATCACTCTGAAAATCAATTTGGAGGTTCCTCAGAAAACTGGAAATAGACCTACCTAAAGACCCAGAAATACCACTCTTGGGAATATACCGCAAAGATGCCCCACCATGCCACAGGGGCACATTTCCACTATGTTCATAGCAGCCTTATTTGTGATAGCCAGAAGCTAGAAACAACTCAGATGTCCCACTACAGAATTGATACAAAAAATGTGGTTCATTTACACAATGGAATACTACTCAGCTATTAAGAACGAGGACATCCTGAGTTTTGCAGGCAAATGGATGGAACTAGAAAATGTCATCCTGAGTGAGGTAACTCAGACGCAAAAGGATATGCACAGTATGTTTCACTAACAAGTGGATATTAGCCACAAAAAAAGTACAGAATACCCAAGATACAGTTCTCGGAACTCAAAAAGGTCAACAAGCTGAAGGGCCCAAGTGAGGACGCCTCAGTTCCACTTGAGAGGGAGAAGAAAGCAACCACAAGGGGGAAGGAAGGGAGGCACAGGGAAGGGAAAGGAGAAGGGGTTGGGGGAGAGGGGATCATGATCTGGTATTGGGTCAGAGGGAAAAGGACCTAAGCCCTGAGGGTCAGCAGAAAGAATAGAAACAGGTGGCCTCAGGAGGAGGGAGGTTGGGAGGACCCTCTAGAATGTACCAGAGACCTGGGAAGTGAGAGACTCTCAGGAGATGAAAGGCCCTACAGTGGGGAGAGGGAACTTATTGAATCCATCTCCAGCAGAAAGATAGGCCATCAAGTGAGGGCTGAGGTTGTTATCTCACAGCCAAAGCTCTGACCCATAATTCTTCCTGTCTGAAAGAAATGCAGGGATGGAAATGCAGAAGAGCCTGAGGAAAAGAAGGTCCAGCAACAGGCCCAAAGTGGGATCCAGCTCAAGGGGAGCCCCCAAGACCTGACACCATTACTGAAGCTATGGGGCACTCACAAAAAGGGACCTACTATGACTGCTTTCCAAAAGACCCAACAGGCAGCTGAGTCAGATGCAGATATGTGCACCCAACCAACAAACAGAAGCTGCTGACCCCTCTGGTTGAATCAGGGGAGAGCTGGAGGAAGCTAAGGAGGAGGGCAACCCTATAGGAGGACCAGCAGTCTCAATTAACCTGGACTCTTGAGATTTCTCAGATACTGGATCACCAACCAGGCAGCATACATCAGCTGAGATGAGGCCTCCAACACACATAAAGCAGAGGACTTGGGTCTGGGTTCTGTTAGAGAACATGCACCTAACCTTCAAGAAATGGGAGGCCCCAGGAAGTTTAGAGGTCCGTTGGAATGGGTGGGGTGGGAACATCCATGTGGAGATGGGGGGGAGGGTGCAGGAAGGGTGGGGAGGAGGTATGGGATGTGGAACCCTTGGGAGGTGGGGGGGAGTGTGGACCAGGAGGGTAATAAAATCTGGAGTGTAAAAATTAATTAATTATCAATTAATTAAAAGCATTCAGGGGCTCAGTATCCCTGCTCACTGGAATCTTCCCATACCTTCCATTCCAACTTGCAGGATCCCATTCTTTTGGAATCAGTGTTCTCACTTCAAATGCTTTCTGCAAGGATGGACTTCTACTTCTCCACAGATAACTGGAAAATGAGATTCTGCATTTTATTTTCAACAATTTTGGGAACTATAGAAGATGAGGTTCTCTTTTAGGTCTCCACAGAAGCTTTCAGACCTTATATGGTATATGATTTATTTCATGTATGTGGATACACTGTCACTGTCCTCAGATATGCCATAAGAGGGCATCAGATCCCATTACAGATGCTTGTGAGCCACCATGTGGTTGCTGGGAGTTGAACTCAGGACCTCTAGAAGAGCAGTCAGTGCTCTTAACTGCCGAGCCATCTCTCCAGCCCTCAGTGGATGTTTGAAGCAGGTACTAGTCTATCCCATATATACTGAAGACATCATGTCCCACACCCTAGCAGTCAAAAATAAGGATCCCAAGACCCAATATAGAAGGACCATGGGGGTTGTTGTAACAGCCACCACTTACTGAATACTACCTGCCACTCACAGCACTAAATACCATGCTACTCAAACAATAACTCTCAAAGCACCCAAAAACCTACTGGGACCTCAGATTACATAGCTTGTCCATGCCCCACAGACCCTATCTGCCCTATTTGAAATTTAGTAGGACCCAGCAGAACTCACCTGGATCAGATCTTCCCCTGAGCACCCAGGATCTGATTATATCTGTATGTCTGATTATATCTGGGAGCCCCATGTGTCTCCTCAGGAACAAGCAAGACCCAGGCATCCTTTCACACTACCTTCCTAGCCTAGTCCTGTGAGATTAGAAGCCAATTAGAGCTTGCTCTGCTCCTACCCTGAGCCTTTATACTAAAGAAACTCCAGTGCTTCCCAACTCCCCAGAGGTAATTGAGTTCCTAGTCTAATGACAGCAGGTGTTGTGAGGCAAAGCCTAGATTCAGATTCAGGTAGCTGGGTGTAGGTACCCGCTCCACACCATGAGCTGGGCAGAAAGAAGCACGGCCAGAATCAGACCTCTATTCACATAATTTCCTCTCTTTTTAATAGCTTTGAGCCCAGAGTGGGCCATGATCAGTAACTCAGCCCACGTGGTGCTGAGCTCCTGTCTGCAGAAGCCACATGCCAATATCCCTTCCCAGGGACTTTGGAAAGTACGAGTAGCTTTCGTGCAGGTAAGATAACCCCTCATACATGGGCAGCACAGTTTCTTGTCTCTTGAAGTGGGCTATTCTGAATGCTAGAATGCAGGAGGGGAGAGAGGCTACAAATGTAGAGGAGGGGAGAGAGGACAGTCAAGTGACTGCTTTTGAAAATCCCCTGGTTTCTTCACATCAGCATCTCCTGTGTGTGGTGAGTGACAGAAAACTGCCTCCTCCTTCCCCGGGGCAAGGGGGAGGGTGCTTGGCTCATTGGTCTCACTTCTCTCCCCCCTTCTCCCCCTGCAAATGATCACAGCTTGGAAACTTCTTTAAAGGAAGTGGTTGCTCTTGTGGCCCCAAGTCCTGAAGATGAAGCGCTTCTGGTTAAAATGATTCAGCAAGAAACCACGCCCCATCAAAGCTATCCCACCCTGCCCTGGTCCTGGAGCTTTGCTTGACAAGCACCTCTGCTCAGCCTCGCCCCACTACATGCTACCCTCATGCACACAGCCATGTGGCTGGCCATGCTGCTTGCCCTCTGCTGCCTAACATCTGACGCCCATGGGGCATACACCTCAGGTAAGAGAAGGGTCATCTGGCCCCATCCCAGAGTACTTACTGACCATCTTGTAGTACTTGAAGTATGGGGACCCTGGCCTGCTAGTCTTCATTCTTTCCCAGGACACTCTTGGAACCCTGCGTAAGACCCTCATAAGGGGCTCTGGATCCTGGCAGCAGCTACTTCCAAGGAGAATAGACATCAGGGATCAAGCACAGCAGCGGCCGCAGGGATAGAGAGAGCAACTTCTGTTCTCTTCTGTTCAAGGGCCTCACTCAATTAGTCTGTATCTGACAGCTTTACTTTTCTAACTGCCTTTACTGCAGAGACCCCAGTAAGACACGTATTATCAAGCCAACGTGTTAGTGGCCAGTGAGGGGTGGAGGTCGTCTGTGTTGAGAAGCTGAGATACGGCCAGGTTAGCTAACTTGCGAACCAGCAGCCGCGAATGCGTGTTTCCCTACAGAGAGCTGGGAGATGTCTGCCCCAGCAAGCAGATTCAGCACATAGATAAAGTTTGAGGGCCCTGCCTCTAACTGACAAAAAAAGCTGATAGCTGACCACCTCCCAGCAGATCAGGACAGCGCTTACACATAAGGCTTTTGTCATTCTTCCTCCTTAAAGCAGGCTGGGTCTGGTCACTGGGCGGCAGTGGAAAGGAATACCGAAGAGACGCCAAGGACATGGAATCCCGCTTCACGGCAAGTCAGGTGCCAAGAAGTAAGTGGAAGAGACACAGTAGGACAGAGCCTCCAATCCAAGACCCAAGTATATGCTGTGAATTGGGCACTGTGGAGAAAGAACAACAATGGAGAGGGGGGAGCTTCTGCTCTGAGATAAGGAGGAGCCATAGCAGCTCAGGGGGTGGTTGGCAAACAGGTAGTTAACTGTTAAGAGAGGAGAAAGCACAAAGCACAGGTCAGGCTACAGACCTTGCCTCCCCATTCCCTGTTCCCAGCAGCCATAGTGCTTACCAGGAGGCCCTTCCTAGCCTCCCTTCAGTTCCTTTGCCCCAGTTGTCCAGAGAGAAACTTGGGGCAGAAGCTGGGTGTTCATGCTCCAAAGCCCTCTTATCCCTCTATGTGAGAGATCTGGGGAAGACATTGGTCCTGGCTGTCTCACCAGTCCTGGGGGTTCAGACTTTATACTCAGTGTTTTGAAGATGCTGTGTTTGCCTCCTCTGAGGCTGAATTTAACACAGTGGCCACATCCACCACGTTATAGTTAACACCACAAGGCAGCTGTTGCGGAGGATACTGGAGGACTGCCAGTCCCCTGACTCTATCATGTTACCTTCCCCCTAGCATGTGAGCTGAAAGGAGTCCTCTCCATTCCTCCTGCCCTCAGCAGCTTCTCTGGGCCACCCTTCAGGCAGGCCTCTTTGCCCAGACCCAAATGAACACCACCCTCACACTGGAACCTGGGGTTACTATAAGCCCCATACCTACCATATGTTATTGAACTTCCTTCACCCTGCCCTTTGAGATACCAGACCTGAGAGTCTTAGAGAAAGTGGCTCGGTGATGATACTCACAAAGTGCTTAGAGGCCTGGGGTACTCCCTACAGTGTCCACCCTTGCATACAAGTCAGTGGCCAGGCCTTTGCTCTGCTGTGCTAATGAACCCCATCTCTACCCACTGGGTACCACCCTTCCTGATATTTCCAGTAAGGGCCTTGGCTGCAACATGGGGTACTCTCAAGCCCCTCTCAAACAGTTGGGAACCTGGATCTTTAATGTCTCTGTCTCTCTCTCTGTATCTCTGTCTCTCTGTCTCTCTGTCCGTCTATCTCTCTGCCTCTCTCTCTCTCCTCCCCCCCTCTCTCCCTCCCTCCCTCCCTCCCTCCCTCCCTCCCTCCCTCCTTCCCTCCTTGCCTACTTCCTGTGGAATTCTGAAACCCTCTGTGAGTCCAAGGCAAGGCAACAGGGATACTGAATGTGTCTGATCTGAGCAAATGCCATCTCTCTGTGCCTAGGAGTTAAACTGCCAGGAGCAGTAGCCCCAATCTTCAGAATTTAGGAAATTGCCACATCCATTGTCTCTGCCTCTTTGCTGTTGGTGAGAACGGGAAGCCTTCTTTCTCAATGTGTCACTTCTTCCACAAAGGTTCCCTGCTGGTGATCACCCTTTGCCTCATCTCCTGCCCCTTCCCAGTAGGACTTGCAGAGGACGTTTGTTTGCTTAGGCAAGAAACCCACAGCCATGTAACCACCTGCTCCCCATCGCAAGGGCTAAAGGCATAACTAGGCCTGGCTATAATGGGTTCCACAGAAAGTTCTAGAAGCTGGTGCAGGTTGAGTCTGGGTCTGGATGAGCCTAGCCTCTGTGCTAAGACCTCCCATGAACATGTTTGTCCTCAGAGATCCTTGCTGCAGTGCCTGATAGTCCTAGATGATGCTGACTATTGCTTCATGCAAACTGCCTTGTTTATTCTTACCCTGCGAGGTCAGGGTCATCATCATCTCCAATTACAGATGGGACACAGAGGCTCAAAAAGGTTAAGTAGCTTGCCCGAGCCAGCACAGCCAAGGAGAAGAACAGCTGAGATTCTAACACTGGGTGTCCCAGTTGGTAAAGACAGAGTAGTTAATCCCAGAAAAAAAGTATCAGCATCCAGCACATGAGGAGACGATGCTGCCTCGAAGAAGCCCACCCCGCCCTCACAACTCAGATCTCAAAGCATAAGATGACCCATACAACTCATGGGAAAGGCATAGTCTCAATGGATTTTGATGGTATAGGTGAGGGGCCCTAAGAGGTACAGGATATGGGTGGTTCCCCTGCAGCTGGGTAGAGCCTGGCATTTGCCCTACCACCACACCAGTCCTCAGACTTCCTCGGCTTCTGTGAGAACATAAAGGGCTTGAGAGCAAACTAGAACAGTCCAGAGGAGACTGTAGAGGACTCAGCTATGAGAGATCTACAGACCAGACCAGGTCCCAAAGTCCTACTGGACAAGAACACTAACAGTATGCTACCTAGGATAAAAGGCTTTAGGGGCCCATGCCTAGAAAGCCTAGAAACAACTATAAGCTCTAACTGGATCTTGCTCTCTAGCTTGGAAGCCCTTTGCGAGGAGAGACCCTGCTTGGTCACACACTGCTGGCCTCCCTTTAAGAGAAGATAGCACGCCTCAAAGTCCTGTGTCCCAATGATCATGGCTCCTCTACTATACCACTCTCCCCTTGGCACACAAAAGTCCTGTAGCAGGCAGCAGATAATAGACTACAGGTGATGCTTGCCGTGCTGCCCTGGCTCTCCCCAATCAGGTTCAAATAAGCATGAGAACAGCCTTCTCTATTGTTTATCATTTGAGGTTCTCTGAGAGATCACTGATATCCAGGAAGGACCTCCCTTTCACCTGAGATACCCCTATCTCTCACATCTGGTGTGACAAGTTCCCTTACCGAACAGTGTCCAACAGGCCTGACCACCACACCTTGGGTATCACGATTCTAGTGGCCACATGGACAGAAAGCCTGTTTAAAGATCATGTTTTTAAAAAAAAACTGACTCTTTCCCTAAAACCTTCCCCAAGCTCTCACAGAAAAGTCTTCTGGTGGAACCCAAACCTCCCTGTCTTCCAGTTCTGAGATGTCATCTACCTATAGTATTAATTCCTAACCCCCAGCTCAAGGTAAAAAAATATTTCTCAATCTACTTCCACTGGGCCTCGACCACCATCTACTCAGTCACTGGGATAGAGGGAGCATCTTGTCCCCAAAGATAACTTGGTATCTATAGTTGAAACAACACCACAGCCACACCAGCCAGCACCTGCACCTTAGTGTCCAGTCTAGACAGCTACCGAATACCCATATCCCAACAAAGTCTAAAAAACATCCATTTACCAATTTAAAGCCCTGCTATGCCTCCCAGCCTTGAGCTTTTTATTTTCATTGCATTTTAATTTTTATTACACTTATTTATATGTGCGGCCACATGTGGACAACTGTGGAAGTTCAAGAACAACTTGAGAGTTGGTTCTCTCCTCTCACTAGGATCAAATTTAGCTGAGATCAGGCTCAGCAGCAGGCACCTTTACCCCAAGTCATCTCATCGGCCCTTTATTTTCATATGAGACTCAGCCTCTGACCATTGAAAAAGAAGTTAAAAATAAAGAGAAACGCAAATTCAAGACATTAAGAACTACAAGCCACTTTCTGCTGTAGGGCGCCAACTGGTTCGCTGATTCTTCTATTTCCCTAACGATAAAGTCCGGACCCTGAAGCCGAGTGATTAAACACATACACCTGACCAAGCCCTGCCCTCCTTACCTCACCAGTCTGGTCTGGGGGACACTGAAGACCGATCCTATGAATAAGCTAAGCAAGGGACTGACTGGATCAAGATCTCTAGTGAGGTGGGTCTTCGGGATCAGTCACACCAATGCCTCTGGGAGCAGGGAATCCCAAGAAGAGACGCTGGGATTCCACAGTATATCTGGCTGTAAGATATATGCCCTTCATTTTTTACAAATATGGATTCCTTGGTACAGGAAACCAGGTCTGGGTGGAAGCCAGCTGACCACGCTCTCATACCCATAGCATACCAGACTCTGGACCCAAAACTCACCAGATAACATTCACTCAACACGAGAGAAGAGCTGTATACCGATACCTCAGGAGCCAGTACATCGCAGTGGTGGAGTTGTGGGCCGTGTTTAAGGTGTACCTGACTTAGGCTAGACTCGGGCTGCTCTGACAAGGTGTGAGACTGCAGGAGGGACACCAGGGGGATGACAGCCAGCCTCAAGGACCAGTCTGAGCAAATTCTAACACATTTCCTGTCTGGAGTTTTGCTGCCTGGCAGCCCATGTTGAGAATAACTCTGAGTTCTGAAAAAGGTCATGTAGACAGGGACTAGGGGACAGCAACTATACTATTGTTCAGCCTTGGCGTCTGTTAACTTCAGGCATCATGGGGGTGCACAGTAGTCAGGGAGTGAAGTAAACAAGTGACAGGCACACAGGCGATAGTAGAGGAGGGGTTAGGACTTAGAGAACTGGGTACCACCAGGAGATGAGGCAAGACCCTTTGACTCAGTATTCCCGACCTCAATGTTTTTGTCTGCTTCATTTCTTTCAGATTTTTGTTCCAAAGATTTGAACTCCGGTGTGGAGCCGGGATTCCCCAAAACAATAAAGACCAATAACCCAGGAGTGCTTAAGGCCGCCAGGCACAGTGTGGAAAAGTTCAACAACTGCACAAATGACATATTTTTGTTCAAGGAGTCCCATGTCAGCAAAGCCCTGGTACAGGTGAGGCACTAGGACCAATAGCTGGCACCTCAGGACAGCTCTGGGAAGCTGGGCCACATAACCTATTACCTACAACACTAGAGCAGGAGTTGGGCTGTAGCCAAGACCAGTGTGACCCAGCGCTGAGCCTAACACCCTGGGACCTTTTCCTTTTTAGTAAAACCACTAAACCTCTGGCCAGAGTCCATCAGGAGCAGTGAGAAATGGCAGGGTCCTAGAGTGGTGTGCCCAGGCTGACAGCCTGGCAGGGAGGCACAACAGTACCAGTGAGGGCTGCCCTGCCAGGGTCCAGGTCCAGATCATTTCCTGTCATTATCCCTTGTCCACAGTCACAAAGCCACTGCACTACTTCCCATGGCATCCATTCACTTTCCTCCTATAAACGGGCCTACTCCCTTCTCAAACCTACAAGCCCACTTTTCCTCCAGCCTGCCCAAGTATCACCATTCAAAGCCTGCCTTCTTGGTGATTGATTATATCCACTCAGAACTTTCCTGCCCAGAGTACCTTAGGGGTACAACAGCCTTGCTAACCCTTGCGTCCCAAGAACATGTGTTAACATGGCAGGAGGGAGAGTCTTGGCAGTCTCTCATTTGCTGTACACCGAGGCTCTGGCGGCACTCTGCCAACATGAAGCTGACTTCAGAAGACATACACTGTGTGCTGGAGCCTAGAGGAAAAAGGCTACAGAAAGGCCCTGCTCTGAGGATGGTGGCTTTACAGCACTCATGTTCGTTCTGGGCCACAGGGCCAGGGTGACTTTTTTTTAATTCTCACACTCCTTCTGGAATAGGATCCTGATATACAGTTTTGGGGTGGGTCGGGGTCTGACAGTAGGTACTTCCTATTGGCTTGGTCAGAGCTTGGGGATACCTTATCTACATGTGGGAGGGCTTGGGGTGCTGCTCCTATGTGACTGATGGCCACAAACCTCTCTACTGGGGAATATGGGGGCTGTAGCAATATGACAGCAATATGAAGGGACGCCTACCGTCCCTTCAGGGTCACCAGGTTTCAACCGAGAACCAGGATACCTTTCACAGCCCACTGCCCCACAACTCCCCCCTTTCCTTTTATAAGGGAGAGGCTCATCAGAGTAACTGTCTCCTATGTTGGGAACAGTTTGAGACTGAACCAAGACCTGATTGGTAGTGATCTTTGTAAAGCATCATCTGCTGCTTTAGAAACTGAACGTTATAAACTCTTAAAAAGTGTAAGGTTCTGTAAGAAAGGATGCTTTGGGCACACTCCTCAATCAGATCCTAAGCCTGAGTGCCCAAGGTCCCCATAAGGGAGATGAGCACTGTCCCTCTGTACTCCTGTGATGTTGAAACTGTTTCACATGCTATTTGGGACTAAAGACTAGGACTAAAAATTGAGAAACTTTCCGACTATGCAGAACTAAGTCATGGCTGTGTCCGAGTAGAGAAGAACTATTATTATGAAACTCAAAATAAACCAGTTCCCATAAGAGTGTAGAATCAAGCAGGTACCATGTATGCCCACAAGCAATACAGAAGTCAGCGGGCTTGACATCCATTTAAACATCACTGAGGGTTAAAATGGCGGTTGCTGGGTAGGTTGAAATGAGATGACAGATAAGAGGGAGAGGGTGGGTCTTTACCTGTGGCTGTGGCAACCCCACACTGAGGTTTCTCTAGAATGCAAAGTTCCAGGCAGAAACCTAAAAGGGGCCGTCAGACATTGCCAACAGGAAAGGAAGAGGGATGGCTGAAGTGTGGGCCTGTTCATCTGTAGCAGCTCTCCTGGCCAAGTCCTGAGCTTGCTCCCCAGTGCTCTCCTCACCTGCTCTAAGACATGCCTCAGCAGCTGGGGAGGCAACGACACTCCTTTACATCCTATGCCAAGTAACGCAGCTCTGGGTTTCTCCAGGTGGTAAAAGGCCTGAAATACATGCTGCAGGTGGAAATCGGCCGAACTACATGCAGGAAGACCATGCACCGCCAACTGGACAACTGTGACTTCCAAACCAGCCCTGCCTTGAAGCGGGTAAGCAGCAGAGTCTGTACTGAGTGCACTTCCTCCACTGGCAGCACACGTCCACACCTCATACCCGAGATGCTCTCTCCTAATCATGAACACAGGACAGCAGCAGCAGGCACTCTCTCAAGGGACACAGGGTTGAAAGCAGTCTCTTCCCAGCCCTCACATGACCTACACCTTCCACAAGTCTCTTTGCAGAGCAATGCTCTGAATGTAGGATAGGGAGATTTCAGCAGAAAAAGTTTTCAAACAATACAGAAATCAATATATAATACCTACGGACACAGGATATGTGATAAAATATAAGTGCTGTATTTACTACATATTATCTCTCTAAAGAGAAAAGGCAAAAGCTATGTGGCAAACTTTAACATGTCAAAATTACAGCTAAGAATACTTGAATCATTCCAATGTTCAGGTTTGAGGATTTTCAAAATAAAAACTAGAGGTTGGGTAAGGACAGACTGACTGAGCAGAGAATACACGCAAATATATATGCATTCATACACAGTTCACAGTTGTCTGGCATGAACAAGGGGTACTGGGGAGCTGCCCCAGGCAGGCAGGGTCTTAGCAGCAGCTGGGTCCTAAGATGAGACCTTCCTCTGCTTGTTTCAGACATTACACTGCTACTCTGAAGTCTGGGTGATCCCCTGGCTCCACAGTTTCGAGGTGCCTGTTCTCCGCTGCCACTGACTTCTGTCTCTTCAGCAAGACCACAGCTATGATAAAGACACTCGTGTGTCCCCCGCTCCTCACTTTCCACCTCAGCCTGGCCATCTCAGATCCTCAAGGCCTGCTTACCAGTGAGCAGATAGACACGCCAGTGGGTCCTAGGGGGCCTGGGGTGGGAGAAGAGTGCCCTCCTCGCCAGATTAACCGTATTCACATTTTCTTCTGAAATTAATTCTTCCAGTGCTATACACCTAGATTCAGGATGTGGGCATACAGAGAATCCTTTGATGACATTACTGGAGCATGGGTAGAACAAGGTGGTAGTGTGAGAGGCTTCTTGATACCTGACTGCATGAGCGGATTCTGTATCCAGCTCATCTACCACCATCAGATTATTACTGGTGGGGATGGTTTACCATAAATAAAAGACTGATTATCTAAAAAGCCCTTTAAATCCCCCTTTATTTTTGTCCTGACCCCCAGGCTAATTTAATTCAGGGACAATGATAGCAGCAATAACACAAGACACTGACTTCACTTGGCAATTTGTGGCACCAATAAAGCCAACTCTTTTTTTTTTTTTTTGGTTCTTTGTTTCGGAGCTGGGGACCGAACCCAGGGCCTGTCTGTCATCCTTTACAGGAACCAGGAAAGTGGGTGTCCTGGTGAATTTTGTTTGTTTCCATAAAACCTCAAGAGGCTTCATCTAGTGATAAGCTGTAAGCTCAAGTGTGCTGATGACCTAAGGAACTGGCCCAGACCTTGGCATCAACAGGGTAGCAACACCCACAGGGAATGAGGAACTCTGGGAGCATTTCTGAAGGAAGCGTGCCTGCACCCAAGCTCTCCGCTGCCATGAAGGCTAACACTTTAGGAGTCCTCAACACACGGGGAGCAACATCAATACAGGGTTGGGTAAATGATGGGGCCAAACCCCTCCAAGTCAGTCACTGGGACACAGCACAGATGGAGCCTGGAGGAAGGGGCTGGGGTGGGATAGACAGGTTGTGTGGAGCCCTAGAAGGATGAAGGGCTGCAGGGAACTGAGAACTTGGGAAAGACAGCAACAGAGCTTGAGCTGCAAGATGCACAGGGGCAGAGCAGAGGGTCAACTCAGAATAGGCTGGCAGCCATGTCTCAGAGCCTTCATTCTGAGGAAACCGTGGCTCAATACCAAGGAAGCCCAGGGTGGACAGAGGGGCCACTCACTGAACTTCTTCTCCAGACTCTCTTCAAAGGAACTGCAAAGCAGAAAGATGCGGGCACCTGGAAGCAATGCAGCCTTGTTAACTAGCAGGAAAGCAAATCTGCATGCAATGTGCATGGCAATGTAACCGCTATAGCCCTAACTACGGAACAGTACAGTGATCTGCCCTGGTGCCCTTTAAATCCCCCTTTATTTTTGTCCTGACCCCCAGGCTAATTTAATTCAGGGACAATGATAGCAGCAATAACACAAGACACTGACTTCACTTGGCAATTTGTGGCACCAATAAAGCCAACTCTTTTTTTTTTGGTTCTTTGTTTCGGAGCTGGGGACCGAACCCAGGGCCTTGCGCTTCCTAGGCAAGCGCTCTACCACTGAGCTAAATCCCCAACCTCAAAAGCCAACTCTTGAGAAAGGCATTCGACCCCACACATAAACAAGCAGTCACAGGGCATATCCAGAGCCCTCAGGACACAGCTGTGTGATGTTCATGATAAAGCAGTAGAGGGGTCCCCTGTTCTGGTTTTGTTAATTGTCAATGAGAACACATCAAGGCCTCATCTACCTGCTTCCCCTTAGCCATCCGAAGCCCTGACAGAGCTCAACCCTGACGTCCTATAGCTTCCTCCAGCCATTCCACTGCCACACACTCCTCACCAGACACACCGCCAGGCCCACAACTGCAGCTTAGAATACGTGCTTCTGTTCAGCTTGGTGACCCCTGCAGGTGGCAAGTGAGCTACAATTACCACTCCATAACTCATCGCTCTCACCGCCCACGGAACACCTCACGCCACTGCTATTCAGGCCATCATATACCTCTAAGGAATCTTAAAAGAATTCTGCAGTGCCCAAGCCTGTGACCTGCAAACTGCGGCAGCCACTGCCTCAAAAGCCTCGAGGTGGCCATCTGCCTCCTGTTCGGCTTTACAGAACATGCCTCAATTATCACAGCAAGGACTCCAGCTCAGTCGTTCTGTCTGTGGCACTAAGCAGACACTAGCCCTTGAGCCTCAGGGCTCATCCATACATCCTCAGGTGCAAGCTGGGAATGGTACACACAGTTCTAGCTACTCAGGAGCTGAGGCAAAGGCCTGAGCCCAGGAGTCCAAGACCAGCCTCAAGGTAGCAAGACCATGTCTCAAAAAAATGGGTAAGGCAGTATGGAAAACTTTCAGAATTATGCATAACCACTCTATAAGGATATGTGTAGGTGCAATTTGTGTGTGTGTGTGTGTGTGTGTGTGTGTGTGTGTGTGTGTGTGTTACTTTATTGGGTTCTTATATCTACTACCCTTCCAACACTTATTTCACCCTAATCCCTTCCTTCCCTCCAATACTATGTAGGAAAGAAAGAAGGCTAAAGGTAGGAAAGGGGATACAGACTTCTTTATAGACTATTTCCTGATGATTAGAGGCATCGAGTCCAATCTTCATCGTCAGAATATCTCCAATTCCTCCTCATCTCTTTGTTCATGAACACTGACTAACTGCAGCAGCAGCACCCAGCTGCAGCCTCCTGGTATTTATACCCTCTGCAAGTTCCCAGAATTCCAAACGTAAACTATCTGCAGCTAGACAATAATCACAACCCTCCTAGTACAAGAGATGAATAATTGTCACCTGCTGTGAAGCAGCCTCTTATCCCACACCTGGAATAAAACAAAAACATAAGTGAGTTTTTAAAGAAACCAAAATTCTCACTACAGGTATGCTGACCATAAAAATGTCAAGCGGCACTCATTACACTCATTACACTGTCAAGCAAAACCAGACTCTTAATAGATTTAAACAATTGAGGCAAGTCATTAATGACTGGATTAATGCTATAAGAATATTAATAAGTCATCTTAGAAAACATTCACTTTAAGTTTACAAGAAAAGCCTGTCCCACATATGAAGACAACACCCTCTAGCACCTCACCATGACAAAATTACTAGAGAAACACGGGAAATCACATTTGGGAACTGAAAGCACAGCTGAGTCAAAAGAGTCCTTTGCCAAAAATGTTAAAAAAAAAAAACAAAAAAACCTAATAACTTCACCAGTGAGAATTTAGTCCTAAAGACAAAACGTTCTTCTCAAAAGAGAGAGAGAGAGAGAGAGAGAGAGAGGCAGGCAGACAGACAGACCGACCGACCTGCCAGCTAACTTAGAGGCCCAGGTCAGGCAGAGTTCTTATAGCTCACTTATAGCCCAGTTTTTCGTGCATACATGACGGATGAGTCATATCACTGCTATTAAAAGGACTTACGTGACTGCTCAATTTCTCTTCCCTATAAAGTTCCATAAACAGTACTGAGAGCTGTTTAGCTGATGAAACGAGACTTGCATTCCCTGATCTGAAGCCCATCTTACCATAAATCTACGGTTGCTCTATTTCTACAAAGCCAGTCCCAAGCGGGGGACACAGGATTAGGAAGGACAACTCAAACTCCAGCCACTTCTCCAACTGAGCATGAGAGCGTGAGGAGAGGAGGGCCAGCCAATGGTTTTCTCAGCTATTGACAATTTTTCAATTTTTATATCATTAATTCTTCACTACTGTTTCTGTCAAGTCATTTCAAATACTTCTAGAGACACAGTCTTTTCAGCATTCTCAAATTCAGGGAGGAAATAAACAGTGCGAGGAGCAGAAAATACCAACAGGAGAGAAAGCCAACGATAGACCTGGGATGAATCAAAGCAGGGAAGCCACTTGAGGACCCTCAGTATCCTGAGAGGTCCCCTAGCTTCACTTCTAAGCAAGTTAGATGGCTGTCTTGCCCTAAAATAATACCCTTACCAAAAAGAATAACCAGCAGAAAAGTGGGTTTAATATGATTTATTATTATCAAAATTAAGACCAGTGTATAAACATACTTGCCAAGAAATAAGCAACTTGGAGCTTATTACATTAGCACAAACATTACATCAACAGTTCGCTAATCACATCTGTGGGTCTAAAGGAATCAGGCCGTAAAAGGGCATCTCTAAAACACCCCTGGGCAGGTCCAAACTCGCTGGGTCACCCAATTACAGTGGAGAAGGCAGTCACAGAAAGAAACCCAATGAAATCCTCCTGGCCACTAAATGGGAGTCTTGAAAACCCTCTGGCATGAAGAGACTTGTAGAGAGTGGGAGAACACCCCTTTACTATGGAGGAAAACCAGGAGTCCAGGTATTCTCACACATCTGACATGGCCCCTGAGAACAAGTTTCAGCTTGCATAATCCCTGCATCAACACATGCATTACCACTTCCATGGCACCCGCCACACCACCCCTAAAAGCATGACCCCACTTTAGAATGAAGATACAGAAGGTGTCAGATAGAGCTAATCCCCTGCTCTAATCATCAAACCCTGAGCTCTGTGACAAGCGTATTAAACTTTCCAAGTACTAAAGAATCCTTGTACTTAGCATATTTTTTAAAGAGAAATGGCTTTCCATGATTTGTCTTCCCCATAGCAGATACACTATTTCCCTCTAAAAGTGACATTGAGTCCAGGTGAGAGACACCTCTTGGGAGAAAGTATGGGTAAGGCCCATATGTTCTCCAGGTTGCAGCAGCTACTTGCACACTTCCAAGGACTAGCAGAAACACAGAAGAGAGCTATGTCCATGGCTCCTTCCAGACCTATATGACTGAGTGTGATGATTCCTGGCATGCACAGTGTGGGCAGCTGCTGGGCTGGCTAAATTGACTGGAGGCTGAGTCTGCAGATGAAGGGAGATCTGAAGGAGCCCAGGTACAGGTATCCATCGTGTTCATGTGCCTCACTCACATAGGTGACCACCTGTCCATCAGGATCATGCAGGCTTCTCCGGAAGGCACCACTGTCACTGACTTCCAGGACCAGGCTATATCGTGGTACAAACTTCATCACTGTCTCCTGACTGAACAGCTGAAAGGGAAGTATCAGGGAAGAGAGCTTACCTTCTGACTGCAAGCAAACTGACCACACAACTTCTCATCACCTAAGAATAGTTCAGCATCCTTGGGTCAGGGAGGTTTCCTAAGGCAGGAGCAGAATCATGGCTCCCACTCCCATGCAGACCAGACCGTCTTTACAGAGATGGCAATGGCATAGCCATTCACAGAAAAATGCAAGATACATTCTAAGAGATTACTGTACTGAAGTCAAGGTGAGAACCATTTTTGCCTGCCCAGAACACTGGGTCAAAACCAGTACAGCTTAACCAAAGTGAGCCACGAGTCCTCTATAAATATTCAAGGAGTGGAAGAGGCAAATCATGGAGTTTTAAAGCCTTGCACACTCAGATAGGGACTAGAAGGTTAAGTCAGTAAGTCCATCCTAACAATATCACCTCTAAACAAGCCCACTTTTCAATCTTCCGTGAAGCTCTGTCTGCAATCCCTGTGGGCATGCCCCTGCACAGAGCTGGGCACCTCTGAGCACAGCTACCAACAGGGTAGTCTTGTGGGGCTCATAAAGAGTTCAGGGAGAGAAATCTCATGCAGGGACAGCATTTCTGGCACTGAAAAAAAAAAAAAAAAGAAAGAAAACAAAAAACAAAAAACAAAAAACCACTGGAAAGGAGCAACGCTGTGTGAAGATTAGAGCCAGGCCAGAGTCTCCTCAGATGGGGTCAGTGGCTATAGTGTGGCTGTACTTGGAAGAACTGATTAAACAGTAAACACATGCAGGCAGACGGTGTGCACCTGTAACCCCAGCACTAGAGAGGTAGAAAGTGAGTTCTAGACAAATCTAGGCAATTAGTAAAATCTTGTCTCAAAAACTAAGGAAATATATGCAGGATAAGGGAATACAAGCATCTCAGTGTTAGACAAGAAAGATACAAGACGAAGGGAACTAAGAAAGCTAAAATGCAGTCCACAGGGTTCAGTCACACTTAAGACAGTTTGCACATACTGTGACTTTTAATTTAAATAGATACAATAAGTAAACAGAAGTGTAAGCATGTGCTTGCATCTCCTAGCTTTGCCTCTGAGGAACCTGGTTAAGGGGTAGTCAGGAGGGTAAATGACAAAATACTCAGAAGCACGGAATACAGAAGGAGGCAAGGGCAGGGCACAGATGTTTCAACTTCCAATATAGGCTAAAGAATAAAATCGGTTTATAATTCTAGGGAAGTCCCTTTGCAAGCAAAGTGCTTACCACTCAAGTACCCAGGGAAACAGCCAGAGTGGCAGCACAGGACCAGAGCTAGGGACATGGAAACAGGCAGATCCCTGGGGTTCAAAGGCTGGGCAGCCCTGCCTGTCTGGATGGCTCCAGAGAGCTGACCCTACGTTTGAAATCAAGTCTTCACCAGGCACACACCTTTGTATGAACACATAAAATGCTTAAAAGTAGGTATGACAGGTACCAGATATTCTGTCTATACCCTGGAAGTTTGAGAACTAGTCAGGCCAAAGAAACTGACCGTGAGACTCATTTCCATCTTGCTTTTGGGAATCAATTTTCATAATTACCTTAAAAATCATTCTCTTGATAAAAGGCTTGTCAGATAAGAAATCCAACATGGAAAACCCAGGGTTAGCACGAATGGTTGCAGCAGCAACCCAGTACCCGCCAGAGCTGCTGGGCCGGATATTGTCAGGAAATCCAGGCATGTTCTCCACAAACATGTCTGCCCCTCCTTTCATCAGGCCAGACACATAGACTCTGAAAAACATGCCCAAGTAAGCATTGAGAAATTAAAAAAAAGAAAAAAAATTAAGGAAAAGTGTTTAGCCAAGCACAAAACTGGTCTTAGTTCACATATATGTCTGGAAAATAAAATACATCTATCTGTCCTAAGTGCAAACAAAACTGACGACAGATGTCTTAAGGACTAAACAGGCAGGAAGAACCGAAGCCTACCTTACAGGGAAAGAGACTGCTGGTGGCATGAAATCAAGGCACAATGTACTGTGACCTTCGCAAAGGCTGAGACATAAGCAAACCCAGTCTAACTTCAACTTTCTCATTACAGACAGGGTGTGAAGCATCTCAGATATCTATTCACCTCATGTCTATCCAACCTCAGGCCATGGCAAGCTCCATCACACCATACACATACCTTCGTATCCTGGCCATAGCTGTCTCTGCCACCAGGACAAAGTCTTCCTCAGGAGACAGCTGAACTCCATTAGGGAACTGCAACTGGTCCAACAAAACCTTCACTTCTTTTGTCACGGTATCATACTCCAACAAGCTGTGGAAGGCCCAACATAACAGTCACAAGAGAGAAGAGCCCATGGTCTCTTGTGGGCTTGGGGAAAGGAACAGTGACTAGAGTGACAGAAGCCAAGCCAGCCATCTACGTGGCTGTGGTCCCAGGCTGGCTAGTACGGACCCTCCCAGTCTACAGCGGATCCCCTTGCTGACCAGAAAATTAGGTCAGCGCAGTGAGAGCCAGCACACCAGCGTTTAGAGGCATGGCCTGAAACCTAGGCCCACTGGTGGACTGTTGCAGTAGAATTAAAATAAATGCTGTCTTTTATCCCGCACTAGGTCTGGCACTGCAGTGCCCCAAGACATCTGGTAGATAACTTCATCTCAGGCAGCAAAGCCTCTCACCCGCTCTGCTCCATCCCACATCACACTGCTGATGGCTACCCTCTGAGCCTGGCAACAATCTCTCTACCCATCTAGTTCTCAAGACAGGTTCCCACCATGCCAGACAGACACATCCCAATTCCATGGCGGTCCAGTGTCTCCAGCCACCACACATTCTCTTGAATTCAATTAAATCACCACATGAAAGAACACACAACACAGTAACCTCTGATCCAATTGATAAGATATAATTGCCCACCTAGACATACAAAGCCCTGTGTACATCCATCCCTTAAGAACATTCACAACAACCTGTAAATGTGCAGAGAGGACTTAACATCTGCCTCCATGTTCTCTCACCTGCTTCTCCCTCTTTCACTCCAGTCTCCTCCTCCTCTCTAAACCTTTTCTCCCGCCCATCCTTCCTTCTCGTCCAATGACAGGCCTTGTTCTATCCTGTACCTGCCTTCACCTGCATAATGACATCATCCTACAGTGGACCTCACCCACTCTGTCTAGGACCACCCTCGTGATTAGACTTCATTTTATTTCCGGTGAAGAAGTGAGACCTTCCGGAGACACTAAGGTCTTATTCCTAGACACTATGAATAAGACCCTACTATGTGCTGAGACCCTTCTATGGCTTCCAACAGAAACAAGGCCTGCTGCCACCACCTATGGCCAATCCCCTAATTGAAAGAAAGTCTGAAAGGAATACTTGCCGCCCATCATCAGTGCCCTCCATCACCAGAAGCAGGTAGTCTCGTCTCTGCCACTTGCTGCTAGAATCCGTGAAATAAATCTTTCTCCCATCCCGAGTAATAGTGAGATCATTCACAAAGGACATTTTCTTGCCCTCAATGGGAGTCTCAGAGGATAGCAGCAGTTTCACTGAACCTGAGGTTACAAAAAAAATTAAAGATTTACTGTCGCCTTAAGAATGTGTTTCTTGATAATTTCACAATGTTAATCAACACAACTGATGTCAAGAGAAAAAAACTAACAAGAGCTTTTCTATCCCCCAGTGAGCTCTTTTATCCCTCAGTTACCAGCTTTAGGTGATAATCTTGTGGGGGGTTTGGTTTGGGGTTTGTATTCTTAACTAAATTTTACTGAAGGCAGCATCCATCCTAAGGATGAAGAATACATTCTTTAATTGAGATCAACAAAATTAAAACAAAGCAAAACCTATTAAGAACAATATGTAAAAGTACCTAGTGCTATGTGTTAGCCCAGGTGAATAAACAATCAAGTATCCCATTTATCCACTTTTACTTTAAGCAGCAACAATAGTGAGTTTTCAAACTAGCCAGGAATGAGGAACACACTGCAGTTCTGGGTGTGAGAGGTAAGGTTAGAGAAGGGCTTGAACACAGTAACTGGAGGCCAGCTTGGGTAATACAATGAGACCTCCCAGCTCAAAATTCAAAATTCAAACAACAGAAAGGATGTACATAGCACCAAGCTTCCTATACACACTGTTGTTTGACCCTGTGCAAGAATCCACAGAAAAGATCCTTCTATGCTAAATGGGAAAGCAGGAACAGAGAGGCTGAGTACCCTCCCTAGACATAACCAACAGAAAGCAGGGGCCAATCTGCAATGCCCATGGTCTAGCCCCACATACAGATCCTGCATGGAGAGAGCACACAGCACATGTTGTAATACCAGTTCTGGTGGTATCATGACCAGTCACAAGAGAAAAGAGGAGAACTGCCTAAGGGGGAAAAGATTCTCAGACAAGAGGATGAGAAGTCATGTTTACAAAATAACGCTTCTGAGAGGCAGTGGCTAAAACACAGATGCCCGAGAACCAAAGCAGGTTCCGAGAGGCAACTCTCTGGTGGCCAACACAGTATCTATACTGTGGGCAATACTTGTGGTGTTATTTAGTAAGAAAACACTGCAGTTGCCTGAAGACTATATTTAACAATCTTATTAAACTTATTAAATCAGCGTTATGTGCACACTCTTTGAAAGATCTGAAAATATCAAAGAAACAAGTTGTAACATACGTTTCTGAGGATTCACTTCGAACAGTCCCTTGTATGCATCAACCACAAAAAGAGTCCCGTTGGGTCCTACCCGGATGCCCAGGGGTCTCCCACAGGTAGGTTCATCATCTCGGGTTTCTAGGAAGATAAACGATAGGAATCGGCGGCTGCTCCAAGATTCTACCTGTGCCCTCTTCAGTGTCCAAGTATCTCTTCCATACCTCCCTAAACAGACACCACGCTGGACAGAGCAAAAAGACCACAGCGTTAGAACCTGCCCTGCCTCAGCCTAGAGTCACTGCAAGGGGCTCAACATCAGTGCTTGACGTAGGTGCTAACCAGTACACACTCACAGTGTGCTCACTACAGGGCTTACTGCACGCGCTACTGCACCACAGGGGTGCCCACTGTCCAGTGCTCAGTGTAGGTGCTGAGTGCAGGTGGAGTGGAGTGGAAACTCTTTAGTGTGAGCGTGGGTTACAAAGATGCCTGAAAAGGTTCTCCATAAACGTCAGCACAGACATCACAAAAGATGCAAGATGATTTTTTTATTTTGGTTTTTATATGTTTATGTTGTTTTTATTTTGAAACGAAAACATCTTTTTTTATAAAATGTCCCAGTTATCAAAAATGATAATTAGGCTGTGTACCCTAGTGATAAAACAACTCCCTGGTCATCAGGTCCTAGATTCCACCCAGAGTACCACAAAAAAAATAAAATAAAATAAATAGAAATGTACAATGAGGGGCTGGAGAGATGGCTCAGTGGTTAAGAGCACCGACTGCTCTTCCTGAGGTCCTGAGTTCAAATCCCAGCAACCACATGGTGGCTCACAACCATCTGTAATGGGATCTGATGCCCTCTTCTGGTGTGTCTGAGGGCAGCTACAGTGTACTCATATACAATAAAATAAAATCTTTAAAAAAAAAAAAAAAAAAGAAATGTACAATGAGTTAGTTAATTTAAAAAAAGTAAGAATCCTATGGACCAGTTTTTAAACAGTGAATTCTTCTGCTCATGCTTCCAAGGTGTGAATGAGACTTGAGTGACATGACTGAAATCCCCAAGGAGCTACTAAAGAATCACATGTAAGCCCAGGACAGTCACCAAGGCCCCGCCTTTATATAAAGCAGCACCCACATCCACAGCCATTAACAGTTGGATGAAGTTCCTGGAAGGCAACCAGAAACTGGGTGGGATGATGAGAGGATGTGGCAGCAGGAAGTACATGACCACTGCCCAAGTGGACACTCCAAGGTCAGATGACATGGCAATAAAAAATGGAGGCAACACCAGTGCATGTCCTATCTGCCAAATCGTCAGCAGATCTCCAAAAGTGAAAACGACAGCTTTCCAAAGAAGTTTCAGCAACTTACTGCAAGGGCCCGAACCAAACCGGGCGATGGTCTCTATTTCTCCATTCTCCAGTTTTACAACTCGGCCATCGGCTGTGCCAGTAAACAGCACATCTGTTTATGAAAACAAAAAGGGAAAAGATCATTACGGTGGAAAATGATGTAGAGGAAAAGGTTAAACCCTTAAAATTTAAAGAAGCCAGCGGGTAAAGAGTAGGAGGTGGGAGCGGTGCACACCTTTAGTCCCAACACTAAGAAGGTAGAGGTGGACAAACCTGTGAGTATGAGGCCAGCCTAGTTTACAGAGTAAGCTCTGGACCACCAGCCTAGTTTACAGAGTAAGCTCCTGGACCACCAGCCTAGTTTACAGAGTAAGCTCCTGACCACCAGCCTAGTTTACAGAGTAAGCTCTGGACCACCAGCCTAGTTTACAGAGTAAGCTCTGGACCACCAGCCTAGTTTACAGAGTAAGCTCTGGACCACCAGCCTAGTTTACAGAGTAAGCTCTGGACCACCAGCCTAGTTTACAGAGTAAGCTCCTGACCACCAGCCTAGTTTACAGAGTAAGCTCCTGACCACCAGCCTAGTTTACAGAGTAAGCTCTGGACCACCAGCCTAGTTTACAGAGTAAGCTCCTGACCACCAGCCTAGTTTACAGAGTAAGCTCCTGACTACCAGCCTAGTTTACAGAGTAAGCTCTGGACCACCAGCCTAGTTTACAGAGTAAGCTCTGGACCACCAGCCTAGTTTATAGAGTAAGCTCTGGACCACCAGCCTAGTTTACAGAGTAAGCTCCTGTACCACCAGCCTAGTTTACAGAGTAAGCTCCTGGACCACCAGCCTAGTTTACAGAGTAAGCTCTGGACCACCAGCCTAGTTTACAGAGTAAGCTCCTGGACCACCAGCCTAGTTTACAGAGTAAGCTCTGGACCACCAGCCTAGTTTACAGAGTAAGCTCCTGTACCACCAGCCTACTTTACAGAGTAAGCTCTGGACCACCAGCCTAGTTTACAGAGTAAGCTCTGGACCACCAGCCTAGTTTACAGAGTAAGCTCCTGACCACCAGCCTAGTTTACAGAGTAAGCTCCTGGACCACCAGCCTAGTTTACAGAGTAAGCTCCTGACCACCAGCCTAGTTTACAGAGTAAGCTCCTGGACCACCAGCCTAGTTTACAGAGCAAGCTCCTGGACCACCAGCCTAGTTTACAGAGTAAGCTCCTGACCACCAGCCTAGTTTACAGAGTAAGCTCCTGACCACCAGCCTAGTTTACAGAGTAAGCTCCTGGACCACCAGCCTAGTTTACAGAGTAAGCTCCTGGACCACCAGCCTAGTTTACAGAGTAAGCTCCTGACCACCAGCCTAGTTTACAGAGTAAGCTCCTGACCACCAGCCTAGTTTACAGAGTAAGCTCCTGGACCACCAGCCTAGTTTACAGAGTAAGCTCCTGACCACCAGCCTAGTTTACAGAGTAAGCTCCTGGACCACCAGCCTAGTTTACAGAGTAAGCTCCTGGACTACCAGCCTAGTTTACAGAGTAAGCTCTGGACCACCAGCCTAGTTTACAGAGTAAGCTCTGGACCACCAGCCTAGTTTACAGAGTAAGCTCCTGACCACCAGCCTAGTTTACAGAGTAAGCTCCTGACCACCAGCCTAGTTTACAGAGTAAGCTCCTGGACCACCAGCCTAGTTTACAGAGTAAGCTCCTGACCACCAGCCTAGTTTACAGAGTAAGCTCCTGACCACCAGCCTAGTTTACAGAGTAAGCTCCTGGACCACCAGCCTAGTTTACAGAGTAAGCTCCTGACCACCAGCCTAGTTTACAGAGTAAGCTCCTGGACCACCAGCCTAGTTTACAGAGTAAGCTCCTGACCACCAGCCTAGTTTACAGAGTAAGCTCCTGGACCATCAGCCTAGTTTACAGAGTAAGCTCCTGGACCACCAGCCTAGTTTACAGAGTAAGCTCCTGACCACCAGCCTAGTTTACAGAGTAAGCTCCTGGACCACCAGCCTAGTTTACAGAGTAAGCTCCTGGACTACCAGCCTAGTTTACAGAGTAAGCTCTGGACCACCAGCCTAGTTTACAGAGTAAGCTCTGGACCACCAGCCTAGTTTACAGAGTAAGCTCCTGACCACCAGCCTAGTTTACAGAGTAAGCTCCTGACCACCAGCCTAGTTTACAGAGTAAGCTCCTGGACCACCAGCCTAGTTTACAGAGTAAGCTCCTGACCACCAGCCTAGTTTACAGAGTAAGCTCCTGACCACCAGCCTAGTTTACAGAGTAAGCTCCTGGACCACCAGCCTAGTTTACAGAGTAAGCTCCTGACCACCAGCCTAGTTTACAGAGTAAGCTCCTGGACCACCAGCCTAGTTTACAGAGTAAGCTCTGGACCACCAGCCTAGTTTACAGAGTAAGCTCCTGACCACCAGCCTAGTTTACAGAGTAAGCTCCTGGACTACCAGCCTAGTTTACAGAGTAAGCTCTGGACCACCAGCCTAGTTTACAGAGTAAGCTCCTGGACTACCAGCCTAGTTTACAGAGTAAGCTCCTGACTACCAGCCTAGTTTACAGAGTAAGCTCTGGACCACCAGCCTAGTTTACAGAGTAAACTCTGGACCACCAGCCTAGTTTACAGAGTAAGCTCCTGGACTACCAGCCTAGTTTACAGAGTAAGCTCCTGGACTACCAGCCTAGTTTACAGAGTAAGCTCTGGACCACCAGCCTAGTTTACAGAGTAAGCTCTGGACCACCAGCCTAGTTTACAGAGTAAGCTCCTGGACTACCAGCCTAGTTTACAGAGTAAGCTCCTGGACCACCAGCCTAGTTTACAGAGTAAGCTCCTGGACCACCAGCCTAGTTTACAGAGTAAGCTCCTGGACCACCAGCCTAGTTTACAGAATAAGCTCTGGACCACCAGCCTAGTTTACAGAGTAAGCTCCTGGACCACCAGCCTAGTTTACAGAGTAAGCTCCTGGACTACCAGCCTAGTTTACAGAGTAAGCTCCTGACTACCAGCCTAGTTTACAGAGTAAGCTCCTGGACTACCAGCCTAGTTTACAGAGTAAGCTCCTGGACCACCAGCCTAGTTTACAGAGTAAGCTCCTGGACTACCAGCCTAGTTTACAGAGTAAGCTCCTGACTACCAGAGCTACAAAGAGAAATCCTGTCTGTAGGGTGGAGGGGGATGTAAAGTAACAAAATTATGGGGGCTGACTATGGAGCTTCCTTGAAGGATGAAATTGGCCAAAGCTATACAAAGAGAAAGAGACAATAAGAACAGGCCTACGCATGCTAAAGAAACTGAATAAATAATTAACAACAGTGCGATAAAAAGCATCAGTCTCCAGTGACTGGCTCACTGGTGAGCTCTACCTTAAAAAAGATCTCTTAAAATTTGCTTCAGAAGACAGAAGCTGAAATAATACTTAACTTAATTCTATTCTATGGGTCACAACTTCTGTATTATCCCTAATAGACACTAAGAGAAACAGACCACAGACCACTATCCACAAACCCAGATGCAAAAGGTACCTCAAAAGAATGTATGATTCTAATGCTACAAGGTTCTGAAAAGGGCAAACAATGCAGAAATGTAAGTCACTAGGAGCCAAAAGTTAAAGAGGGAAGGAGAACCAGGGAAACTTTAGGACAGTAAAAATACCTTCAGTGATGGCGTTACAAATTTGTTCAAATCTAGGGTCTACAATGCCAAGAGTGACCCCTAATTAAAACCAACTGACAGTGGGAATAGCAGCACAGCTCTGGTAGATGACAGCAGTGAAAAGGCAAAACCTGCATGTTGAACCCAGTGCCCATTCTGGTAACATCTCTACTTTTTGCTCCATTATTAAAAATAGTTTGCTCTGATCAAAAGCCCACGGCTGAGAAGCTAGAAGTCCTAGAGAGGAACCAACTATTGTTTTGCTAAATAGAAATGGTGTCATACTGCCTTCTAAATATATGTTTATACATAGATCAGTGTTGCCCTCAGCCTTGGTCAGAGCTTTTCTTTGCAATGGGTGATGGCTAATGCCAACTCCAACTGGGCAAATTGTCACTGAGGATAAGTGACTGCCAAATGCTCAACCCTCAAAAGACATCCACATCACTGTCCCTCCAAGGCTCAGGAAACATCCCAGAAGAGGGGAACCAAAAGAATGTAAAAGCCACAGGATGAGAAAGAATGCTGTGAAACACTGTCTCATGCATGTGGCATGGCTGTTACATTCATGAACTCAGAAGCTATGGTGACCTGCACAGGAAGGAACCTGTCAACATTTCATCATGGACTAAGGAGGAGGAGTAATTCCCTGAGGATATACTGCAATTAGTAGTTGCTGAGGAAGGAGAGTAGTTTTCTTCCGTGATCCAGCCAGTTACGCTGCCTGGTCCAGTAGATAACCCCCATGTACACTCTTGAAAGGAACCCTACTTATGCTCAGTGGGCCATTTAAAAGATAAATAAAAAGACAAAAACTGTGAAAATAGATGACTTGGTAGGAAGAACAAAGTGTTGAAAGGGAGTGAAAATGAGTGAAAGAGGCTGAGAGGAAGAAAATGACAAAAATATGTGTATGTTTAAAATTATCAAAAATAATATGCAAAACAAACCATTTTGAACATTTCTGACAGTTAATAAAGTAGGTTTTATAATTTTGAGGGTAAAAGCATTGTCGTGATTCATTTTGGAGCCTTACTTGTAAAGAATTCACAACTCACTGTCTATAAACAATCCCTGCACTCTTGCTGCTCAAAGTGTTGATGTCAGTGGGAATAACTTCAGAGCTGGAAAACATGTTTAAAAATGGTTCACTTGAAAACAGACAAAGAGCGCTAATTGATGGTTGCTTTCCTAGCCCTTGTCCTGAGGCAGGCAGCACCTGCCAGGCTCCCCCAGGACACCGTGCAAACAAGGCTGCTGCAGCAAGAGCAGGTGTCTGGGTGCCGACTTACGCTTCACATCCACAGGAACAGAAGCAGAGCGGCTGTCTTGGGTCCACAGCAGAGGTGTCACCCAGTACACAGCTGCTCAGTATGGAGAAAGGGAGAAGGCAGAGTGGGTGCACTCACCAAGGCAGCAAAGGCCATCAACCAACACTTACAAGTTCCAGTGGAAATGACAGTGGTGGCTCCTCACCACAACTGATGGAAGAAATGTACCAACCAATGCCAAGATCTTTTAAGAGAAACAGAAGTTCTACCAAGAAGTATTTACTCTTACTGGGAAAAAATCTTTACTTCACAAGCCATATAACAAAGCAACAACTGTAGCAATGAGGAGCTGCTGGGTCTCAAGGGAAGAAACAGGTGCAGGACAAGAGTTTGTCGAACACTTGTGCAGCAGTGACCCTGGCCAGCTGAGAAACAAAACTAAGTGCACAGCACAAAATGCCCACAGTCACTGCCCAGGTAACGTAATAAAATCAGGGCTGCAGCATTTCAAAGCTGCTACTCAGAAATCCTCACCCCAGTCCAGGTTTGCTCATCTCATTAACTGTGTCCTTTCAATACATAGCTTACATCTCATCCCAATGAAACAAAACAAAACAAAACAAAACAAAAGAGAGAGAGAGAGAGAGAGAGAGAGAGAGAGAGAGAGAGAGAGAGAGAGAGGCAGATTTACATTAGGCCCAATTCCTGTTTTCAGAAAACCCATCCTGAGATGGATGGGTTCTGAGAACCTCTATTGTTCACTTCAAAATAAAACCTGTGCAGAACAAAGACAAAGTGAGCAGAGAACTAGGGTGCTATCAAATCACACCTACCTAACTGCATAGATGAACACAATGGCAGTGTTTGCGTTTGCCTTTCGCCTCCTTACAATACTGAGCACAACAAAGTGTTCTGTAAAACTGAAAATCACCCAGTGCAGCTGGGCAGTGGTGGTGTACAGCTTTAATCCTAGCACACAGAATGCAGGAGCAAGCCCAGACCTCTGAGTTTAATACCTACTCTGTAGAACGAGTTCCAGTATAGCCAAGGCTACTCAGAAAAACATGTCTTGAAAGAAAAACAAACAAACAAAACAACAACAAAAAACAAAAATGGAATGTATATCAGACAAAGAAGTATAGAGAGAGAGTTGCTCCCTTGAGACATTCACAGGTGAGATTCAAGGCCAGAGCTCCCCTACCTGGGAGCTGTGTCCCACTGCAGCTACTCTCACAGAACCCACCACCCTGAGAAACATTAGCAACCTGGAAATCAGGTCCCCTGATTTACTTACCCCCAATATTTACTATGGATTCTGGTCCGTTAAGTTGGTTTTCAAATAGCCTTTCTGCTTGTCGCAACTTCGTATTTGGTTGCAGAACACCAAACATGAAAGGGGGTTCTTTGAAGCTGTAAAATAACACAATTGCAGTATTTTGTATATAAAAATATTTATGAAAAAAATGTTTCCTGAGGACCCGTGGCATGTCTAACTCCCTGTTCTGACACACAGAATACATTCCCAAAACATCCTTGAATGCCAGAAATCTAAAGGTTAAGGGGAAAACTTCAAGACTATCAGAAAAAATTATAGTAGGAAATAATTAACAAAAACACTGCAAGTCCCCACACCCCAGACACCCTGAGGGTCTCATCACCATTAGGGCCTCAAGACAATGAAACATCCTCACAATCTCTGATGCAGACAGCCCTATAACTAGTTCTCTAAGTAGTACTGTGTGCCTGGCATGGAGGGAGCCCTGTTGACCTTCCACAGCAACCAGCTTCTTGTTTCACACGTATTGGTAAGAAAGGAAGCCAGTCTGGAATAGCATCCAGTGCTCAGGACCTCACACAGGTATACTCCGCTGAGCCCTAGACCATCCTCCCCTCCCAAAGTAAGTCAAGCAACTTTCCTCCCAACTCATTCCCACCCACAGGCAAAGGTGCCATAGCTGCCAGCTACCGCTGAGGCCACTTTTAAGAAGACATGATTGGACCTTCCTCCCAGGTCCTCTGCTGCCCTCTGCCCTCACCAGTACCTTCTCTCCTCTGTTTCTTCACCCCTACAGTCTATTCTCAATCAAGCGCCCCACTTCGCTCTACAGTATCTATCCACTGATGCAAACGCTCCATCTCACTCAGAACCAAAGTCCTTGCAGTCACTTCTTATGCTGCCCAGTCTGGCCCTACACTACCCAGTCCAGTCCTGTTACCTCTCCCGTTTTGTTGTTTCTTCTGCTCCCCATCCCAACTCCCACCCCTTGTAGGGTCTTGGGTACTAGGTATTTTTGGTCTTTAACATTAACTCTCTCACAAGCTCCTCTTTCCTACTTGTTCAAGCCAATGCTGAGCACCCAAGTTAAAGTTTGCTGCCTCCCTGGGCCTGGCCCTGTCCTTGCTCTAATCTTCCCTTTGCACTTCATTGTCTCATGTACTTCTAGATTTGTTTCTCTGGTGTGTTTACTGTTGGCCCTGTCTTAGGGTTTTACTGCTGCAAGCAGACACCATGGCCAATACAACTCTTATAAAGACAACGTTTAATTGTGCCTGGCTTACAGGCTCATAGGTTCAGTCCATTATCATCAAGAAAGGGATATGGCAGCATCCAGGCAGGCATGGTGCAAGAGAAGCTGAGCGTTCTACATCTTCATCTGAAGGCGGCTAGGGGAAGACTGACTTCCAGGCAGCTAGGGTGAGGGTCATAAGCCCACCCCCACAGTGACACACCTACTCCAACAGGGTCACATTTTCTAATAGTGCCACTCCCTGGGCCAAGCATATACAAACCATCACAGGTCCCCTGAGAAGGGATGTTGTGTAGATAAGGAGTCCCTTCCTATTTCCCTCTGCTATATCCCAAGAACATGGCCAGCAGGCAGTTCCTAATGCACACCGATAGGGAGGAGGAAGATATTTCCCAACCTCCTCACAACCTTGCCATTCAGCAAAGCAGTTTCCTAGCCTGATCATGAGTGGGAAGAAGGGGATTAGGGGTGGGGGTGGGGGGATAAAAAACTCTCTATTCTGCCTACCTGTCAGTTCATGACAATGTACTTTACTCCCTGGTACCTCTTCTACACTACACTCAGATTAAATTCTCTCTCTTACCCTCTGCCCTGGCTCCCAAGTGTGGCATTCCTCCAGCCATAAAGTCAAACCCTTTTAGCTTAACCAAGAAACTTTAGGTGGGGTAGTAAGTAGCCTACCTGCTTTGGCCAAGGAATTTAGTTCTGACTCTGGCAAGCCCAACCACCAAGCTGAGTGTGCAAAGCAAACCACGTTTGAGCATAAAGCCAATGCCAGAGACACTCAACCCTCCCCACCTTGGTTTAAATCCTTCCACTCAGGAAGTTCTGCCCACAGGCAACCTGAGAAAAATCTCAGTAGGAAGACATCAGGAAAATGTAGAGCCAGGGATAAGTGGCTCGTGCCATCATCACAGCACTCCGGAGGCTAAGGCTGGGCATTGTCAGAAGCTTGAGGCCAGCCTGGGCTACAAAGGGAGACTGTGTCTCAAGAGGTGGAGGACAGGGACAGTCAGACTTGGATGCAAATAGAAAGAGCAGGCAAGCAAGGTCCTCATGGTAGTAGTTGGCAGCAGAGGACAGCCACCGAGAAGCCCAAATCAGACAGTGTCTTAGGGCCTTACCTTGATAGTCGGGCCACAGTACTCATTACAGTTAAAGCCAGTGACACTCGGTTATCCTTGCTAACTCCATAGCTGTACTGTTTATGCCCAGTTACTTATCATTTTGTTGTCGTAGTAGTTTTTCAGCCAGGATCATGTTTTGTTCTTTCTTCTGCAATCAAACTTACTAACTCCCTTTGCTAGCTCTGTCAAATCTAAGTGTGCCGAGTTTGCCTCACACAAAAGTCCACATCAGGGCATTAGCCTGTACCACGCCACCTTAACAGATCTCTGCTCAGCAGCTTCCAATCCAGTTTACCTCTCATAGGGCCTAGAAAACCAACTGAGTTTCTACTTAGAAATGAAAAGACTGTTTTCCTCAGAAGAATATGGGTGCTTCTAGCCATTTTAAATATATACTTAGCAATTAAAGTCAAATTTAAGATAAAAAAGATAGCAATGTTTTGGAGAAAAGGTTTTGTTGTTACCATTTTAAAGACCAACAGGAGGATGAATTCCACCAGCACCTGAGACTAACAGTGTTTCAGAAGCATTTTACTACCAGGATGAAACTCAAAACTCAGAAGGTCAAAAATAAAACAAAGAGCAGCCTTTAGGAGTAAGTGGGATACCAAAAGCTAGGAGAAACTAGCACGTAGCCCACAGTGAAATCCCAGCACTCAGGAAGCTGAGGCAGAAGAGTCAGCTTCCAGGCCAGGCTGGGGTACCAAGTAGGACCTTGTCAAAGGGAAGAAAGAAGCAAGAAACGGAGGGAGGGAGGGAGGGAGGGAGGGAGGGAGGGAGGGAGGGAAGGAGGGAAGGAGGGAAGGAGGGAAGGAGGGAAGGAGGGAAGGAGGGAAGGAGGGAAGGAGGGAAGGAGGGAAGGAGGGAAGGAGGGAAGGAGGGAAGGAGGGAAGGAGGGAAGGGAAGATGGGTTTGGGGAAAACTGAGAGAATCAGCATTTTAAGAAGCATATAGAATTAAACCCAAGTAGGACCTCCACTTACAGGGGAAGAAGAAAAGACATGTCTCACACACTCTCTGACCTCCTACAAGTGGGGAAAATAACCTGAGAGGCCTAAAACCACAGAAAGCTCACTCTAAGACAGGCTTATGGAAAGCTTTCTCTAACTCACAGATGTCCCAAATGCCTCACTTCTCTGCAGCTGATATCACTAAGGTAATGCTGGCTTTTTTGCTCCTCCACCAACCACATATGACTACACTGACAGCCCTGTCATTCTGCTCACGTCTCACCATCTTGTCAAATGTACCCTCAAAGACTCTTGTCATTAAGATGTCAAATATGCAGTTCAACATACTCCTCTTTCACAATGGAAAAGGAAGGTGGCTTTGAAGAACAGGCCTTTGTCTTCCTCTATGCTACACAGTAATGTAAGCTGCACAATCCTCCAGTCTAAGGGGCTGCAGCTCCTGCCTCTTGTCTTGCCACCTACTACAAGGCCTTCTGACTACTCAGTGTGACTACTCTAAGTGTGCTCTGAGCTCACGCTAGTAACCTGGAGGACACTTCCAAACACAAACACAGTCACACTTGCTAGCCACCACACGCCTGGTTAATAATGATAACAGAGGCTGGGAGAAGACGGCAGCTCTGCTCTCCTCCCATGTGTGTGACCTGGCACCATTTGTCACATACTTGTGCTCCAGGCAGAGCCTTCTGACTGTTTATTAACCGTTTTCTTCATCTCACGTCACTGTGAATCTTGAGTTCTCAGCCAATCTACTCCTTTCGCTGTGTTTAGGGGCCCATTCTTCTACTTTCTAAATGTACCGGTCCCAAATCTGAGTTCATGGAGACTCTCAGCTGCACCTTAACCCTCTTGTTCATCAGGCTCCCCTGTACAATGTCAAATCCTCACTGAGTTGTTTTTCCATTTGCCACAGTGGCCACACACCCCTTTTCAGCTAAGTTCATCACTATTCTTTCCTCACACAAACCCAAGATGAAAGGACTTCAGTCAACTCCAAAGTTACATCTTCACCTGCTGTTTGCTACTCCCCTTGACAAGGTAGGGCCAAGCAGGCTTCTGATCTCCACAGTGATTATTCAAGGATGCCTAGATCAGTTCAGCTGGGAGTAGACTAAAACATCTTTCTACATGTTAAGAAGGGCCTATGAGCAAACTACCAGACTGTCCTCAAACAGGAAGTGTGAAAGAAAGAGTACCCACTAGCATACAAATAATGACCAACCTTTAAACTGACAAGGCTAGCATTTCTTCTGGATCATACAAGGCAAGCTAATCTCATTTCCACAGCAGTACGCACTTTATTTGTAGTCGGTCATGATTTTGGTTTTGACTTTTATAGTGCTGGGATCAAATCAAGGATCTATGCACTTGGCTAGGTAAGCACTCTATCCATACCCTGACACACCACACACACACACACACACACACACACACACACACACACACACACACACGCAGATCATTTGATAATTCTAAATCTAACAAACAAGTGACTCTTGCCCGAATGTCCACGTCATCTCTGAAGTCTGCTGGACCTTAGCTGCAGAACGTGTTCTTAGTGAACTGAATCCAATATAAAATCCTAATTTTTATATACAAAACACCAATATGTTATTCAGTTGTATAGATTACCTTCACTTCATAGTTAGACAAAGTTCTTGTATAAAGTCCTTAAAGCTTTACATGAAGGAACTAACTCATCTAAAATAAACTTCAGATGGTTTCACTCCCACTAGTATCTCCAAGGGGAACCAAGGCTCTTCAGTGGTTTTTGGTATGACGATTTGAAGTTTTGCCACTTCAGAATCTATGTGCATTAGGAAATGTGAATTTGTCAAACTTATTCAACCAAATGGAAGAACTGGGATTTCCTTTGATTTCTAGAGGTAGGTGCTGCAAAATGGTTAGGAAAACAGAAGCTCAGGGAGTTGAGAGAGCTCCTACATGAAAATCTCAACCTACCTTCCCTTTTCTCCAGGTCAAACCACACAGCTCTTCTATAACCAGCCCAAGTTCAATATCAGCAAACACCAATAAGAGCCTGACTCTGCCCTGCCAATCACAAACATGACTGCATGTTAAGGGGGTTTCTTTTCAAATTACAATAGACTGATTCCTCACAGACCTCCACTGGTGAATTATACTTAGCAGAATTACATAATTACTAACCACAAATCTTAAAAACTAGTTACTTACAAAAACTACATAAAGTGACTTAAATCACCACAAGGTGCTTCTGCTACTTCAAATGAACTAAGGTCAGTTATTTCAAATTCTTAAGCTTCTCTTATTCTGATTTTCATAATGGTTTCTATCACAATGTCAGGGACAATTTCACACATACTGAATTATAGCTAAGTTATGAAACTCAAGGGCTAAAGAAATAGAGCTCTCCTATTCATAACCAATTCCCAACCCACACTGATCTATCGCACACCCCACTTGTTGGGAGAACCCTTCTCAAGAGTACGGGGCACTTACCTGAAACTCTGAGGATCTATGGGGGACTCCAACAGCATCATGGCTCCAAGCAGGGGAATGGCAAGGGACACAGCCAGCATCAAGAAGGTCATTCTGAAAACTCTGCCACTAAAGGAACTGCCAGAAATAAAACAGAGTGACAATCAGCCCAGCCACACACAGTGACAAGCCTGGCTGCTCTGGAAGCCTGCTCTGAAGCACAACCGCTCACCTAGTTTCTCTGCTCACCCAGTTTCCCCACTGCAAGGTCAGCAGCTTTGTGGTTCAGAGTTAAACTTTAGCAGTTTGGCAATCTTGGCAGACATGACTATTTCTTTGTGTAAAATCGTGCAGCTGTATAAAATACTCTGGTCAGTCATAGTCCAGATACTCTTTCTTCTAGTAGAATTTCAAAGGAAAAACTCACAGAACTGATAAATACAAAATGTAATGGGAGAGCCAGGCACAGCTCACAAACCTGAAGCCAGCACTTACAAGTCTGAAGGAAGAGGATTGTAAGTTTAAGATCAGTCAGGATTATGTGACAAGATTCTGCCTCAGAAAAGATTGAAGAAAAGACTTGCAAAAATGTGATAGGTATATTCATAAATTGTACAGAGAAGGTGAGCAAATAGGTGGGGATGGACTGAGATTTTCATGAAGGAAACAGAACCCCCACCAACTCTGAGACCCTAATTTCCAAAACATTGTGCACCTCCCCATTTCAGGAATTGGAGGAAATATTTCTTTCTTTGGTGGAATTTGTAGGTAGTCCTGGGGAACTCACATGGATTCAGTAGTTAAAATTCCAAAAGGCCGGGCTGGAGAGATAGCTCAGGAGTTAAGAGCACTGACTGCTCTTCCAGAGGTCCTGGGTTCAATTCCCAGCAACCACATGGTGGCTCACAACCATTTGTAATGGGAACTGACGCTCTCTTCTGGTGTCTGAAGACAGCTATAGTGCACTCATATACATTGAATAAATAAATCTTTAAAAAAAGAAACAAACAAAAAACAAACAAAATTTCAAAGGACTTTACCAGTCTAAGTGCTACCTCTGGAATCCGAGTAGCTTTCAGACAAATGACAGCAGTGACTAGAAAACCTCACACATTCTTATGATGTGTGATGACTCTCATAGAATCATTATCTCTTTACATAAACGACCCTGGAATTTTTACTAAACACTTGGCTTTAAGATTAACTTAAGGGGGCTGGAATACAGTGGATAAAGGCTCTTACTGCCAAGGCTGATAACCTGAGTTAATTCCTTAGAACTTAAATGGTCAAAAACCTACATGTACATGTATGTCATGGATGTCTACACACCTACACTCACACACAAACGCATACAAATACACACATATGTAAATAATTTTAAAAAAAGATTAACCTGAGCAAATTTTGAAAAGCTAAAATCATGAACTTATGAAAATTTTCTAAAAAATTTAAATATGCACCTAAAAAGATGAGGGAGGAGTCCTATTTAACAGAACAGATCTAAGGGAAGGGTCTGGGGAAGAGTTTTAGTTTTGAAAGGCGATGTCCACTGCCAAAACTGGAAGAACACTAGAAGAGCAAAAAGGAGTCTAGGCCTGCTGTCCCCATTAGCAGTAGTAGAGAGTAGAAAATGTCTGGACCCAGAGCCCTTGTCATACACACTACAAAATGTCCTGGTGCTACTATCTATCTTCAAATTTTATGTTAATGGAACCACACAACATACGATTTTTAGTAATTAACATCCTTCCTCAACTTGCAATTGGGTGACTTTTACCCAGAATCCTTATTCTAATGCTTCGTAGCAGCTACCACGTGTTCAGCAATTCTGCCTAGATCTCTTGGTTCCGTGTCTGCCTGCAGACCCATGGTGGTCCTTTCCACTACTGTCAGCCCCCTCCAGGGTTTGGAGGACTGGACAGGCCACATTCTTGAAGCCTCTACTGATGTGGCTGGGACTGATGCTATTTCTCTGAAGTCCTTCATAGGTGTCGGTCATAGAGCCAACCCCATCACCAACCCAGAGTTAGATATGCTGCACTGTGGAAGCTACCTGTGTGTAAAACCAGCTCTCACAGCAGGGCGCATGATCTTTATGTCTGGTCAGACTGCCTGTGTCTGCTCACTCAGGGCCTTTCAGCTCTGAGGAAAGCTGCCAGAACTCTGGTGAACTACTGCTGGTTTACTCTTTGAAAATAACACCAGGCATCAAGGAGCTTCTGTGAAAGAGGGAGGACTTCATTTACTTGGCATAAGATCTTTCAGGATCATTCATGTATTTGTGATATAATATTGGTACAAGACTAACCCCACCCCGCATGTGTGTGCACGTGCGTGTGTGTGTGTGTGTGTGTGTGTGTGTGCGCGCGTGCGCACATGTGTGTATGTGTGCATATGTATGTGTTTGTATGTATGTGTGTATGTGTGTATGTATGTGTGCGCGCATGCGTGTATGTGCATGTATGTGCGTATGTGTGCACGTGTGTGTATGTATGTGTGTGCATATGTGTACACCCAAATATGCTCATCTACTCATCTACTTATGGACATCTCTGTGTGAATAGAAACTGTTTCTTGTAACTTTGTGATTACTTAATGGGTAAAAAGTGTCTGAATGGGATAACGAAAGTAGAAACACTACAAACACTATAAATCTACTGACCTTCACAGATTAAAATGGTAACTGTGTGTTACGAAAATTACATCTCAATCTCCCCCCAAAAAATACATATATATATAAGTTTAGACAATGGTAAATTGTTACAAAACTCTATCATTTTATAAAACAAAAAGCACTAAATTGGAGATTTTAAGTAAATTCTGTGATTTGTTTCCACTAAAGAAAAAAGAAATTCAAAGTCAATGAATCTTCTATGCAAACTGCTACATCAAAGCCTGGGACTGTACAAAAGTGATTTTTTTTTTAAGTAACCTAAAGCTTTTTACCACAATAGAAATAAGTTGAGAGGCATCCATTCAATAAAGCAGAGCTGGTTATGGTACCAATGACAGAAAGATGGTTGTTTAAAAGCAAAAGCAAAGGGGTTGGGGATTTAGCTCAGCGGTAGAGCGCTTGCCTAGCAAGCGCAAGGCCCTGGGTTCAGTCCCCAGCCCTGGAAAAAAAAAAAAAAGAAAAAAAAAGCAAAAGCAAGAATCCCAACAAGAGACATATTCAAAGCACCCAGAGAACATATACAATCCAACCAGGATGTCCCTGTCCCTGAAAGGTCACTGGTGCAATCATCCACCTCATCTGAACCAATGGAGGAACACGTTATGTAATCCCAGACCTGTGGTTGCAGGCTGTCATTTAACCAAAGCAAGCACGAAAATCTGACCAAAGTACAGTTTTCTTGTTCCACTGCCTAACAAAACAAATTCTCCTAATCTGCCTCAGACTCACACAAACTTCCCTTTATCTCACTGCTCCTCACATAGAAAGAGGGTGTTGGGAATGGAACTCGAAAGCCTGGCACATGCTAAGCATGCCCCGTCCCGTCAAGCCTACCAGCCCCTGTACCTTATATTTTCAAACTCGTTTTTTTTTTTTTTTCTTTTTTTCGGAGCTGGGGACCAAACCCACTGAGCTAAATCCCCAACCCATATTTTCAAACTCTTACCTTGGTAATCTGACTCAGAGTACGATACTTTACTTGAGTCACTACTCCTTTACCTCATGGTAAAAGGTCCAATTGTGTCCAAAATAAGCCCAGCCAGGATTCAATGCCACAGCTGGAAAAGTAGCCAGAATTGCAAAGAAGACTTGTAGTGACTATCCCACACCTCCCACCTTGTCAGGACCTGAGCAAGCACCTTTTTTCCTTCTGTGGTCTTAGTGATGGAACCCAGGGCCTCTTACATGTTAGGCCAACACTGCCACTGATATCCCGGGACCCTTGACAGGATTTCCTGAGACCCAGTACTATTAATCTCTTACAGTTAGCAGGATCAAAGCTAAAGAATTTAGAAGCCGCCCTGTTGGGTGCTCCCAACTTAAGTTCCTCGATCAAGACAACCTTCACAGCTTTTGTTTGGATGCCTGTTGGCTTGCTTGCTTGAGTGTGGGGTGTGGTGTGGTGTGGTGTGGTGTGGTGTGGTGTGCTGTGCTGTGCTGTGCTGTGCTGTGCTGTGCTGTGCTGTGGTGTGCTGTGGTGTGCTGTGCTGTGCTGTGTGTGCTGTGTGTGCTGTGCTGTGGTGTGCTGTGGTGTGTGTGCTGTGTGTGCTGTGGTGTGGTGTGCTGTGCTGTGGTGTGGTGTGCTGTGCTGTGCTGTGCTGTGCTGTGCTGTGTGTGCTGTGCTGTGGTGTGCTGTGTGTGCTGTGGTGTGCTGTGCTGTGGTGTGCTGTGGTGTGTGTGCTGTGCTGTGCTGTGGTGTGCTGTGCTGTGCTGTGGTGTGCTGTGGTGTGTGTGCTGTGTGTGCTGTGTGTGCTGTGGTGTGGTGTGCTGTGCTGTGGTGTGGTGTGGTGTGCTGTGCTGTGGTGTGCTGTGGTGTGCTGTGCTGTGGTGTGCTGTGCTGTGTGTGCTGTGGTGTGCTGTGCTGTGCTGTGGTGTGCTGTGCTGTGGTGTGCTGTGGTGTGGTGTGCTGTGCTGTGGTGTGCTGTGGTGTGCTGTGGTGTGCTGTGCTGTGGTGTGCTGTGGTGTGGTGTGCTGTGCTGTGGTGTGCTGTGCTGTGCTGTGCTGTGGTGTGCTGTGCTGTGCTGTGCTGTGCTGTGCTGTGAGTTGGGTTGGGTTGGGTTGGGTTGGGTTGGGTTGGGTTTTGGTTTGAGTTTTTTAGTCAGGGTTTCTTTATTATGTAGCTCTGGCTTTCCAGGAACACAATAGGTAGACCAGACTGGTCTTCAATGCAGAGATCCACCTGCCTCGGCCTCCCAAATGCTGAGATTTAAAGACATAAGCCACATTAACAAGCATCTTCACAGCTTTAAACAACACCTGAGACTCTGATCTACAAGTCCAGAGTGGGCATTTTACCCATCATTTGTTCCTGGTGCACAGTTGGACACCATTAATCTTATCCAACTTCTCCAAGACTTCACTATCCAGCTTCTACTAGTAATTTTAATTTTGCTGGTCAAGTTGTTTGTTTGTTTGTTTGTCTGTCTGTCTTGGGGATGGTGGTGTTTTTGGTTTGATTTGGATTTTTTCAAAACAGGGTTTCTCTGTCTAGCCCTGGCTGTCCTGAAACTCACTTTTATAGACCAGACTAGCCTCCACCTCAGAGATAGACCTGCCTCTGCCTCTCTCTGCCTCTCTCTGCCTCTTGAGTGCTGGGATTAAAAGCATGTGCCCCCACTGCCCAGCTGGTCAAGTTTCATGAAAACTAAGCACAACTTTCCAGAAAATCTTCCATGACGATGAAAATAAAGTAGGCACTCACTGGGTGTTGCTACAAAGCACTTGAGATGGAGAGAGCGTGTCACATAAATGAGGCAAACTGCTCTTGAAGTCTTATTCTGCACACACTTATTTGCTCTTAGCTGTGGTTAACTCTTTTGACCTCACTATGGATCCTGAGGCTTGACAGTCCACTTCTAACCCTCTGTATTTTCTCTGTGTTGGCTTTCCTCAGACTGTACACCTGCATAATTTAGCTTATACCTTTATCTCTATTTTCACTTGCAGAACACCACACAGTCCTAGCATACACTCATACAATCAGCAAAGCTGGCAACTTACTTCCCAGGTGAACCCTGAGCAACCAACTTGTTTGTCCAAATTTCTTAAGCAGAGCCCAGAGCAACGCTTACCCCCTTGGGGACGTGGCCACCCTGAATTGCCTGCAGTCTCTATGGGAAAGGGCAAGTCACAGTGATGCAACCTGTTCTGACAACTGTGTCAACGAAAGCCACAACTTACAAAATCCTCTGCCATATCAACAGCCATATTTGAAGGATCTCCAACTCTCCCTGTATGTGAACACCAGACCACAGGGCCTTCAAGAGCCACAGAGCCTTGAATCAGATAAAAAGACACTGAGAATCCAAGAATGAACTATGAACTCTGCTGGGGGAAAAAAAATCTATTGGCTCCAAATGCATGCAGTAACAAGCAAGCAAGGAAGCATGAAGGCCAAAGAGCAACAAGTCTCATCTTTTAAAGTAACTAAACCTCAAATTTGCTCATTTCTTCACATTCCTTTCTCCTAGAAACACTTTTCTCTTTTTCTTAATTGTGCAAGTACAGAAAAACAAGTTAAAAGACCCATTTGAAGACACGCATGGGCAGTGCTGAGATAGATGCAAACACTGTGATCCTAACTCTCTTATCCTCCATCTTAAATTGGAAAATTGGACTTAGACCTGCAGGACATATTGAAGACATTGTTGTTAAATCTCAGTGTATCCTTCACTCCTAAACACATACAATAAAAACTAAAGCAAACTTCCTAGACAGAAAGGCGTCAAAAGAGAGTCTCACAGTGCAAGGATTACTATTTCAATGAAGTTCCTGAAGCAGTTGGGAAACCGGTGTCAAACAGTAACTCTAACAGGTAGTGGCGTGTTAAAATGCCCCACCCACCTATGCTCCAAACTGACTACAAAGGCTTCAACAATCAAATCACTCAGACATTCGGACATTAACCCCAAAACTCACTCTCACAGCATAATTCTGAAAGATGCTTCTCAATCATTGTCCAGAAGCCAGTTCTGTCCTTCACTCATCCTCAAAGTCTGTAACATCATTCAATCATCATACTCACTGAGACCTCAATAACCTTGACCAACTGAATGCTGCCTTTCCTGCAAGTCAGGAAACTTTCTGAAGAATTGCAAAGTGCCCCTTCCACTATTAAAATCTGTTTTCCTTCTTTTATTCTGATAATCAAGGTTTCCACCCCTCCATTCTGAGGTGTGTCTAAGATTTTTGACATTGCAACCCCCTATTGTCATTTACAAAATTCACACTCTACTGTGCAATCAATATTTAGAAAGGAAGGAAGGAAAGAAGGAGAGAGAAATCTCATGTTTTAAGTCTGTTTAAGGTTTTGTGTTAGGTTTGCAGGTTTTAGCAAGTCTAAAGTTTATTCTAACATTCTGTTTATTTATACTTTTTTCAGATTCCAGGCTTCCTTTTAATTTTCTGCACTGAAGCTCAAGCCCAGGGCCTTAAGTGTACTGAGCTCCCAACTTTCAGATCTCTTCACAAAACTTTCCTGATTCACATTTAACCCTGCATTCTTCCAATAGTCAAGAAGATAATTGGACAAACTATTAGAAATAACTACAAGAAAAAAAAATACAGGAGGACTGCTGAAGACAAGTGTTATAAGTTTAAGTATAGAAAGGTAGGTGACAATAACTCACTTTAAAAGCAACCACTACTGATCACTAAAGATAAAATACGAAACATGTTTAAAAACAGCAAACGTGTTTACAAAGGGCAAAGTGAAAACACTGTAAGCACAAATAGAAGACACTGGAAAAGATCGGGTGCAAAGAGACAGCTTGGGGTCTAATTTGCAGCCATTACAGAAGTAAACACAGAGAACATTTAAAAAAGAGAGAGATAAATATGTCCCTTTGCCTGTGTATCAGAAGTACCACAGCAGCTGTTTTAAATATTAGGTCAATCTATCAAGAGTCCCGGGATGCCCAGGGTTCAAAACATTTCCCATCTCCAAGTGCCTGGATAGGGCCCTCAACAGCTCCATCCATTCCTTTCCTAGTTCTCCTAGTTTCTGCAGTCAGGTTTGGCCACTCCTTGCTTATTCACTCTAAAGACTCACCGGCCATTAGCAATTAATTAGCAATATCCACAAGCAGGGTGAGCAGCATGTCACAATTTATCCACATTTAGCAAGGTGAGTCCTAGAAAATGAGACCTCAAGGGAACCTAGGATGGCTGGTCTCCCTAATCAAGACCCACATTAATACCTTCCTGTTCTTCCACAAATCCTCTTTCCAAAGTCAAAACGTGTTTGTATGTTTATCTTATTATCATTAGTCAAACCTATCATCAGAATCGAAAAATTGTCTCTCATCTAGTATGTACCACGCCCCCTCATCACACTGCTGGTGACCAAATAAATATTTTCTGATACTTATCTCATATAAGTTAATTCTGCCATTGAATTTGAAGCTGATCTAAAAATTCAAAGTATAAAATTCACGTCACCAAGTTGAAAAGTGGATTTTTAATGTCTTCTAGTAGGGTTTAAGGAGCATGCCTCAGATTTGAGCTAACAGAGCATTCTGGAATTCAGAAAGACTGGGGCCAGAAACACTTAAAAAATTTACTGTCAGTAACTACTGTCCCTAGTACAAAAACCTGCAAGACCGAATTCTCAGAAAAACTGCCAACAATGTCACTTCGGTTCTCTACTCCGCGCTGAGGCGTACCGACTGCGCAAAGGTAGTAGATGCAGGAGGAGGATCTTCGCAGAAAGAAGACCCAGCATCTTTCTGACTTCTCTCCAAGGAAAGTGAAAAACCGGGAACGCGAAAGGCTAATGGGCAGTAATCAAGTGGCTGTCCCAGGAGAGGATCCAACAAGGATACGTCCAAGTCGGGAAAATGCGCGGAACTAAAGAAAGGCAAAAGATATTGGCTCCAGCGGCTGGATGGCAAGGACAGAAAAGGTCCACAGCAGCGCGAGGGCGGACAGCCCGGTGCACGCAAGGCCTCGCCCCACAAATGTGCTCTGTCAGTACGAACCCGGCTCCACGGTCAAAGTGGGGTTAATGAGAAGGGATGATTCCAGCCCAGTCCCGGTCTACCTGCCCTCCTTGACCTCCGGGACCTGGCCATCGTCCGTGATGACCTGCGGCCGCAGTGGCCGGCGCTGCCTCAGCCCGTCTGCCTCGCTCATTCTGCCGCCCCTCCACTGTTTCCACTGACTCCACCAGCACAGAGAAGCGCGAGGGTTTCAGAACCGTCCCTTGGCGCGAGGAAATGACGTACAACTTAGCGCCGGAGCTGCAATGCGGGTCCCACCCCTTTTTGGAGATTGGCACAGCAGTGCGGCTCCACCCCCGGCCCCAGCCTCCAGCCGTGAGCGGAAAATAAGGGGTCCCTCCCTCAGTCCGCCAAGTCTGGATTGCTGGGCTGCAGCGTGGGTCTTCCTCGCGTCCGAGTGCTGGGCCGTGCCACTGGTTCTTAACAATGAGTTCAATGCAGTAATCCCCACCGGAACTGTTACCTTTTCCGAAATGATTCCGCTAAAGTTCAAAATGTGTCTTTTTGGTTAAGATCAGATGTTGACTGCTAGATCTTCAAGTGGTTATACAATAGACATTTGATAAATTTCTAAAGGGAGTTACCTAAAGACAGGCCCAAGTAGAAAAGACCGCAAATAGCAAAACTTAAGGAATCATGAAGCAAACACCAGGTAGTGTAGTATTACAGTGAGTCAAACATATGCCAGGAGGTGAGGTGAGCAGACCGCAGGTAAAGCCCTCCTCTCTGGAATTAATGGGAGCCATGACTTCAATGCATGTAAATTGTAATTAAACTTCAGGCAGCAATAACCAAGTACTGTTACGTAGGGCATTGGGAATGATCTCTAGGATACAGGTGCTGGGAGTAAGGCCTCGGAGGTTTTTTGTACTACACTCGAGGATTTACAGAAACAAACATGCCATTATTTCTTCGGCACTAGATGGCGATAGAATGCTACCTCAATGTTCTATTTTCCTCCAGTCTGAGGGAAGTGGAGATTTCTTAACACCCACTCAGTTCTGTAGGGATCTCACGTTATATATAATTCAAGCTTTGGCAACATTGTACTTGACTCCATCATTGAAGACGGACATTATAAAGATAATATCGTGGGTAATTGTAACAACTGCTGTGTGGGTCTGGCACCTACCCGCATGCCTGGATAGCTTGCCTTTTCTGATTGCATGTCTCTGACTTTGTGATATTATTCTGTTTCCTTGTGATACATTTTTCTTTTACCTCCACCTAAACCATTTTTATCATCCAGAATCCATTTCAAGTCTCATTGCTGAAAATCTCTTATTGAATTTCCAGAGTTTCTCCCTCTGCTGGAGGCTCTTTGAACATTCTTAAACTGTCACCAGTAGCCTGCTACATCCGTTATATGTATCCTATGCCCAGTGTGAAATGCGTGGGCCAAAGCAACCCAGAACATACACACTCAAAATAATAAGAGAGTTGAATACACTGAACTTGCTACATAAAAGGAATTCACCAGAGGACCCGTGAGCCCCTCAAAAGAGGGTAGTTATGGAAGACTGCTCAGGAAATTTAAGAGGGCTAAAGTTAGAAATGGTCTTGGAAGGGATTGGTTAGAGTCTGTAAACTAGGAGAGTGTCTGGGAGAGCCAGTGTCCATATCTCTGAAACAAATGGGTCCACAGAGGATTACTGGGAGATACACTCATGGCCTTATCTTGAAGCACATGAGTCTGAACGAGCTGGGGTTAGAACAGCCTGAGCTTCGATCATTGGTGTTATGCAATACGACTTAGGAGTTTTCTGTTTGCAAGTCTAGGTAAAGTCCATTTTGCTTGTTGTATCTGGTCTTAGTGCTCTATTGTCCCACATCACCCCTCCAGCCCCGCAGCCAATCAGTGTCACTGTCTCATTCTACCAACTATTTGCACAAAGAGAAATGTGACCACCATGCCTGGTTAGGTCAGGTTTCTCAACTTCAGCACTGATAACATTTGGGGCTAGATAATCCTTTGTTGTAGAGGTGAAGTGGTGGTTGTCATGTGTATAGGATATTGAACACCACCCCTGGCCTTTACCCTTTAAATGCCAGTAGCACCCCATCCAATTTAGTGCTAGAGTTAATCTGGAACACCAAAAACCTGTGTTGTGAAAAGTTTGGTCCTCAGCATGGGTGACGCTAGAAAATAATGACATTTGTAAGAGGTTGGCCCTACTGGGACACTGGAGGCATGCCTTTGATGAGAGTACAGGAGTTTATCCCTTTTCTCTTTCGCTTTTTTTTTTTATTTCTCCACATTGGGGCAGCAATTGCTCCACCACATACCCCCACCATAATGTACCACCACAGACCCAAAGCAGTGGGAGCCAGCCGATCATGGGTTGAAACCTCTAAAATCCCGAGCCAAAGTGATGCTTTTTATAAATTGATTGTCTCAGTATTTGTTATAATGACAAGATACTAGAAACAAATAATAATTTTTAATGTCTTTAAACGTCACCAAATGTTCTCTAAGGGACAAAAGAACCCTTGATTGGGAACCACTGAGTGAAACCAATGCCCACCCTGGAACTTAACATGCAGCTCACTTTCACTGAAACTCTCATCTACACAGATGGCATTTATCCCAACAAAACGGGGCCATCCCAGCGTGGAAAAGAAGCCCATGATATTACGCAGTCATCTCCCAGTGTGCTAAACTAGGCAAAGCAGAAACAAAATTGAATTCCGGTCTTGGGCCTTGCCCTCTAATCCCATTGCTGACTCAGACTTTATACAGATACTCAGATACTTCCCAAAAGCCCATCAGGTCCCTACGGTTGTTACAAAACAAAGGTCCTCAGATGCGCCAATATTCATGGTTGTAAATGGGAAGGAAAGACAGAAAGCATGACGAGCGTTGTAAATATTATAAAGGAATAGTACAAACGGATAAGCCAGGTATCCTGAGACCTTCAGGGAAAGCTGCACGGACACATGGGAGTAAACCAGAGGAGCTTGTGCACCAGCTCGGGATAAGTAAGAGTCCAGATGGTGAGCTGGGAGGATAGAGATGGGCAAGAGACAAAGCAGGAGGATTGGAGGGGTCCTGAGATTGGTGACCAAGGGGACGATGAGCACGGGTAGGCTTCAGGGTCCCGCTGATGAAAGAACGGTCTGAAAGGGACAACAAATGATTAGAAAGTGGCAAGAACGGCATAGAGAGATGACTCAACAGTTAAGCACATTTGGTGCTGCTGTAGAGGACCCAGGTTCAGTTCCCAACACCCACGTGGCAGTTTACAGCTGTCTCTAACTCCAGTTCCAGGCAATCCAAAGCCCTTGTCAAGCCTCTGTGGGCACCAAGCACACATATGTGCACATACATATTTTCAGACGAAAGATTTCCATTAAATGTCCAAATAGGCAATTTTAAGTGGAAACAGCAGTACTGAAAGAGCTCCCAGATAAATTGCCACGGCATAGTAGGAAGCTCTGGTTTCAGTACAGGTAGGACAGAAGAGAGTATGGGGCTCAAGATTGTTGAAGAACCTATGTTCAGTTGACAGAAACAGCTACAAGAGCCAGCTTAGGATGAGAGAGGACTAGGCTTGATGGTATCCTAATGTATTCCCAACTTCTCAGGATGCTGAGGCAGGAGAGTCACTGAAGTCCAGCTTTGACAACATAGCAAAGTCCATCTTAAACATAAATAGAAAAGGACAGTCAGGAAGAGTTTATTAGCTACAAAGGGAGATGCTACAGAGCCTGGGCATAGAACAGATAGGTCCCATGGAACTGGAAAAGGATATGAAGAAAACAATAAGAAAAATAAAGAGGAGGAAGAGGAAGAAGAAGAGGAAGAAGAAGAAGAAGAAGAAGAAGAAGAAGAAGAAGGAAGAAGGAAGAAGAAGAAGAAGAAGAAGAAGAAGAAGAAGAAGAAGAAGAAGAAGAAGAAGAAGAAGAAGAAGAAGAAAGAAGAAGAAGAAGAAAGAAGAAGAAGAAGAGGAAAACAAAGGAGGAGGAGGGAGAGAAAGAGGAGGAGTAGCTGGAAGAGCGGGAGGAGGAGAAGCCACTGCAGCAAAGTTTCTCTTCACCACTCACCAACAAGCCTAATAGGGACTGGCCATTTCTCCTCCTGCCCAACCTTCCCTGGCAACGACTGAAGTTTGGCTCTTCTTTCCCTCTGAAGCATGAAATCTCAACTGTTGCCATTCCAGTCAGTAATAGTAAGGTGGCCACAGGCAATGGATCTTGATGTAAAATAAACGTGGGCATCCTTTTCAAAAGGAGTGGACTACCAACCCACTGCCTGCAGCAGGAGCAGCTACTTGCCAGCTGAGGAAAATGGCCCCTGATGTCTAAGCCAGGCAAAAAAATTTATGCTACCCCCCAAAGCATCCCATCTGACGCACCTACACCCTTTGCATAGCTTCAAACCTGGTGTTTCATGTGTTAAATTTCAAACATGCAGCAACTACCAGAGGTTTCTATTCAACATATCAAAGTTAACCTAGCCTCCCAGCATCCCTTAGTCCCTACCTGTTACAGTGTATAGCTGATATACCCTGCTCTCCACACTGAACTCTCCAGCCCAGGGGCTGGGCTGCCCTTCCTCCAAAGGCTCTTCCGTATATAATTCAGACATTTTGGTCACCCACACTTTTTGCACTTTTGGTTTCTTGGCTGTGCACCTGGTTCCTCTCTCCCTTCCCCTCCCCTTCTCCCACATGGTTCAAGATCACGACTACTCTGGACTCTCCCAGATGTACCTGCCTCCAGCTATGCTCTCCTACGTATCTATAATAAACTTCCTCCACCACCATACCCAGGAGCAGTTATGTCCTTTCATTTTTCTTTGTTTTTTTTTTATTCACCACGGCCCTCCATTTCATTTGTCCCACAAGTCCTTTCCCAAACCCATATTCCTGAACAAAACATCTTGTTTTGCAACATTCAGTATGATTCTGTAGCCCACGGGACATGCAATAAAAAAAAAAAAACCCACAGAGCAGACAAGGTGCTACCAGTGTAGGCAGGGCAAGACTGGCTCGAGAAGTAATGAGTGCTCTGCAGGAAAGGGACAAGCTGAAAATGGGTTGCCAAGGATACTTACTGTAATTGTCCCATCTATTCTTTCAGCCGCTCCAGCCTCACCAGCCAGGGCCTTAGCACATTCAGTAGGCGATGTCTACCAGTGGGATGGATATTAATGTTTGCTACCTGGCCAGGAAGTGAACCTTACCAGCCCAATCGTTCTCTTAGCAATGACATTTGTTTTACTGGCACCTCTCCCTCATTACTTGTGTTAGTTACACCCAGAAACCATTCTGGCTTTGTGTTTTACGGTTCGTTTTCCAAAGTGCTAGGAAATCAAGCTGTACCCTTACACTACGTCCCAGGGCTCTGGAAACCATGTTCTGGTTTTGTTTGGTTTGGTTTGGTTTGGTTTGGTTTGGTTTGGTTTGGTTTGGTTTGGTTTGGTTTTTGGTTCGGTTCGGTTCGGCTCAGCTCGGCTCGGCTCAGCTCAGCTTGGCTTAAAATAGAATCTCTCTGTGTAGCTTTAACTATTCTGGGACTCACTATGTAGACCACAAGTGATCTTAAACTCACAGAGATCTGCCTGTCTCTGCTTCCTGAGTGCTAGAATTAAAAGTGTGCACTGTTATGCCTGGCTTAGAAACCACTTTTTCTTTCCTTTTTTTTTTTTTTTTTTTTTTTTTTGGAGCTGGGGACCGAATTCAGGGCCTTGCGCTTGCTAGGCAAGCACTCTACCACTGAGCTAAATCCCCAACCCCGCTAGAAACCACTTTTTAAAAACAAGTTACCACCTTTTTTTTCTTTCTTTTTTATTTTTGATGATGATGATGATGATGATGATGATGATGATGATGATGATGATGATATTGTCCTGCCTTTAATTCTTTTGTTGCACCAGTTGATTGACATCTGTGAGACGGGAATCTTTGACTCCCGGTGATAAAGAAGTTCACAGTTTAGATTATGTAATGTCCATCTTTAAGAAAGAAAATGGTCCAAGGTGTGTTTGCTCACCCTCAAAACTTGACACAGACTTATAGGAATGGAGAAAGATCCATCCTGAGGTTACTCAACTGGTGACGTTTGCCGAGAAAATTCCACTTAACAGCAGGAGAAGTTGGTGGTGCTGGTTCTCTCAACAGGGTTCCAGACTCCTACAGCCCTCACTGCCTCAGAGATCCATAATCTAGGAGGACAACTAACACCCCGGTCCCTTCCCTTTCCTACTTCTGAGCTTATTTAAGGAAGGACTCCTGCTTTCTGACCTGTCACCTCCTGGACCAACAGTTGACATCTGTGGTCCATATTCCAGAATCACTCCTTGGTGCTTTGGCTAGAATTTACGTGGTAGAGAAAGAGCACAGACTGTGTAACAAATCTGAGCACCGATTTAAGAGATCTGCACATGGCCAGTGTGCAGGGTGACAGCATGCCTGCAGCAGACGTATTAAAGAACAAACCTGGGGTTCCCTGAATCTCCCCACATCCTTAGTAAAGGGAGAAAGGGAAGTCCAACACCTAAGCAAAGCAGTGGCCTTTTTCCCTACCCTAGAGAGAGAAACTGGGGCTTTTTCCATGTTTCCTCCCTTCTTGCCCTTCCAGAGAACATGACAGGTAAGGATAGTAGGAGTCCCCCTGTGAGCTGATGAAGACAAGAAGGTTTTGGGGTCGCACAACTAGGATATCTGTGACCCCCATGCAAGGGTCCTTTGACACCCCAGAGGGGTCATGACCCCACAAGTTGAGAACCAGTAGTTCAGGGGAAGAAATGGAGAGAAAAGTCGTGGTCTGGAAACTTATTTTCTTATATGTTAAACTGGTAAATAACCTCTTGTACAGGTGTTGACTGATCAATAATGAGCCTAACTTTGAGGGTAGAGAAACCCTACAAATCTGAGGCCAGCCTTGGCTACTTCAGTCAATTCCAGGCCTACCTGAGCTCATCGGGGAATAAAGAAGGCAATGTTTTGAAACACCTTCTCCTTGGATGTTAGGGAATAGGCGATCCAGAGTCACGTGATGAACACAATATTTTAAACACTTGTTTAAAGATATCAGAAAAGCTGGCGTGCGGTCACGATTGGACCAAGATCTGGGACAGGCATGCTGTCTGGAGCCACATTTGCCCTGGGGTGTTCCAGCAGCTAGTTCTGAGAGAGTTAGTTTGGAGATTCATTTGATAAGATCAAGGGTCTTGCAAGATGGAGCCTTGGTTTGGTTTTCCCCTCCCTATCCACAAGCCTTCACCTACACTGACCCTTCCCCTGTTCTCCTCCTAGGTCATTCTGGACTATAGGATTCTTAAGTTACTTACCTGCATTCACCCCTTTATTGCAGAATCTGGTTTTGGTACAGAGATAGAGAAAAATAGAACGTGAAACTTCCTAACTATAGGGAATAAGGGGTCCTCAAAAACCGGGAAAGAATAGAGAATGACAGTATTCGAAGAGATGATGTGTAAGGTATGTCTAAAATTGACACACATATTTTCATATGTGGAGGTCTAGGAAGCCCAAAGCCCAAGCACAACAAATAAAAACAACTCAAAGGGGCTGGAGAGATGGGTCACTGATTAAGAGCACTGTTCTTCTAGAGGCCCTGGGTTCAAGTCCCAGCACCTACATAATGGTTCACAGCCATCTGTAACTCCCGCTCCAGGGGATCCCCTGCCTCCTTTGACACCAGACTTACACATCGTACACAAAGACACATGCAAGCAAAACACACATACACATAAAATAATTCATTTTTTAAATTCATGTAGGCTGGACCATATGTCAATTAATAAATTTTAATAAAACTGAAAAAAAGCAAAAACAAATAAAAATATAATAGCAGTCACAGAAAAACGGGTTACCTTTAAATAAGAATCTGATGATTAGCAATGGACCCCTTAAAGGAAACAAGAGAAAGCAGGAACTAAGGGGGAATTATGGACTTTTTTAAAAACTAAAAGAAAGTAACTTCTTCTGGTCCAAGTTATTCAGTCAGGGAGAATGCTTTTCAAATGTGAAATGTCCTGGGTAGACAAATACTGAATAAATTTTTTGCCAACTGATAAGTGCTAAAGGAAAGTATAAAGGATTCAGAAAGGAAGGATAGAAAGCTTGGATATGTATGAAGGAAAAAATACAATTACATGATAAATACAAGTAAAAATCCAAATTATATTGTTGTACTGGCTGGTTTTGTGTTTCAACTTGACACAAACTGAAGTTATCCCAAAGAAGGGAGCCTCCCTTGAGGAAATGCCTCCATAAGATCCAGCTGTAAGGCATTTTTTCAATTAGTGATGGGGAGACAGTCCATCGTGGGTGATGCCATCCCTGGGCTGGTGGTCCTGGGTTCTATAAGAGAGCAAGCTGAGCAAGCCAAGGGAAGCAAGCCAGTAAGCAGCATTTCTCCATGGTCTCTGTGTCCACCCCTGCCTCCACGTTCCTGCCTTGTGTGAGTCCCTGTCCTGACTTCCTTTGATGATGAATAAACCCTTTTCTCCCCAACTTGCTTCTTGGTCATGATGTTTTCTGCAGGAATAGAAACCCTGACTGAGATAATTGTCTATGGAGAACAATAACTGATATATAAAACAATAATGCTTATTGGATTGAAATGTAGAAATAATTAAGATGTGTCGTGTATAGGGTTGGGTTCCTCGGTCTTTACATCAGTTGGGAATAACTTTTAAAAAGAAATTAAAGGTAGAAATTAAAATTGGACTTAGACAAATTAAGAGTGTAGCTTGTGACTTAGAATAACAGTTTAGGGGGCTGGAGAGACAGTTCAGCGGTTAAGAGCACTGACTGCTCTTCCCAAGGTCCTGAGTTCTATTCCCAGAAACCACATGGTGGCTCACAACCATCTGTAGCGGGATCTGATGCCTTCTTCTGGTGTGTCTGAAGATAGCTACAGTGTATTCATACATGAAATAAATAAATTTAAAAAAAGAATAACAGTTTATAATTAGCAAGCATTTGTAATTTCAAGGAAATAGGGAAAAGAAAATGAACAATATAATAAAAATAGTCACTATAAAGTCAAAACTGAAATATTAATTAGGTGAGAGAAATAGAAGACTGTAGGTAGAAGATTTTAATTCAAATAGTTATATTAAATATGAACGGACTAAATACATTATTTAAGTAACAAAGATTATCCAAGTGGTTTTAAAGTGAAAGGACTGGCTGGGGGTATAGCTCCAAGGTAGAACAAATGCCTAACACATAGGCCATGAGCTTAACCTCCAGTACTACCAAAAACTAACACAGCAAATAAATAAAACTAAGTGACTACATATAAAAAAGACATATGAAAAATGTAAGAATATAAAAAGGTGACATTAAGGTGATGGAAGCCATTCTCTTTGCTAACAAAACAAAACATGACTATACTAATTTCACACAAAATATACTTTATTGCCAAAAAACGTGTATTTAAGGACAAAGAGAAAAGTAATAACACAGAGAATAACCAGGGGTAAAAATTTTGTGGGATTACAGGATTAAATCAATTATATATGATATTCCTGAGTCTGTTGATGTTTCCTTATTTTTTTTTCTTACCTTCCTTTCTTGGTGCTGGGGATGTAACCCAGGGCCCCAGGTATTCCAAACCTCTATTGCTGAGTGACATTGTGGGCCCCCTACCAATTAAACTATGGTATCGAGCATAAACAACTTTTGCTATAAAACAAGTGTCTGTGACCTCACCGCATCCCTATGTTGAAATTTTATACCCAAAGCGATGGTATTAAGAGGAGCGGCCGGGGTTGGGGATTTAGCTCAGTGGTAGAGCGCTTGCCTAGGAAGCGCAAGGCCCTGGGTTCGGTCCCCAGCTCCGGAAAAAAAAAAAGAACCAAAAAAAAAAAAAAAAAAAAAAAAAAAAGAGGAGCGGCCTACTACCTCTCCGTCCCGGGGTCTTCAGCACGATGTCCCCACTAGACAGGCATACGTGGATAACTAAGGAACAGCATATTTGAGCAGTAGGCTTGGGAAGTTCTCTCAGTTCCTTCTCTGGACGGCTAGGCTGGAAAAGGGTTTCCCATCCAAGACCCACCTAGTGTGTGTGCTCAGATGGTCACGAAGTGCATCTCACCACAGGGCTGCTTTGCCCACCCCTCATCTGGAGCAGTGAGCAGACTCGCCCATATACCGCTGCCATCGGCTGCACAGGAGAGGGAAGGAGCCCTCTTCCAATGTCCTCAGTGAGAGATTAAGGTGTTAGGGTGGGATCTGCGATACCTCTCTTCATCCCGGAAGTCCCCCTCGAGCTGGGCACTACCTGAGCGCCCCACACCATGTGAACCTGAGTGCTGTTGTATTTGGCTGGGTGTGTGTGTTTTTCCTTGCGCAAAATCATTGTTCTTTTTGACAAGTGGCTTGTTTCATTTATTATGGCTTTGAAATCAAAATCGTGATGGGGAAAAAAATCCAATGATTGTTCTTTGGTTCAAAGTTTTATTACCAAGACATTTATGTTACTTTTCTTTCCCTTGTCATTTTGAGGGGCTATTTGACTCCTCCCTAATGGTTTTTAGTCTTTCCTATAACATAAAAAGCTGCATTTTATTCTGAATAAAAAGAGGAGGGGCCTTTTGAAGTTGATGAGGTATAGGGCCTTTATAAAAAGATGTGGAAATGCCTACCTACTGCCTCCCTCTCCTGGACACAGCGAGAAACTGATGCATGAAAGCCAGGAAGTAGGTTCTAACCAAAAGTGGACTCTGCCAGTGTCTTACTTTCCCAGTCTCCAGGACTGTCAGAAATGATTGTCATTTGAACCACCCAGCCTGCAACATTCTGTTATAGCAGCCCAAACTTAGACAATGTTTCCTCTTCGCGTTATAGTGAAAAACTGTTTTGGGGGAGACGGCCCCTGGACTATCAGAGTTCTCAGACGAAGCTGCCTCCCTCTAAGTAGATAAGGACTACAGAACAAAGACATTGTGAACGCTATCAGGTAAGCTGCATGTACACTTGGATGGCTGCTTGCATTCTGGGGGCCTGCAACAGGGCCCCCTTGGTTACCATGGAGATAACCAACAGAGCATGGTTCTGGGCATGACTCCACCAAAAAAAGGTGAGAAAAAAAAAAAAAACAAAGAAGCATCAACAAACTCAGGAATATCATATATAATTGATTTAATCCTGTCATCCAACAAAAATCTTGAACAAGATGGCAAGGGAAATTATATAAATCAGAATAGAGGAGGCAGAAGCTCACTGACAAAGTTCTTTCTTTTAATTGGTTATTTTATTTATTTACATTTCAAGTATTATTCCCCCTTCCCAGCTTCTCCTCCACAACCCCCCATTCCCTCCCACTTCCCCCTGCCTCTATGAGGATGCTCCCCCACCCACTTACCCACTCCCTCCCACCTCAGGGCCCTAGCATTCCCTTCAAGCTGGGTTATCAAACCTCCACAGGACTGAGGGGCTCCCCTCCCATTGATGCCAGATAAGGCAGTCCTCTGCTACTTATTCAATTGGAGCCATGGGTCCCCCCATGGGTACTCTGTGGTTTAGTCCCTGGGAGCTCTGGGGTGCGGGGGTCTGGCTGGTTGATATTGTTGTCCTCCTTATAGGGTTGCAAACCCCTTCAGTTCCTTCAGTCCTTGACTGGCAAAGTTTGTTTTAAAAAATGTCACTTTAACAGAGGCATCCTCTTGGCCTAGATCTCTAGGGTGTCCTCCTATACTACATCAAGACAGCATCTCCTTGGTCCAGAAAAGGAAGACAACCCCTCAATCTTGACATAGAAAACACTCAATTGATCTAAACCTGAAAGATGTTCCTCTTGGACTAGATCTAGGCTACTTTTCTATCCAAAATAACCCATTCAGAGAACACCTCAAAGCTCACAGTAAGATTATTTTAAAAATCAAGCTGTTTTCTGGTGGTGGCGGCAGAAACACCTTTGATCCCAGCACATGGGAGGCAGCAGCAGGCAGATCTCTGTGAGTTCAAGGCCAGCCTGGGCTACAGAACTAGTTCCAGGAGGAATTATTTCCTGTAGTCAAAGCTACACAAAGAAACCCCGTCTCAAAAATCTTACAAAAAGCTCCCTCAAGCAGGACCATTTATTTGTGCGATTAAACCTGGGGTTCATGGATTCAGACTATTTCAGGCATTCTACCTAGGTCCTCTAGGAAGAAGAGCATTTGTGAAGGGTGACAGGGGTGTGAACCCTGCCACGAGGTCTCCCTTGAGCACGGAGTTTGGTAAATCCGAGTTTCTGACATTGTTCCCTCCTGGGTATGGTTAGGATGGTAACACAGTACAGAACATTAGCTCTCAGCAGACTCCACACCTCAAGCTAACCTTTGTGTGTTGTGGCCAATCAGATCTTAAGGAATTGGAGAAACTGATGGACCTCTTTCTCATCAGTTCCTGGGTATACCAGGGGTGGACATTCCCCCGCATTTCTTGTGATTGCCTTTCATGTAAGTGTGACAATCCAGGCATAAGCGACTGCCACTTCATTGCCATGTGTTTTGCCATTCACTTGTCCATTTGTACATGTGTATGTGTGTATCTGCCTCATCTGTGTGTGCAGCACACAGACAGCACACAAGAGGTCAGAGACTGAACTCAGATCGTTACGCTTGGCAGCAAGCACTTACCACTTAACCATCTCCAGCAGCAGACTGTTCTTCTCTCTGCATTAAAGTAACAAAAACTTGGTTCCTTGTCCAAAATATCAATGAAACAAAAACCTAGACACCGAGGGAAGTCCGAAGAGAAATGGGCAGGTAGCTTTCTAAGGCCTTCACTAATCCCTGGGTCCTTAGTCTTCTTCTGACAGGCCACACCCTTTCTTATCAAGCAAGTGGTAGATAATAGTCCACTCCCATGGTATCTTTGTGTTTCCCATGTGATCCCTGACAGCATCATGAGCATACCTGAGCTCCTTACTTAGGCTGGGTCCTAGGAAATGAGCATCATAGCCTCATGCCTGCAGCCAGAGTTAGCCACTTAACAATGTCAGGAGGTAGTGACTCTGCAGAAAAGGTGGCTTTTCCAGAAGCAGCGCCATGATAGCTTGAATTGCTAAGGTTGTTTGCCTTGTAAGCATGAGACCTGAGTTCTAGCCTCAGAACCCAGGGGAAAGAGGCAGGCATGAATAGAACAGGCAAGTGTTCACTTGTAACCCCAGCACTGGGGAAATGGAGATAGGCTCTGTGGGGCTCACTGACCAGCCAGACAAGTCACTTGGTGAGTCCTAGGCCCAGTGAGAGACGTTGTCTCAAAAAGACAAGGCGGCAGGCCATGGGGAGGGATCAGGTAGAGGTCTGAGGTCTAACCTAGCATTCAAGAGGCCCTAATTTAGTCCCTGAGACCAGGAAGAAACAAAATAGAACCACATCAACCAAAAACACCCCCATAAAAAGACACTGAACAAAATAAAGCTTTATTTGAATATTTCTATAAATCATTCTGATAGGTTCTATCAGTAACCTGGAAACCTAGGCCATTCCCTAAAGTAACTGTAGTCAGCCAAGTAAATCCATCACATGGCTCTTTACTGCTGACTGTAACAAAGGACTATTAATATTTGTGCATACTACAACCACTCCACCTCCCGGGAGTATCAGAATATTTACCCCATTACCCAAGAAGTCAGGACAGACAGTAGGTGTGCAGTAACTAAGAAACACCCATAGAGCTGAGTTCTGTGGACCAGCCAGAACCATCTTCCTCTGCCCCCAGGGGCCCTGCTCACAGAGCTGCCACCCCTTCAAGCCCTCCCATGCTTAGCCACAACCAAGCTACAGAATACGTTTTCCAGACTTCACGGTTTGTGTCACTCACCAGTGTCCAGAGGATTTAAGGCACATCGAGAGAGAACTCGCTCAAGAGCACCAAGTGTTGTCATTGGACCACAGTGGCTCTTGTTGCCCCAATCACAAGAGAAAGGGCAGGCAGAGTCTTCAAGAGCCCCAATGGGACCAGAGCCTTAGTAAGACACCTGAGTTTTCACCGGTTGCCACGAACAACCACACGTTTGAAGCAATATGACCTCCTATGAGGTCATATTCCCTGGGGAAAGAAGCTCCTTCCAGATCACAGCTTAGAGAAGCGAACCCAAATGATTTCACAAGTAAAGGAGAGGACATTCACTCCGTCTCTTGGGGATTAAAGGTGCTGGTGTGCAGCTCAGAGGTAGAGTGCTTGCCTAGTGTTCAGGAGGCCCTGAGTGCAATCCCTAAGGTGCGAAACGTAAATATAAGAATTGTCCAGTCTGTTCTATCACAAAATAAACCAAGTGAACCAAATATGAAATAGACACAGGAGGTGGATATGGCGACTTGGATTAGTAGGATGGGGACAGTTATGTGGCAGAGGCACAAACATCTATGGTTTGAATTTCAAGCACACTGAATGATAATTTGTTTAAAAAAGCACATTCTGTTATCCTCATCCCTGGGGAGGCAAGAATATTTTCCCACAGTGTGTGTGTGTGTGTGTGTGTGTGTGTGTGTGTGTGTGTGTGTGTGTGTGCGTACGCACACGCACGTGCAAAACTAAATGTTCACATTATACCCAAATGTTCTGTTACTCTCCCCAAATAGAAAAAGTACAAAAAATAAAATATTCTGTGTTTTGTATCTAGACACATCTGGAGAAACATGACAGTTCTGGAGCTAAGACCTCTGGTTACCCCGTGCTGGTTTAGTTCCAATTATGACTTAATTCTGGAAACCAGAAGTAGGACAAAGGCCTCCCCTTCCAGAGGCAGCGCTCGAGGCCCCAGGAGAAAGAAAGAGGGGCTTCAGCTGCAAATAGGGCAGTACATGGGTCATGTGCTCAGATGAAACAAGCCAGCTTTGAAGCTCCTTTCCCTGAGGGTGACCAGGGGTCCTGTGCGGCTTTGTCTGGGCAACACAGAGGTGCACCTCTCAGTTGGTGGCAGCCCGCTGCTCTTCGTACTCCCGAAAGGCACTCATGATCTCCGTGATGACACTGGGGTCCTCCAGGGTAGTGGTGTCCCCTAGATCCTGCCCCCTGCTGGTGATGATCTTCCTCAGCAGCCTCCTCATCACCTTCCCAGACCTGGTTTTGGGGAGACGCTTCACCACCTGGCAAAGATGAGTAGTGTTAGGGTCCGGACAGCACCCTCTGACTTGTGTCTGCACTGAGAGTCCTGTGGAGGCTGACACTCCCCACAGAGGACTACAAAGCAACTCTGCCCGATATATGAACCAAGCAAGGTGGTAATCCCCCTGCAAACTGACCCTGAAGCTGAAATCAACCCAAAGGGCAGGATCTAACCTGTGACCAAGCTTTGCTGAGCCCCCTCCAGGTGTGACTGATGGGCCTGTCTTGTCTATCACAATACTTAAGTGGTTTCCTTCTCAGCCCAAGCCGGGGACTTTGTTGGGTAAAGGAGAAAATTTTGTTGTTCAGTCTGATACTTTAAGAGCTATGTTTGGAAGGGGTGTGTCTGGGGGAGGGCGGTCATGGGGAGATGACAATACTTGCTGGATATTGAAGCCCTCTCTGGAGATAGTTAATGTTACAAGCTCAGCTAGTCGGCCAGCATTGTGAGCAATATGAAGGGGTGATGGACCCTTCCTGCCTCAGAGGATTCCAAACCCAGAAATCATTGTGAAGAAGTATCAGAAAAGAAAGAAAATAATCTGAAGAGACTCAAGGGTAGCCCAGGCCTTCCCACAGAAAATGACTCCTTGCAGGAAATGGGTAACATGTTCAAAAACCACATGAGCCTGGAGAACTCTGTGTCTCTCAAATCTTTAAAGTCTGTAGTTTGGCTGAGGCACAGCTTAGTGGTAGAGTTCAAACTCAGCATTCAGAAACCTGGGCTCAACTCTGTTATGATCTGAATCTTAGATGCTCTCCCAAGACTATGATAAGGGAATGGTCACCAGTCTGCGGTGCTGTTGGGAGACAGTGGAACTTTTAGGAGATTGGGTCTGATCAAAGCAAGAAAGGTCATCCGGGGCTGGCCCTTGAAGGACACATTAGGATCCCTGGTCCTCCCTCCTCCTGGGCTACCGTGATTTAAGCAGCTTTGTTTGCCACATGCTTGCCACCAAGATGAACAGTGTTGCTAACCGGCCAAAAATACAGCCCAGCTCACCAACCAAAAACTGTAACCATGAACCAAAATAAAGCCTTCCCATCATTTAAGTTAAAGTCTCAAGCACTTTGCCTCTGAGATAGAAAGCAAACACATACCTAACATCACAAAAAGAAAATATAAAATTTCTATTCTCCTTACCATTCAGTCTTATGCCAGCAGTCATCCTTCAAGGGTCTAGCCTTGCCTAGGACTGTGTCCTACACAGGTGTCTGCTGTAAACTTCAAATGCACAGACCTTCCCTGTCTCAGGAAAACCCAAACCACTAAGGACAGTTTTGATGTTGGCATAAATGGAACCCCTTGCTTGTAAAAGTTCAACATTGCTTGACATTCGTGGACAGCAGAGACTTAAAAGAGTGACGCTCTCCCCCTGAGGTGGAGTTGACTCACCAGGATCTGGTCAGGCACAGCATACTTGGCGATCTTGGTGGCCACTGCCAACTTGAGCTCATTTACCACCACGTTTGCATCACGGACGTCATCTTTCAGTACAATGAAGGCAAACGCAGCTGGAAGGAGGACAAAGACTGGGGAGTGCTAGGTCCTGAGTCTGTCTTGAATCCCCTAGCTCCAGCTGCTGTAAACCCAGAGGGTTTCTAAATCCTGAAATGGTTACATAGTAGCCACTGGTTTCAGCTACTGCAACCCTGAAAGAGCATGTCCTACACAGCCATTCTGCCAGTGTCCCGCATGGGTGGTCATGCGTGGTTGAGAGCATGACACAGCTGCAGTGCTGATGGCTGTGTGTGACCTGGGACATGTGACTTAACGTTCTGATCCCTCAGCTGTGAAAGAATGCATGACATGGGCTGCCTGGAAATAGACACAAGATTGTGTATCAGCATACTGGTGAATACATGGCTTTTTTTTTCCTTAAAAATGCTGTCCCCTGAAGCTGGGGAGATAGCTTAATCAGTAAAGAAGGGGCCACATAAGGACAATAACCTGAATTCAGATCCCTTGCACTTGGGTTAAAAAGCAGGCATGCGTGGTGATACATGCCTGTAAACCTAGCACTGGGGAGGTAGGAATAGGAGGGCTCCTGGAGCTGACTGGCTGGACAGCCTAGCCAATCAGTGAGCTTCGGGTTCAGTGAGAGCCCATGTCATAAAAATTCAGTGGAGGACAACTGAGCAAGACATTTAATTTTGACCTCTTGTTTTCACACGCATGGGCACTACACAATCATATTCTCTCTCTCTCTCTCTCTCTCTCTCTCTCTCTCTCTCTCTCTCTCTCTCTCTCCCACATTACATGGCCATATGTCAACTGCTGGTTAAGTGTGCTGGGGGCAATGTGTCCAACAGTATCAAACTTCAACCTTGAAAGCTCCACCATGGAAGAAAGTTCTGCCAGGCTGCAAGGTGAGTGCATAGATCAGTGCAAACGCTAGGTGACATTTTCCAGTATCCTGGCAAGGTCCAGAAAGGACCACAGCCCCTGCTACCACACAAAAAATCTAATCATACTGTTTGTCTGTTCCTGTCTTCCAAACTTAGCCTTCTCCTGAGCTTCTGTAATCCACCACACCACACTGTGTAGCATCCTCATGGACCATGTTCACTGTCTGTCTCTCCTTTCTGTTCCCTGAATGTCCCATCCAGTGACTCCATGATGGCTTCACCTACTTTACAATCCTTGGCCTGTCTCCAGCATCTAAAACCATGCCCTGAGTATGGGAGGTGCTTGTTAAATCTGTTGACAAATGATTTCATGCCCGAGGTACAATCTGTATGTAGTGAACTAAGCTGCTACTAGACAGGCTTCCCCATGGTCACCTGACAAACTCCATTCATCCCTCAAAGGCAAGCTTGGTTAGCACATGCTCTTCGACAATTTCTCTTACTCTCTCCGTACATTATAATATTTGGTCTACAGAACGGTTCACCACCGGGTCAGGTTGTGAGATCTTCAGAGGAAAGAACTACATTGTTTCACCTTGGCAGCTGACGTGACTGTGAAGACAAACCTGGATTACTGATTCCAGAGGCAGGGATGAAGGGCGGTGGAGGAGCAGGTTAAGAGCCCGAGAAGTGCAAGGTCCAAATGGTCACAAACCAACAGGACTAGAAGCTAGCCAAAGCCCACAGTATTCAGGTCCTAGTCAAACTAGACCCACCAGGGCTCAGAGGAAGTGGGGACAAACTCCAAAAGCGACAGTAACCAAGAACTGTGACTGGGTTATTCATGAGTCACAGATCTGATAGAAGCCAGTAGCATCACGCTGTATGTAAATTTCCCTCCCAGTCCTGCAGGCACTGAAGGGTTGGGAATATCTGATGCTGAGAGCTTCCTCTGGAGTACCAAGAGGCCAGAGGACCCAGAGAGAATGCCAAGCGTCAGGCACCACAGTGGGAACCCACGTGGCGGCTGAACAGCTGAGGCAGAGCACAACCTAGCATACAGCCTACCCCCTCTAAAGCTACCCCGCTGCAGGGCAGACCTTCGACCTTGCTCCTATTTATCTAGGGTTCATCTAAGGACTGATAACCCCCAAGGACAAGTCAGAAGGTGCCTGACGTCACAGGCCTTGTTCAGCAGTTCCTTGCCCTCTCGGGTTTAGGACTGAAGTGTTGGCACTGTCTTGAAACTTGGGCACACTGAACCTTCACAGCTTCCAGATTCCAAGAGCATACCAGAGCACTGCAGATACTTAGATCACGGAGATACCAAATGCAGGGACCCAAAAAGGGAGTCCAAGTCCCTACCCAAATGAGGGATCTTCACAGCTACCCATAAGGAACTGTTCTTACTGCTACCCACCTCCTGTCCTGATGATATCTAGACATTACCTCTGACGGAGGGTGTCCCAAACAGCTCTCCCACATGCCTTTGTCCCAAGAGCAAAGCCACTGCCACATCAACACATTGGATCTATGGTAACGACGGATGTTGTTTTAAAAGCACTTAATTGATGTTTAAATTTCGCAACAAGTCAGTTCAAAGATAGTATCTGATGGGGCTGGAGAGATGGCTTGTCAGTTAAGAACACTGGCTACTCTTCCAGAGACAGAGGTCTTATTCCAAGTACTTACATGGCAGCTAATTACCATCCATAAATTCAGTCCCAGGAGATCCAGTGCCCCCATCTCTCTACCTCTGCAAGCACCACACACATGTGGTGCACAGATATACATGCAGGCAAAACATCCACAGACATTAAATAAAAATATGAAAAGGAAAGAAAAGGCAGTCTCTAAGGGGTGTGGTGGAGCTCAGTAGCAGACCGCATGCTTAGCATGTTTGAGGACTTGCTTTCTAGCTGGGATATGAAAAAGGTTAAATTTTTGATGAAGTACGAGAATAGCAGCACATAAGTGTGGACAAGAGTCAGGCGACACTTGGAGCAAGCTGCAACACAGAATGTCCCTAAGAGGAGAGAGAAGGCTCAATCCCAGGCAACTTCACAGGGCATACAGATCGTTTTGTGCAGAAATGACCTCACACATGTTTAGAATATGGCCATGTCACACCAGGCCACAGGGTCTGCCATTGCAACACTCAAGTGTCCTTTCTAGACACAGCCACTTGGGAATCAGCCGGCTCCAGGGGAAAAAAATTTAAAAGATATCATTGATTTAAGAGCATTCTGATAATTTACCCTGCTGTCCCTTACCATGTCAATATGCTGTGGAATGTCAAGTTTCCCCAGCAACTCAGGGCAACACACAACCTGCTCCAGAGCATATATCCCAGTACACAGGCTTAGCAGCTACAGAGCTGGCCTGAGTGCTGAAACAAAGCGGGTGGGTAGGCAAGAGGATACGTGTGTGTGTGTGTGTGTGTGTGTGTGTGTGTGTGTGTGTGTGTGAGAGAGAGAGAGAGAGAGAGAGAGAGAGAGAGAGAGTAAGTACCCCAGTCAGAGACCCTGGAAACAGAGACTTCCCAGGCTCAGCCAGCAGCTGAATATATCATGACTTCCTATGACTGAATGGCCTTAAAGGTCAACGAATCTGGGCATTTCATAGCTTAGACCTAATATTTACCTAGATCGGTGCCCTCACCTGGAAGGCAACAGTATACCCCATAAGGCCCCATCGCTGTATCCTGATGTCTTTCTATTGGAGCACCCTGTTGGGCATGAACCTCCACTATAGAGAAAAGAGAAGACACTCACCTTCTCCTTTGATGTCATGAGGGTACCCAATGACAGCAGTTTCTGGGACAGCGGGATGGTCAGCCTGCACAGAACAGAGGACAAAAGGACCTGAGATGACTTGGGGTGTACGTTCGCATCCTGACTCTGAGATCAACAGAGGCATTGTTTGAGCACCAGGCAAAGTAAAAGGCAGGCTGGGCTTACCATTGCATCCTCAATCTCTGCAGTCCCCAGGCGATGACCACTGATGTTGATGACATCATCCATGCGCCCTGTGATCTGGTAATAGCCACCCTCCGTCCGGTGAGCTCCATCTCCAGTGAAGTAGTAACCTACACCATAGTGGGGCATTCAGGGCCAGGGACTCTGAGCCAGGCCCCTTCGCAGGCTGAGTTCCTGACCTGTTATCTCCCTCCAGCAACTAACGCATAAACACCTCTCTAGGGGGTCCCAGGCTGTGTTCTAATGAGAAGGGAAGTGACACTGAGACTACGTCCTAGGAATGATGTCGAGACTGTCCGGAAAGCAGAAAACAGACAGTAGCACAGCGGGGATGCTCATAAAGATGGAAGGCAGCTGGAACCTTGAGACTGAACTCTGCAACTTCCAGCACAGCAGAGATGTTGGCAGTCACACAAACTTCCAACCCATGACCCAAAGGAAACGTGAGAATAGGACCATTAACCGTGAGAACACCCAGCCTCTGTGACAGCTTCCCGAGCATGTCTCACCACTCGTTGTCCCCCGGTATCTACCACAATGCCCACCCCAGGCCGGAGCCAAGGATAGACTCATGTTCATCCAGGTCCCTACAAAGGCTCGGCATGCCAGCCCCATCTCCCAGCCAAGATAAGGAAGGCCTGGGAAGTAAAGGGAGGGTGCAGAGCCACTCACTTTCACAGAGCCATGACATCATACTCAGCTGCCATGAATTTAGCCAGGTCCCCTCTCTACAGAAACAATGATTCCAGGAATCCATGGAGAATCTCCCCGAGCTGCTCACCTGGGTACGTTCTGAAGTAGGCATCTACGAACCTCTGGTGGTCACCGTAGATGGTCCTTGCCATGCCTGGCCAAGCTTGGGAAATACACAGGGCCCCAGAGACATCACCACCCTCCACAACATTGCCCTACAGGTGGAGGGAGACATTCATGAGAGACCTGGCCAGCTCTGGGAGGAAGGCAACGAGTTGACTATCAGCTTGACCTGAGGCAAAAATATGCAGCACTGAATAGAATTGTCCAGAGGTTTCCTCCTGACAAAGTCTGAAGAGGGCCATGACTTGCAGCAGTCATTAGCAGTGCTGTTTAAGAAAGGGCTGCAGGGCATGGGTGAGGACCTGGCCTTTACTCCAAGAACTAGACCCTGCATCTTAGCAAGGGACAGAAATCAGGGGAGTGGAAAGCTTGCCAGATGCAGAGCAAGGCATTATGTGCAGGGGACAACCTTTGCAAGACCCCTCATACCTTCTCATCCATGAGTGCAGGGACAATGCCAAAAAACGGCCTCATGGCCATGCCTGGGAGGATCTCTGCCCCATCTTCCGAGGGCCGTGGTGCAATGCAGATGCCTCCAGTTTCTACAGGAAGGATGAAGAGACACCAATTGACCTGGGAGCTCGGGACAGATATATTCAACAATGTGCCCATCTAGTTTTGGTCTGTTGTCACTGTGGACACAAGCAGAGCCCCGAGCTCTGCATTTGGCAGATGGGTATGGGTCCTACCCTCTGTCCAATAGGCCCTCCCTGGGTTGGGCCTATGTTTGAAGTAGGGAAAGGTGAAAAGCCTCCTACTTGCACAGGAAGATGGAAGAAATAGACTTCCGGCAGCTGAGACCAATGAATAGTGAAGCCCGTGTGGTCATTTCTCTGGCACTGAACCAATCAGCATGTGTGGCAGTGTTTCACGAGGCACACTGTGAAAAGTTCTCTGTCCTATGTCTTCCAGCACAGACCAGAGATGTTATTTGAACCTGTGTCATGCTGTCAACAGTGGTGGCCTCTTTCCCTGAACATCCCAAGGAGTCAGATATATTTTTTAAAATAAGGACAAATCAAAACAAAAATGCCATAGGGGGTAAAAAACTTCCTTCTCCTGCAAAAAGATGTGTCCTCCCGAGAAGTGTCTGTGTCCAGAAAGGGGTGGTGTTGAGGTGGAAAACTATTGAGCGTGTATGAGGCCCTGGGCTGAGTCCCAGCACTGCACCAAAATTAAAAGGGAAGCAAACAAGCAAGGAAAGGGCTTCTGCCTGTAAAGGAGAATGAGCCCTGGGGACTTGTCAGGCCACTGGCCCTAGTTTGTCACCTCATTTCCTCCTCACTCTGGAGCTCACACAGAGGCTGTAAGACACACATGAAACCGAGGCTCAGGAGGGCGTTATGCGTCCCCCTACAGCAGCCAGGCTGTACCCTGGAACCTTCTGCTATGCAACTGCATGCCAAAGGGACATGGGCCTCGTGAGCATCACCACAGTCCCTTTTGAGAGCACAAACCCTGGTGCTAGGGATGCACGAGCCTCTCCAGTCCCAGGTTAGTCCTCAGGCCTGTGACAACTCCCCATCAGGGACACTCACCCGTCTGCCACCAAGTGTCCACCAGGGTACATCTGCCATCACCCACCACTTTGTGGAGCCACTCCCAGGCCTCATGATTGATGGGCTCTCCCACTGAAACCACAAAGAAGCAAAAGGGAAATTAACAGGCTTCAAAGAAACAAAAAGGAATAAACTATTAGGGAGGAACAGTTCAGTGATCTTCCCGAAGGCTACACCAGAGGACCTGGAAAAGGTCTGTGTTCCCATGTTCCAGTCATCAAAGTAATGCACTTTATGATGACTGCATGCACTCCAACAGCTCAAAAGAAAAGAAAAAAAAGGTCAAAACCATGGGGAAACAGGAGACGACCACCCATAGTGCAGGACGGAAATCTGGCACCAGGTTTCTGAGGAGCAAGTGTGGTGCCTTTGCTGTAGTATTCAAGAGAGCAAACATTTCATACAACTATTTCGGACAATTGTCAGGGGCAGAACCTGTTAAAGCTAAATGACTGTGAGTAGACCTGACAAAGAATGGACACAGTCATTTGCACATGTACACAGAAGAGCCCATGCCAGGTTGCTCATCACTGCCAGAAAAAGAGACTGCCTTCAAGGGCAGAATGGGTGCACTGTGGTATATCTATGCAGTGGAATACTATAGAGCTATGAAAATAAGCAAGCCACTGCTACCCACAACAACAGATCAGATGGCCCCACCCACATGAAGCTCAGAACATAACGACCCACACTGAGAGAACTCCCACAGTGAGTGACAGGGGTGGCTGGAGAGAGTCTTCCATATCCTACTCTGCTTTCTATTCCATATTCTTCCATAGTTGATATAGGCAATGGTCACCTGTGTTGTGTATGAAAGAAAGCCTTTATCAACATGGCTCCTTGGCATCTGTATGCTTCACTGGCTCTTAAGCCTCTGAAAGAGGCGCTCTGCCCTAGCATTCTGTGGTCTGACTTCACAGTGTCTGTCAGGAAAGCCCCCAGAGCTGGCACACAGCCCTTGCTCATCAGTTTTGAGCAAATACTGTTGAAACAGTGGAGTGCCGCCCCGCCCTGTTTAGTATAACTATGCAGTTTAGCACTGCCTAACAAAACCCCAGGGCCATGCTAAGCCACACAGCACTGCGCTCACCTGACCCCAGTGTGCGCAGGGAGGAGCGGTCATACTTTTTCACCCAGGCATCCCCGAACTTCAGCAGCAGTCGGACAGCTGTCGGGGCACCATAGAACTGGTTGATCTTTAGCCTCTGTACTGTCTCCCAGTAACGACCTACAAAGAGTCACAGTCAGTCAGATAGCCCGGCAAGCGTGATCTATTTTACACATGCAAGCCAAGCTCAGCGTTTTGAAGGCTGGGTCTGTGCATGTGATCATAGAAAGGAAGCCTGTGCCATCCTTGAAGAAAGGGGTCGCAGAGAACTCCCTAATTACAAGATGTCACGCAGAAGCTTCTACACCCAACCTTGGATGACAGCATCATGTGAGGTGTTCCACATGAGCTAGCCAGGGATCAGCTTCAGCTATTATAGCTGCAAGTTTTAAAAAGTGACATGGAACCTTGATCAGGAGTTATTAAATGGTCCCTAAAGTAATGACTCATCTTCCCTTGGTAACAGCATAGCTACTGGTATATGTGCATCCATGTGCCCAGAAAACACACACCTAATACTGAGAAACTCCGCAGTTCACACTATTCCATGAAGCTCTTCTCTTTTTTTTTTTAAATATTTTATCTATTTATTATATAGGAGTACACTGTAGCTGTCTTCAGATACATCAGAAGAGGGCATCAGATCTCATTACAGATGGTTGTGAGCCACCATGTGGTTGCTGGGATTTGAACTCAGGACCTCGGGAAGAGCAGTCGGTGCTCTTAACCACTGAGCCATCTCTCCAGCCCCCCATGAAGCTCTTCTTAAGCTATCACTGTATTGATTTCCTTGAGTCGGGCTGAGGGGGGTAAGAGGGAGCAAAGAAAAAGTTCACACCCCAGCCCTGTGGCATGTTAGGGCAAGACCAGCAACAATTTGACTGCACTAAAGTAAATCTTTGGGGAAACTGTATCATGTGAGAGAAACACAGAAAGACAGCAGAGGATAAGGTATATCCTCAAAGTGGTGCAGTTTAACAAGGGTAGCTACAAGCCATGTATGGTCTTGAAGCTAGAGCGGTGGGACAGAGGATGGTAGGAAAGATGGCTGGCTGGGCTAGGCTTTGAGAAAGGGCACATGTAGACAACTGGAATGGCCCTAGATATGAGATAGAGGATGCTGAAGTAGTGGTTCTCGGCAGGCAGCTACCAATATAGGGACAGGAAACATGAAATGGGCAGTTTTGAGGTGAGATTCCTCCTGGTCAAACGCCCTCTGATGTTTCTGCACATGGAAGCAGGTTCCAGTTCATCTAGCAGGGCTCAAAGCTTAGCATCTCCAGTGTCCACCTGGCATCTGGCCAATGGGACACAAGAACTGTCCCCTTGACAGATACAAGTCTCCAGGCTTCTGTAACTCTTTCATCCAACCTTGAGATTCCCTCCCCTACTACCTAGAGCTGGCCTCACCAGAGTTCTTGGTCCTCACCAGCATCAGGGTAAACTGGGGTGCTCTCAAAAAGGACCGTGGTAGCTCCATTGCAGAGGGGTCCATACACCACATAGCTGTGTCCTGTGATCCAACCGATGTCAGCCACACAACCAAAGACATCACCTGGATGGTAGTCAAACACGAGCTACGGATACAGGAGAGGACCCTCAAGAACTTGTCTTCCCCAAGTCCCCCTTTTCCTACCCACCAGTAAGACACAGTCATTTGCACGGCAGTCTGTAACTGTGATGGCCACCACAGCTGTCAGGGGGAAGGTGAAGGACGGCTGCAGAGGTTTCTCACATAGTCCAGCAGAAGACAGAGTCACAAACACAGACAGTGACCATGTGGCCATTACAAGTATCAAACTGTAAATGGTACATGAGCCCAGGGAATGATAGCAAGGCAAATAATGCTGAGCTACAGAATGAAGTTTGCTCTGGAGTTCATCTGTGAGCTAAAGACAGCCCATGTTCTGACAGGTATGCACTGGTGGTGCCATTTTATCTCATTATGCAATTAAGGTGTGGCAACTTGAAGTGGGTATGTGCCTTGGCAGTAGAGCTCAGTCTTCTCATACACAAAACCCCAAGTTTAGTCTGTAGCATCAAGAAAAGAAAAAATAAGTCTGGCATTTTTCTGAACTACCTTATACCACTGTTTTTTTTTAACATTCTAAAAATTTAAACATTCTAAAAATCAAATGCAAACACCATTCGAGCACCATCAGCGTCTGTAAGTGTGCAAGGGACACCTGCTTCCCCTTGCTGAAGGGACAACTTGGGATCCTGTTGGCCATTAGAAGAAAACAAAGATTAGAGACCCAGTGACAAATGACTAACTGACAGAAGACAAAGTCTAAAGAAAAGAAAGGGATAAAAAGGAACCCACAGGGTAAAGAACACATCCAGATATTGTGATGAGCAAAAATACTATGTCTAGGGTTATGCTTTGGGGTGAACCTTGAAAGGAACGTGGGACAGTAATATATCACATTATGGAAAAATAGGGCTATAGAAAGGGCTTCTGCAAGACGAATAAACATTCCACTTCTTCATCAAAGTGGTATCATTCTATAGTAATTTATTGAAATGCAGATTAGAATTTGGTAGGATCTGTGTATTTTTGAAAAAGAGTTTTGCTGGTATGGTGGCACACACCGTTAGATACTTGTACTTGGAAAGCAGAGGCAGACAAGGTGCTATGTGTTTGAGGTCAGTTTGCTCTACATAGCAAGTTCCAGGCAGTCAAGACTACATAGGAAGACCCTGCCTCAAAAAAAAACCTATTTTTAATCTTTGGTTAGGAAGTCCCCCAGTTTCTACTACTTTTACACACACACACACACACACACACACACACACACACACACACACACACACACGAATTGCCTCAGTCATGGTGTCTCTTTACAATTACAGAACAGTGACTAAGATAGAAATTGGGACCAGGGACTTGGATACTACTATGACAGGCCTGACCACGCTGTTTGTTGGAGGAATATTGAAGACTTTGGGGCTTTGGACTAGAAAAGGCAGACTTTAATGAGACATTCTAGCAGGAGCATGGAAGGCATTACTAAAGGTCGCTTGAACTGCAGGGGCCCAGCTCAAGAAGTTTCAGAAGGGAAGAATATAAGTAAGTAGCCTAGTGACCATTCGTGATATTTCGGTGAAAAGTGTCTGCTTTCAACCCTTGTCTCCCCAAGGCTAAGTTGAAGAGTTGCTCTGGCAGAGGAGATTTCAAGACTGACTTTGTCGTGTGGTTATTAACCACCCTCATGTAGATGTATTATGAAAAGGAGCTAAACAAAGGGAAATAAGAAATGCATGGTTTGAGGAGAAAAAGCACCAGGAAAGGTCATGTCCAAGCCAAGTCCTGTACTCGAGGAGATACAAAGCTGAAAGAAAAGCCTGACGCTAAATGCAAAAGAGTGGTAACCTCAGGGCAAGACCCCACGCAGATAAGCTTCCAACTTGTATAAAGGAGTGAAGCAGCAAAGGGAACCATCTTTGGAAACTACAGAAAGCAGATACAAATGTAATTAAAAGAAGAGGACAAGTTCCAGCTTCAGTGAGCAGCAGAATTTGTCAGCTTCAGCCACTCACACAATGCTGGCTTTACAGTCAAGGATACAAGAAAGGAGTTGGGGAATCTCCCCCTAGCTAAGGAAAGCTTCTGAGGCCAGGGATATGTCGGGGTTTCCCTGAATGGAGTCCCAGAGAGGCCATTATATGAAGCTGTGAAAGTGAGGCCCAGATTGTGTTAGAGCACCCAGGTGCTGGAATCACCGGACATGGAATACTGCCAAAGAGAGCTGCTAACAAGGAGTGGAGCCAACCCAAGAGAGAGAAGTGTGTTGCAGTCCTCAATGCTGAAAGGAGATGGACATCAGACACAGAGATGCAGAATTTGGAATTTGCCCTGCTGGGGTAACTGCTTTCCTCCAGCATTTCCTCACTATAACCCGTTTACCCCCTTTCAGAATGCTAATTACATTCTATGTTATTGTACGTTGGAACTATGCCATCTACTTTTTTATTTTGATTATATTAAGGGAATGAGTTTCAGAGACTTTGGACTTTAAAACAGAGTTAAGACTGTGATAGATTATGGAGACTTTTGAAGTTGAACTGAATACATTTTGTATTATGATATGACTGCAAGCCTATAGGGACCAGGGAGTGGAATGTGGTAATTTGAATGAGAATCACCCCAACAGGCTCATATAGTTGAATGCTTAGTAACCACTGGGGCTAGGCTTGAGGTTTCAAAAGTCCATGGCAGGTCCTGCACCCCTCCCCCACCCTCTGCCTTTCCCTCCCCCCCACCCCCCCACCCGCGCCTACAGATCTGGATGAAGAACTCTCAGTTACTTCTCAACACAATATCTGCCTGTGTGCCACCATGATGATTGTGGACTGTTCTCTGAAAATGTAAGCAAGCACCCAATTAAATGTTTTCTTTTATAAGAGTTGCCTTGGTTATGGTGTCTCTTCACAGCAATTAAACAGTGAGTAAGACACCAGCCAAGATTTTTCTGGGACTCAAGGCTCTCTCTGGAAGCCTGGCTGGAACTCTGGCCTCATGATAGAAGAGACCAAGCCAAGGAAAGTTGCCACTAGCCAGAACAATGTCTAAACCCTGCTCACTGAGATCTGTGGTCACTAGTCATAGCCAAGTTCAGCTTTAGGAATAGAGCATCCAGCCCACCAATGGAACCTAGAAACTCAGCCCTACCTAGGAAGTGTCAGCTACTCTCTGGGGTAACCAGGGACCCATGTTAAATCATAGTCTTCTACCCATCAACACTTTCTTTCTATATTGGAAGCATTATCTGTCATTTAATGTGCCTAAAGGGTAGCCCACTGCAATTTCCACTCACTAATTCAAATTTCTTTATAAAAAGTGTTTTGCTTTTGAAATGAGTAGCACTAATTGTTTTTGAAGACACAAATATTTTTTCTTTTCTTTTCGGCGTCAGTGGGAAGCCAGGGTTGGTGATATATGCCTATAATCCCAGCTTTAAAGAAGCTGAAGCAGGAGATCAGTCTGGGTTACAGAATAAGATTATATATATATATATATATATACACACACACACACACACGCACACACATATATACATAATGAGAGGGGATAGATGACTCAAGGAGACAGTGTCTTCTAGACACAAGACTAATGTTCAAATGAACTCCCAGAGATGGTGGGCAGCATGCCACAACATGGTTTTACTGCTGTGAAGAAACAACACAACAACTGTTATAAAGGAAACCATTTAACTGGGGCTGGCTTACGGTCCAGAATTCAGGACTTTAGACCATCGTCATCATAGCAGGAAGCACGATGGCATGCAGGCAGACAGGGCACTAGAAAGGTAGCTGAGTTCTATATCTGGATCAGCAGGCAGCAGGAATGTAACTGGATTGAGCTTCGGAGACCTCAAACCGTGGCCCCCTAAAGTGACACACTTCCTCCAGCAAAGCCATTCTTACTCCGACAAGGCCACACCTCCTAATAGCACCACTCCCTACGAACTAAGTATTCAAGTATTCAAACACATCATTCCCGTTCAAAACACCACAGGCTGTCTCACCCCTAACAAAGAAGTTATCTGTAATTGACACCCAATAACAAGGGGAAAACCAATCTTTCCCAGTGGAATGTAATTGGGAATATCAACCATACTCCAGAGCGGGCCCTGTGCCCGTGTATGTTGACAGGTATAGTATGGAATCCGTGTTTTTTGTGGATTTTTCAGTTTTTGTCTTATTGTTTGTTTTGGATTTTGTGTTTGTGATCTCTCTCTCTCTCTCTCTCTCTCTCTCTCTGTCTCTCTCTGTCTCTCTCTCTCTGTGTGTGTGTGTGTGTGTGTGTGTGTGTGTGTGTGTGTCGGTTTTATTTTCAGTTTTTGTTAAAGAGAGAGAACATGAAAGAGAGTTGGTTGGTTAGGGAGGTAGGTAAGATCTGAGAGGAGAGTTGGGGAAGGGGAAAGCATAATCGAACTGTATTGTACGGAAAACATTAAATAAAATTAAAAAAAACCTCAACCAAACAAAAAAGTAAAAATCAGAAAGGATGAACTATGACCTTCTGAGTGGAAGAAAATAAATACTTAACTATATCATAGTGAATGTATTCATCTTTATACCAAGACAGGGTTTGGCTTGTGCAATGTGACTTTTACTTACTGGGGTGATTGCCATCATCGAAGACTTACTGCCTCCGTCTGCTAACCCAGGCCTAGTCCTGGAGGCTCCCAGCCTCCGTACAATCTAGGCCTAGAATGTTTTCAGCCTCTGAGACTTGCTGCTGAGTAAGCTCACCCTTTCTAGTTCTTTCTGAGCTCTGGCTGGCTGGTCAACTCGTCTGCTCTGGCTCAAACTCCTCTCCAAGCTGACTGATCCAACCTGGCTTCTCTCAGCCTCTCCTACATTGCTCTGCTTGGCCTCAGACTGACTTCGACAATATGTTCTGCTCTTCTGACTCCTCCTCACTCTCTGGCTTGTTCTGTCTTCATGTGCATCCAGCTTGTCCTCTCTCTGCAACCCTGTCTCTGTATAACTGTCCTGGTAAAACTGCCTGACTCTCCTCTCTTTCTCTGCACTGCTCTCTCTTAAGTAGCCTCTTTTGCCTCTCTCTTCTTGTGAGAGTTGTGCATATCCTATTCTGTCAAATCTTTCTCTGATTTGTCACTTTGTCTGACACTCAGACATTATTTTCAAACTTAGTCCTTCCTTCTACAAACTACTTTTACCTTCATTGTTTGGGACTGAAGGTGTATACTAAGGTCATATCTCTGTTCCAACTAGAGGTGCTAAGGGCTGAGCCACATCACAGCTAGAAACAGGTTTTTCCAGGAAACAACCCAATCTTGGGGTTCACGGTGTGCTCAAATATCCTGCAATGGGCTTGGATTTGTTTGTTTTTCTGCAATTCTGGAGATGGAAGCCAGCACCTTATACATAGTAAGCATGAATTCTACCACCCCAGCCCTGGTAAGTTTCTGCTGTTTATATCCTTTCTTTTTGTAATGCAGTTGTAAGATATATGTGTTAGGAACCCATGAAGTCAGAAATGAAAGGGAGCCATCAAGGGCTCCATCCCCACACCTCCAGTAGGAGTTGGAACAGAGCAGAGGGACTCAGATGCATTCCAACTCTTCTTTCTGTCACACACACCTGATCTCTACTGCACCATAACTGAGAGCAGCCTGCTCCCGAGCATGCTACAAGCAAACATCTGCACCACAAACCTGAGGCTGCAGAAATTCCAGTCATCACTGTGGTTCCTCCTTGCCCTACCCAGAATCTGCCAGAGGTGTAGCAAGAGGTGTCCTTCACCCTTTCCCCCTGGGTTCCTACCTTGTGCGTCATGGCGGCATACAGCAGATAGCCTGCCTGTGTATGAACGAGTCCCTTGGGTGTCCCAGTGCTCCCAGACGTGTAGAGCATGAAGAGCATATCTTCACTGTTCATGCTTTCAGGGGTACACACAGGGGCCTCATTGGCCATCTCCTGGAAGGGACAGAAACGCATCACCAGGTCAAGGCACTAAGGCCCTGGACACTACCACTTCCCTAGCTGAAGTCAGGATTCTTAAAGTTACATTCTCTGTTAATTTCAAATGCAAAGACACAAAAAGATGGAGTGTGGCTGGTGGGGCAGCCTGATGTCTGGGCTCCTACTAGCATATGCGAAACTCTGGGCTCTACTTCCCGGGTGAGGCAAAGAAGGTAGGCATTTGGTGAGTATGGGGGCAGCGGGGAGGGAGGAGGGACGGGGGGTTGAGGGGGGAGCGGGAGCGGACCCTTTAAGAAATCCCACCTGAGAGCCTAACAATTCTGACCCAGGCGATCTACTAATAATCTCCTCACACTGGACACCAGGTGAGGTAAACCCACCTGCTCAAGGGGGATGTCCAGATTCCCCATGGGAACCTTGGTGTCCGTCCTGTGAGCCACCAGGACATGCTGCACTGTTGGGCAGTTCTTCACAGCTTCGTCCACTATTTTCTTCAGCTCCACCACACGCCCTCCCCGGAGTCCTTGGTTGAAGGTGATAACAACCTTGCACTTGGCTAAGGGAAACAACACGGACATATCTGATCAGTGTTAGACCTTCGCAGCCTGGCCTGACTTGGAGCTGTATATTCCAGGCCTAAGAACGTGGCAGAGGAAGGCCAATCAAGTAAAAGAAGCAACAGGAAAAAAAGCAAGGGTCTGCTTGCTGTGAAAGCCCAGGTGTCACATATAAATGAGTGCCCCATCTTTCCCCAACTCTGAAGATTGGAGGTGGTGTGGGGCGGGGGATTAAAATAATCTTGAGACTAAACTCTCCTGCCACAAGTTAACAACATAAAGACAGTTTCCCAGTCAGGCTCTTCCCCTCATCTGCCCCAGAAGCTTTTCCCATGTGAGGGATGGACATATTGTCTATTGTAACCACCTTGGCAGAGAAACACGAAGAGATAAAGACCAAGTTTCAAGGTTTTCACACCACCATCCCTGCCAATGACTGTAGGCCAAGGCCCTTCGCTGTCCAGAGAATAGAACTGCTGTCTCCAAGAGGGTGCCAGGAGTTGTGGTCCAACCTTGCTTTCATGGGAGCACTCCCCCCGCCTCCATGGGAGCACTCACCTGTCAACATCCATTCTCTTCAAGGACCGAGGCAGGCTTTGCTCAGAATTCTCCCTGGAAATCCAAACTTCTACAGCCAAGCTAGCTGAGGCCCAAGGCAGAATGTAAGAGACACTACGGTACTGAGGGACTATGCGTCACACTACCTCAACGGGATAAACCAGCAGGATCCTATTTGTGACTAATTTCTGTCCGTGTGCAAGAGTCTAGAGTAAGTGTCTAGTGATACTGCCTGGAAGGGCTTCCTCCAACCCTGAGTGTTACGCTTTGAATTTCAAGGGTCTCCCACATGTTCCCAAGCTGGTGGTGATATTTCTAGAGGTTCAGAAAACTTCAGGAGGTACAACCTGGCTAGCGTGTGTTACCTGGGGCATGAAGGTTACATTCTACACACACACACACACACACACAGAGAGAGAGAGAGAGAGAGAGAGAGAGAGAGAGAGAGAGAGAGAGAGAGAGAGAGAGAGAATCTCTTTCTTGCTTTCTATCTGCTATGAGGTGAGTTATATTCCCCCTCCCTGTGGGCACAGAATCAATAGAGCCAAACAAAATGGACTGAACCCTCTGAAACCCTAACCCAAAACAAAATCTTCCTCACTTAATATGTTTTATGAGGTATTCGGTTACAATGACACAAAAATAACTAATACACCAGGGCCTTAAATCTCTGTATCAAGGGCCTATCGCACATCCAGGATCTGGGTGCTGGGAAGTTACCCCAGTTGTCTTCACCCAGCAGCGCTCAAGAGACAGCATATAAATAAGCAATGCACATGGCTACTCTCAGGTCTGCCCCATGGGTCATGCATGGCTGAAACGCTGGAGTTGGCTTTGGACTCCTCTTCCCAGCTCCATGGCCCACCGTTAATGGTGCTTCCCAGAATCACCTCCCAGATGACTGAAGACACAGGCTCTTCTTTGTGGACAATCAGGAAGAATGGCTGCAGGAGAAGTGCTCCTGACCCTCATAACCAGTACCTCTGCACTCCCACACTGTTTATTCAGAGGTCCTCTGATGCTGGGAGCATCCCCAGTACCCAGCTACCAAACAGCCGTATACTACAGCCACTCAGGGTCAGCTATGACTCCTCATCTCAGGGAATCTTAGCAGACATTAGTCACCATGGTCAAGAGCAGGAGAGGAAGGGGTAACCTGCTTAATGTTACAGCATCATGCCTGTGGAAAACTAGTTTCCTAAGTTGTGTGATTTGGGGTAAATCACTTAATTCTCTGTGTCTATTTCCTAGTCTAAAGGAAATCGTGGTCAAGTGTTTCCTCCTTTGTGACCTCCGTGGTCAAGTGGTATACTCCTTTGATACCAGAGCTTGGGAGGGGAAGGCAGGCTGATCTCTGAAAGTTGAAGCCAGGCTGGTGTATATAATGAGTTGCAGGACAGTCAGAGCTACATAGTAAGTAAGACCCTAACTAAAAAACAAAGTGAGGGGTGGGGGACAAAAGTCACCTTTTCATAAAGAAAAGACCAGGACCAGACTGGCACTGGCAAGTGAAGACTTGATATTTCTAGAACACCTCAATCCTTAGACAGTGGAGTCCTATTCACCTAGCACCGATTCTCAAAGCCTCTCAAAAATAGAAGGAAGGCATACTTCTAAGTTCATTTTATGAGGCCAACACTGTTTTCCTGCCAATGCCAGACAAAAACATTGAAAGAAACTGTAGAAGAATAAATATCCCTCCTGAACAATGGTGCCATGCTAGTCTCCAATCTGTACCCCACGGCAAGCAGGGCTTTCCCACAGGGAAGCAAGGCTAGTTCAGCAAGCAGAACCCGACAATATCACACACCACACTGACAGAATAAAGGAAAAGGCCTATGCTTCGACAAATGAAGAAAAAGCATTTGACAAACTCAACATCATCTACTCTAGAAACATAAAACAACAAAAGAGGAATCCAATGATGCATCCTCAACCTGACAAAACCTGACATCACAGCTGACTGAGAAAACCTAAAGTGTTCCCCCTGAGATCAGGACAAAGAGGAGCACCCCAGTTCACCCCACTACTAGGCAACATTGTCACAGGACTTCCAATCAGAGTCAGTCAAGAGTAGAAAGAAGCCTTCCCCCTGGCTGGCAGTGCGGAGGCTGCACGACGCCTGGAGTTACTGTAAAAGACGTTAACCAGCAGGGTTTCTTCAGAGCTCTGTCAGCCTTCCTCATAAAGTCCGGGAAGCTGAAATTCCCTGCGTGGGTGGACACTGTCAAGCTGACCACACAAAGAGCTTGCCCTCTATGATGAGAACTGGTTCTACACACGAGCAGCTTCCACAGCACGGCACCTGTACCTCCGTGGTGGTGCAGGGTTGATTCCATGACCAAGATCTACAGAGGACAGCAGAGAAACGGTGTCAGGCCCTGTCACTTTAGCAAAGGCTCTAAGAGTGTTGCTGGCCAGGTCCGCCATGCTCCTGGAGGGGCTGAAAATGGTGGAAAAGACCAAAATGGGGGCCACAAGCTAACACCACGGGGACAGAGAGATCCGGATAAGATTGCTGGACAGGCGGCAGCTGCCAACAAGAAGCGTTAGAACAGAATGATGGATTAATAAATTGCCTCATTCATTTAAAAAAAAAAGTAGAAATGAAGAAGTAATATTATCTCTACCCACGAAAGGCATGGTTCCGTAGGTAGAAAATCCTATAAATCCATTTTAAAACTGTGAAGGTTAATAAGTAATCAATAAATTTACAGGATATGAGAAAAATGGAAATTTCAGTTGCATTTGATGGGCAAAATGGTGTTCACTAAAAGACCAAGGTCAGTAAATTTCAAGGCCAGTGAGAAGACTATCTCACAAACCCAAGGGTGGAGATGTGTTAGCCTTAGCGCAATTCTAACACTAACACACACACACACACACACACACACACACACACACACACAGAGACAGACAGACAGACAGACAGAGAGACAGAGAGACAGAGAGACAGAGAGAGACAGAGACAGAAAAAGAGAAAGAGAGACAGAGAGATAGAGAGAAAGACAGAGACAGAGAGAGAAAGAGAGAGAGACAGAGAGAGAGAGAGAGAGATTCATTGTACTTTTCTTGAAATGACCAACTGCAAAAATACTAAGAAAAAAAAAAAAACAGGACAGATATACAAACTCAGTGGTTTCTAGAACCTGTGACCTTCCTTGAGGAACCTGCCCAGGGTCTGTATATGGGAAACAGAAGGCTCAAGCTATAAAGACAGTGGGCTACCACCCACCCACCCATTCATCCATCCATCCATCCACCCACTCACCCAGCCAGCTCTCTGACAACACTAAAACCAAGGACACACTGCTGCTTTTCTTCCTAGGATACTCAGACCCACCTACAGTCTGAAAGTCTGTTTTTAAAGCAGGGTATCTCTATGCAGCCCTGGCTGTCCTGGAACTCTCTATATAGACCATACTGTCCTCAAACTCACCGGGACCCACCTGCCTTTGCCTCCGGAGTGCTGGGATTAAAGGAGTGTACCACTATGCTCTGTAGGTCAGAAATTCTTACCAATGAACCACATGACCCTCAACTCCTACAGCCTTGTGGAGACAGGTATTCTCCACCCCTGAGTGCTGTTCCTTGGCAAAGCTGTTGAATCTCAGTACCTTTCAAGCCTCCTACACCACTGTGCCCTTTCACCAGCAGTGTGGCCCTGCCAGGCCTTCTAGGCCTCACACAGATGCATATTCAGATCTAGGCCTGTTCATTCACCATGAGCCTGCCCTGGTGGCACCAGTCATTTGTCTGTGCAACTTCTTTTTACTAGTAGTAGTAGTAGTAGTAGTAGTAGTAGTAGTAGTAATATATTAATTTATTTATTTTATAGACTAGTTTATATATTTACATTTCAAATGTTATCCCCTTTCCTGGTTCCCCCCTCTCCTATACCTCTCCCCCTTCCTTTATGAGGATGCCCCCCCCAATCACTCCCACCTCAACACCCTGCCTTCCCCTTCACTGGGGAAACGAGCCTGAGTAGTGCTGTTAGTGTTGGCTGAGAGCCCGAGGTGTGGGACTCCTAAGCTCCTCCCATGCCCACCCATGCTCACCATCATTGATCCTCCCGGCCAAGGACTCTGCACTAAAGCCAGCAAAAACCACTGTGTGGATAGCTCCAATCCTGGCACAGGCCAGCATCGCTGCCACAGCCAGTGGGGACACAGGCATGTAGATGGCCACACGGTCCCCTCGGTGCACACCATGCCTCTTCAGCGTGTTGGCCAGGCGGCATGTGGTCTCCAGAAGCTCCCTACAGCATAGAAAAGAGAAGGCCATTAGAGACAGGGGAGAGACCCAGTACAGCACAATGGAGGGTGGGACAAGTCACAGACTGCAGGCCCTGTCTCCCACCCCAGGGCAGAAGGGAAGGATTCACAGTTTGGCAAGACAGAAATGGTTTCAACGTAAGTACATCATGCACCATGTTGCTAAGGCCACCTCACAGCCATTTCAGTTTCCGAGAGGTCACGGTCCTAAGACTTCCAAAAACGCTGGCTTCCAAAAACAAACAAACAAAAAAGGCGGCTTTTTAAAGAAAGTCTTCTGGCAGGAGAAAAGGAGGCTCCTTCTATATCGACAGAAGTCAAGGGCAACAAGAAACCTTCCCCCTAGTTAGGGACTTAGACCTCAGTGGGCCAAGGGCCAACTTGGTGAAGCCACAGTGACTGTAAAGAGAAAACACCAGAAAGATGACTACCCTGCCTGTAACCCCCTGGGAAGAGTTTACAGGCAGAGGTCTGTGTTAGGCACGGTCAGTGCACAGATGACAGATCAGACACACACACACACACACACACACACACACACACACACACAGGCACAGGCACACACACCCACCCACACCCATACACACACGCACACACACACAGGCACAGGCACACAGGCGCACACACACACACACAGGCACACATGCACACACACACACAGGCACACAGGCGCACACACACACAGGCACACAGGCACAGGCACACAGGCACACACACACACAGGCACACAGGCACACTCAGGCACACACACAGGCACACACACATTCACACCTGCATGTACAGGGTATGCTGGGTTGGCTTGGAGTTCACTTAGGATCCTTAGCCCTTTATTAATCATAGCCCACGACACTGAACTCCAAGAATACCAGGAGTATAGGCTAGGAAAGTTACCACATTATGGAGGCAGAAGAGAAAAGCAAAGGTGGGACAGAGGTAAGTTTATGGTGCCCATCAAGGCTGTTTGAATGCCTTATCTCATTAAACATGGACATGTCTTTTCTATACATTTTTGTATTAATTAATTATTTAACTAACTCAAAAAGGCCCCTTTTTTCTGGGTTGAGGGAGGCTGCCACTGGTCACATTCCTGGCCTCTGAGCTGCACTAAGATGCTCTAAATAGGGCAAGCCAGGCCCAAGGAGGGACCCTGTTTCAAGGTCCTCAAAGCCCCTGAAAAGCATAGTTGCCATACACAGGGCTTCAAAAAAAACTAAGTTCAACAAAGAGGCCTCTGGGAAACCAGACCAGAATGAAAATACAGGCCCCCTTATTCCCCCGCACCCCCACCCCCATCTCAGGCAGAGCCTGAGCTCTTTGTTTCTTCCGAAGCCCTCTGCAAAGGAAGGCAAATGAGACTCGTGCACATCCACTCTGCGATTGGCCCAGCTGCTGGCCACTCCTGCCCAGCTCAGTCCAGTGCCCCTTCCATTCTTTCTCCCTGAAACTGTAAAGAGGACAAAGGTGGCATTCAGTGGTACCCAGTCTATCCTTCCCCTGAGTTAACAATGAAAGAACACTTCCCAGACCCAAGCCACAGACTCCAGGGCCCAGAAACACCCCTCCCACTGAGGGGCCGCCCACAGCTGAAAAAGCAGCTGTGATCAATAGTGCATGAGTAAGTAGGGCCCTCCCTTCAGCTCTGTTTTCACAGCCCTGGAGCTTATGCCCTGGGCAGTGCAGAGAGAGATGGAGGGAGCCTGTGCCTGCTGACCAGTCAGGTGTTGAAACCCAGCCCTTACCCTGCAGCCCTGGGGCAGCAGTTTAGAGAAAGAAGGACTATTTTTATAGCAAAGCCTTTCTATAGCAGACACAACCCTACTACAAGTTCTGTAATCAACTGACACTTGCCTAAAGTCACACAGTGTAAGTGTACCCCCACCCCACCCACAACCTGAGAGTCTCAGGCGAGTTCCGAAAAAGAAAGAGAGTTCAGAGGGAGGAGAGGAAGAAGCTGTTATCTATTTATTCATTTTTCTTTCAATCAAAGTTGTTGTTGTTGGTGGTGGTGGTGGTGGTGGTTGTTGATGCTTTGAGATAGGACCCCATAGCCCAGGCTAACCTGAAACTCTCCAAATAGCCTAGGCTAGACTGGAACTCACCACCTCCTGTCTCACCTCATGTGTGTTAGTATTGCAGGTGTGTGCAGCCATTTCCAGCTCAAGGCTGTTTTTCTTTTTTATGACTGTTATCAAAAGCGTCTTTCCCTCCTAGTCATTCCAGGATGCTAGCCCAAGGGAGGAAGATATTGCTTGGTGTGTGTTGTATTTAGGAAACAACAAACTGAGAATGAATGATCTGTCCATTCCCCACACTGACTTGGGCTCGCTATGTTCATGAAACAAACACTGAAAATCTCATCCTCTATAGCACCTGTCCCTTTAGAACGCGAGGTCTGCTTAGACACAGCTTTGAGTCCCATTCACTGCGTTAAGCTCAGCATCTATAATACGGCTAGGCCATAAAAGGTACTCAGCAAATATTGATCAAATGGATGAGCGGAGCAGGTGAACAGAAAATGAGAGCCACACAGGCCCAGGGTAAGCCACGCTCCCTGCAACTCACTGGCCCAATGTCTCTTTCTCCCCTCCAATCGGAGGGCCAGCTCCATGTCCTAAGCAATCACAGAAGGCCTTGGCTACAATCTCTAGGATTTAGTATTCCCTTCGGTGCACTCGAGAGAAGAAAGGATTTTAGTAAGACAGGAAATGCAACAAGATGAATCTTTCTCTCCCAACAAGGCACACCAGGTCCTGCACCCCGTCTTGAAGAAACAGCCCAGGGGCACAGTTGCTAAGCCTGATTCCTTGGTGATGAAATTCATTCACTCTGCTGCTGATAACCCTCAGAGAACGGAAGCCACAGAAATGGGCTGGGCAGGTTCATAAACCAAGTGTGCCATCATGAGATGTCACCACCAGAACCTTTAGCAAAGAGCTTTGATGAAAATATTGAGTCAATCTGGGCATGGTGGCAAATGCCTTTAATCCCAGCACTTGGGAGGCAGAGGCAGAGGCAGGTGGATCTTTGTGAGTTCAAGGCTCTCCTGCTTTACTCCAGGACAGTCAGGGCTGTTACACAGAGAAATCCAGGCTTGAAAAACAAAAGAGGGGGGGAGGGGGAGGGAGAGAAAGAGAGAGGGGGGAGGGAGAGGAGGAGGAGGAGGAGAAAAGAAGAGAAGAAAGAAAAAGAAAAAATACTGAGAGTCACATATCAACATGGAAAACTCCCAAAGCTGCTATTTGCCAGTGAAAGTTCGGGAAACAGATACACTTTTTTTGAGGTGTGTTGCACTGTGGTGAAGGAACTGACCTCACCCTTTATCCCTCAGAGGATATCTCCCTGGATACCCAGTAGTGTCTGAGCAAAGATGGGATCTATTGTGGAACAATGTCCTTTAGGCATAGTAACCATTACCCTGCTAACTGGAGCAGCTCTCAAGAGTGGCCCTGCTGCTCTCTCATAGAAGGGGGCAAAATCAGACCCTCACCAGGGACTCCAGCCCCTCCCTCCTGCACCACCCCACTTTCCCAGCTGTTTGCAATTCTGCCCTAGCTGCTTGCGATCTTGGAGGTGCTAAAAGTGTACAGAGTTTCAAAAGTAGTCACACAGGCTGAAGTGGCCCTTTTCAGTGATGCGACAGTTTGGGATGGAGGGGATCAACTCTGCTCCTGTAACAAACCCCTCTCCCAGGCTTCTGTAAGTAACTCTGATAAACTTAGTATTTCACCACGCTAGCCTGGAATAGAACTGTTGCTTTGCCCCACCTGCCATGAGTAAATATATCTACCCAAGAAAAGCTAACGTAACAAGATCCTACACGACTCCCCATACTTGGGAATAAATGACCTTATAAAAGAGTCCACCATTAAGGGACTGAGCCCCAACTATGACTGATGTCCCAAGCATCTTTAAAGATGTCCCATCGATGGCAACTATCGTCATTTCAGAAAATGGGCTAAGAGGTGGGAAAAGAGTGGATACACCTTGGCCAGTGAACTTCTGAGTGTTGGAAGTGTGCTACATTGAAACTAAAGCAGGATTTTCGCTAACACCAGTAGAGCTTGCCTCAATGTCTGGAGTTCGGTAGTGATCACTGCCACATACATATACTCTGCCTTCCTGCAGTGTCCATTTACAGAGCTATGAGGTTAGCAAACCTGTCTGGGGCACCCACTTGTGACCAGATCCACTTGTGGCCAGGTGTGGTGGTGCACACCTTTAAACCTAGGGCTCAAGAGGCAGACACGCAAATCTCTGATCAGCCTGTTCTACAGATAGCCAGGGTTCCACAGACCCTGTCTTGGAAAGCCCCACCCCGACAAAGAATTCCATTTGCTGGCCTAGGTATCTACATCATAAACCTGAAGAGGACCTGGGAGAAGCTGCTGCTCACAGCTCCAGCTATTGCTGCCATTGAGAACCCTGCTGACGTCAGTGTCATCTCCTCCAGGAACACTGGTCAGCGAGCTGTGCTGAAGTTCGCTGCTGCCACAGGAGCCACTCCCATTGCTGGCCGCTTCACACCTGGGACCTCACTAACAGATCCAAGCAGCCTTCAGGGAGTCACGGCTTCTAGTGGTGACCGATCCCCGGGCTGACCACCAGCCCCTCACAGAGGCCTCTTAGGTCAACCTGCCCACCATTGCCCACCATTGCGCTGTGTAACACAGATTCTCCCCTGTGCTATGTGGACATTGCCATTCCGTGCAACAACAAGGGAGCTCACTCAGTAGGTCTGACGTGGTGGATGCTGGCCCGGGAAGTACTGCGCATGCGAGGAACCATTTCCCAGGAGCACCCAGGGGAGGTTATGCCTGATCTTTACTTCTACAGAGACTCAGAGGAGATTGAGGAGGAGCAGGCTGCTTCTGAGAAGGCTGTGACCAAGGAGGAATTCCAGGACGAATGGACCACACCAGATCCTGAGTTCACTGCTGCTCACCCTGAGGCGGCTGACTGGTCTGAGGGTGTGCAGGTACCCTCTGTGTCCTTCCAGCAGTTCCCAACGGGAGACTGGAGTGCATAGCAGCCACTGAGGACTGGTCAGCAGCTCCCACAGCGCAGGCCACTGAGTGGACTAGAGCCACCACTAAGTGGTCCTGAGCTGTTCTGCAGATGCCTGAGCGAAGGAAAAAAAGATGGAAGGAAAATAAAGTTCCTAAAAACTGCAAAAAAAAAAAAAAAAAAAAATAAGAGTGAATACAGGCCATTCCATAAGTGCCTTTTTTCTCTACACTGGGTATTGCACCCTGGAGACCTCACACAAGTAAGACAATCCCTCTATCACTGACCTGCACACACAGTTAGCTTTATTTATTAGGACAGACTGTTTTAGAGATAAATTTGTACATTGCTCTGTGGCTGGAAGCCAGAGCCTTACACATGCTAGGCAAGCACTCTACCACTGGCATGCACTAGTAATCCTCTGATGACTCCTTAGCAGAGGCAGGCGCTCATGTGTCTCTTTCCCAGAAAGGAGAACAAAAATTCCAGTTTGTCCAATGTTCGTTGCAGGATCTGATCTTTGGCTCTGGGCAAATGCGACCCAAGGGTTTGTGGAGGCCCTGAGCAGCCCACTTGTTCTGGTCTCTAGCCAGTACAACAGCAGAAGCAGATCTAAGAAGAGTGCATGATCAACCACAAGACAGCTGCCGCCCTTTGGGGTCCAGACATTCACTGGGGCCCCAGGTTGAGAGAAGCCTAGGAGAAGGCAGGCCCACTTGTACAACCACACCTCCCACCTGCCATGTGCCAACCCTTCTCCTCCAGCCACACTTACTTCCCACTGTGAGCACAAGAAGCCTGTCCCTAGGCCAGCATGACTAGCGTCAGGCCCATCACCTCATAACACCTCAGTCTTAAAGGGCTGGTTCCCTCTCAGATTCTCATTTCCTTCCTGCATAATAAGAACAATAACTCACAACCGTAGTGTGACCTGTAGCCAAGATTGTTCCGAAGCCTTCGGATAGAAGAACTTTTGTAATAGCTTTCTGTTGCTAAAACAAAAATACCTGAGATAATCACCTTAGTAAAAGAAAAGGTTTGTTTTGGGTTCACACTTATTGTTTCATGACTATTGCTCTGGGCCTGCAGCGGAGACTCAGTACATCACAGTGACAGTATATGATGAAGTCTCTCATGTCAGGGTGACAGAGAGAGAGAGAGAGAGAGAGAGAGAGAGAGAGAGAGAGAGAGAGAGAGAGAGAGAGAGAACTAAAATCCCAATATCCCCTTCAAGAACACGCCCACACTGGCCTAAAGGCCTCCCAGTAGACTTTACCTCTTGAAGGGTCTGCTACCTTTTAGCACCACACGCTGCACACAGTCAGCAGATGAGTCTCTCAGGGTGGCAGGGGTAGGGGGTGGGGTGGGGAACAACATTCAAGACTTCCACTGCCAAACAATCTGTGGCCTCTGAACTCTCTCTCTCTCTCTCCATAAAAGGAAACTGAGTTACATGAAAGTTAAGCTGTTGTTTTTTCTCAGAACCATTCAACCAAATAAATCGGGGCAGGATGTGAGCCCAAGCATGAGCTCTAAAAGCCTGGCGCCTACCCAGCTCCCCTCATGAACCCGAGTGTCACAATAACTTCCTTTCTTCCTGATATAAAGTGTCCCCCAAATCATGATTTCCCCCACCTGCATATTAATGTTATTACCATTCCCTTTGAGCTTTTAAATGTCTATTTGTTTTAAAGAGGACTAGGCTGAGTGGAGCCAGCCTATGCTCAGCATGTGTGAGCATTGAGTTCCATTCCCCAGTGCGGAGGGAGGGAGGGAACCAGAAGCTGACTTGTTCTAAGGGAGAGTTAGGGACTAAAGAGGAAGCTCAGCAGTTAAAGGCACATACTGGTTCTGCACAGAACGCAAGTCCAGGTCCCTGTACCCGCACAGGGCCATCACACTTGTGACTTCAGTTCCACAGGGAATCCAAAGCCTCTACAGTCTCTGGGCAGGCACCTCGACTCACAAGTACATGCATGCAGAGACACACACAATGCTCGTTTAAAAATAGTCTCTCTGAAGCTAGGGAGGTTAGGGAAAGAATGGATTAAAGTCTACCACCTTGGAAGCTAGATTTCTTTGTATCAACAGAATGGAGAAGAGGGACTAGGGGAGAAGCACCACACTCAGCTCCTTCTGCCTCTGGGATTCCTGGGATTGCCCCCGCCATCTCCAGGTCACATCCTACATCCCTGACCAAAGCCAGCAGGCTGTGGACCAAAAATATACCCCTGCAGGACAGAAGTATCCAGTCAGACCTGAAAAAGACTGCTCTTGCTAGGGACTGATTTCCTCTCGCTAACCTGTTTATGGAAAAATAGTTCACTTCCTTTCTGGCACAAAGCACAGCTCGCACATCCCAGAGGAGGCAAGTGCTAAAGCAGTAAGCACTCAGGAGGTTCCAGAAGGCTGGAAGCCCAGTGATCTGTTAGGATCCCAGTGTGGAAGCCAGCACAAACAGCTGGGCCTGGCGGAACACTTCGCCCTGGCCTGCAGACTTGTTTACTGCTCCAAAACCACACAGGGAGTCCTTTTCTTAGTGGTTTCCTAGTGAAACGTGAACCGGGAATGTAGCTATTAACTTTCTAAAACCATTCACTTTTCCCGGTGATAAAAAAAAAAAAAAAAAGTGACAAACAAAAACAAAACAAACAAACCCACAGGGTGTCTCCGGTTGCACGTTTGGACAGCTCCCATGCCACCTGGTGAGGGTCTAGCAATCACTCTGCACAAGTCCTTCTGGCAAGACAGAGAAGCTGAGGACCCACAGAAAGTTCCAGACTAGGCACAAGCTGGGAGTCATTCTCTTCTGAGGCTTCCCTGTGGGGCCACAGAGCACTGCAGTTTGACACTCAGAAAATGGTCTCTGGGAAATATTGATTCCAGCAGACATGGTCACCAGAACGACACTCCAGGAGTCAAATCTAGGTTGAGTGCTTTCCCTGCTTCTTGGAGCAGCTTGGGGAAACATTTCATTAGGAGAAGGAGAGACAGCTCCTACGACCCGGTCATGCTGGCAAATGTTCAAAAGCAGCTTTTCTGGGAAAGCAGTCCCATAGCATGCGCTAGTAATTGCAGTGTAAATCTTGCATCCGTGGCTGATTTCAAACCCCTCGGTAAGGCTCCCTAAATAGGTATTGAAAACTGAGTGTGGAGTCAATGACACGGACACCTCAGCAAACTTGCTTTGCTGCCACTGGCAACCCCTCAAAACAGCCTGTGTCCTCCGACCTCCCTGAGAATGTCTTTAAAAATAACTTTAACTAAGCTTTATCCCTTCATTTAAAAAAAACCTCGTCAGTCCTGACATAATTTCTATTTAATATCTGGGAGGTAGGGAGGAGCAACTGCAAGCCTCTTCTTCCAGTTCTGTCCTGTTCCTGGCCTTCTCACCCTCGATTTCAGATGACAGTGAGTTCTGTGGAATCTAAGAGGTCTGGCCCCACTGCGCTTTGAAATACAGGTTCAAAGGCAGAGAGCACACTGACACAGTTCCCTCGGGTAGCCTTGCCACTTTGGTCAAGTAGCTCATCCTGGCTGAGAGGCTAGTGCTAGCCCATGAATGCTGCAACTTTCACCAGGCCTGGTGCCCTTTCTGCAGGTTCAAGGCAATTTGCCCAAAGCATTTCCGTGTGTGCCAGAAGCTCCAACAACCTCACAGGAAGCAACAGAAGCGTCCACCTCCTAACCAAAGACTCAGATCTCCTCTCCAGGCTTTACACCGTCTCCCAGCACTCTGGTGCCACGAACCCTGCTCCTACCCAACTGCCTGCTTGTCTTCCGGGACGTAGGTAATGAGAAAGGCAGTATCTGTCAGTGAGCAGGGCACTGCACACACACGGATGCTAACTGACGTGTGGTCATAGGTTAATTACTTTTTTCACTGCTGAGATGAAATATCCAAGAAGAGGCAGCTCAGAGATGGCAGCGTTTCTGTGTTTGTTTCACAGTCCTAACAGGAAAAGCATGAGAGGCAGGAGCCAGAGGAAGGTAGAGGTGCACTGCATCTGCAGTGAGGAAGCAGAGAGACAGAAATGTGGTATGCAGCTCCTATTCTCTTGATAGTCAGTCTGGACCCCCAGTCTATGCAACATGTCTCCTACAGTTGGAGGGGGGCAGGTCTTCCCACTTCTGTTAACATAATCCACAAACTCCCTTACAGACAAATCCAATTCTGGGTCCTGTCAAGTTGACAACCAACACTAAGCATGGCACAGGCAGGGCGTCTCTGGGCTGTGGAGCTGCCCCTGTGAAAGGCAACAGGACAGCAGACAGAATTCTTTTTCTATACCTCTGCAGAGGCCAAGCTGAGTGCAAACCTAATAATGGCTTTTTCAGCTGTATGAAATTCCCAGCGCCAGAAGCTCTCTGGGGAGTCAGAACTTTGACCTTGAATAGTGACCTGAGGTCATCCACATCAGCTTCTGCTCAGACACAGCGGGGGTGGAGAGACCACAGGGTACAACCAACAGGAAGAGGGCTACAGACTGGACACAAAAGAGATAAGAGACTTCAGGAGGACAGAGGACTGGGTGGCAGAACTCTCACAGTCTGTCCTCACCATCCCAAGGCTGTACTCTACAGCATGGCATGCTGTGCCCACACCCCCCAACCCCCACCCCACCCCACTCCCTCACCCCACCCCTACCACATAAGAAAAGGGCAAGGGTGAGGCAGTGAAAATGTCCTGGACAGGAGCATAGGCTGCAGCAGAGGGGAGGGGGGAGGAGACCAGTTTCACATTTCTAGGTAGCAAGAAGTCTGTCTGATCCACCAGTCTGCTGTCCTAAAAGGGACCCTGCTGCTGCGGGCCACAGGAAGCCACAGCTGCATACAGCAAAACTGTGAGTCAGTCTAACGCCTACCCTATAGTCTAGAGGCTACAGAAGTAGGAAGAAAAACAAAACAGGAACAAGGAAGCTCTCCACTTCAGGTTTCTCAAGCAGAGGCCGAGGCTATGCCACTCCCCTTAGAAAATGAATCTCTTCTCTCTCCCTCAGTTGAAGCTTTCCTGCAAGCTGTCTGCCCCCACGTGTTCTTGCTTAGCAGAAGAGAGGTCACAAAGAGGAGACTCGGCTGAAGGGAGGTGTTTGTTTCTGTGTGCTCCTCAGGTTGAAGCTTAACCAGGTTTGCACAGATAGAAACCCCAAAAAAGTTCCATCAAAGAGGTTTCCTGAGACATAAATAAACTTTCTTAGCAGTCCAGAGATCCTTCCATCTAAAGTGTAAACTTCCCAGACCCTTAGTGCGCCCACAAGAATGGCAAACAAATGCGGCTAGAAAAGTCAAAACCTCTTCCAGCCTTAAGATGATGTCTCTGAGTTTCCTGTGAGAAGCGAAGGTCCGAAGGCAAGGTTTAAAGTAAGTGTATTTGAGACTGGAGAGATGGCTCAGAGGTTAGGGCTGCATAGCACACTTGCTGAGGAACAAGTTCCCTTCCCAGAACTCACCCAGCAACTCAGGACTAACTGCACCTCCAGTCCCAGGGCATCCAGTGCCCTCTTGTGACATTCATGAGCTCACGCATACATAGTGAAGATACACTCTGTCTTTCTGTGTGTGTGTGTCTCTCTCTGTCTCTTTCTCTTACACACACACACACACACACACACACACACACACACACACACACACCAGCAGCACACTCAGCGCTCATCTTACTTGGGAGAATGACTCCACTTTGCAGATGAGAAAACTCCAGTCAGAGGGGTGATGCATGTTTGATCACACATAGCTGAGGAGAAGGGAGACCATGGAGCAGGCCCACTGAAGACCTTGGCACAGGATTACCTGTTCAGACCCCTCCAAAGACTGTCTTCCTCTGCTTCTCAACCCAAACCTTCCCAGGACCTCCCCAACGGATGTCCAAAGGGTGACTTCCTGTTTCCTGTCATTTCAACCCAAAGAGAACAGCCCCTTCTTCTCACATTGGAAGACACTCAGGGTCCAGGACAGAAGTAGGTTCCTAAGGAAGGGGATCCAGCTCAATGTTCCCCCACCTCCATGCTGACTTTATTATGTGGTATAGGCCATCCCTGACAAATGTATAAGGGGAGCCCCACCCCACCCCCACAGTCTAGACCCCATTCTTCACTTCCCTGTGGTTGTACAGGGAACAACAACATGGCTGCTCTGGCAAGAAATTACACCAAAGACCTTTAGGTCTGTGTGGTTCTGCTGGAATGACACATCTTGAATCCCAAACAATGAAGGTAAGTTTGTTACCTTTGTAGAAGGAAGTTAGTTTGTAGAAAGAAGCAGCCATGTTTGAAAGTGATATCTAATTGAGAAGTAGACAAAGTGATGAATCAGGGAAAGATTTGACAGAATGAAGAAGGACCAATAAGAAGAAAAGAGGGGTACTGGGGGCCAACGAATATAAGCAAAGCATAATGCTATTCATATAAGAAAATGGCACAATGAAACCCATTATTTTGTACACTGAAAAGGAAAAGCCGATTGTAGGGCCAGTCATGTGGGCTCTGGCTCAAAGTCAGACCTCCGCAGTGAGCCCAGGAGAAGAACTGCTATCAATTCAGACCTGGTGCTTTCTCCTGACGTCATGCTTGGACACTGCAGAGCCTCAGTCAGTTGCCTGACTTATGCCCTCCCCAGCCTAGAAGTCTGGGCTGAAACCCTCAAGCATGGCAGGGAGGACCCTACCAACCAGACAGGCAGAACCAAAACCTCATCAGTCTGACCACAGATGCACTGTGTTTCTCCACATGTACCAGGAGTCCACCTGAGGTATGCAGGGTTGTCATGTGAAAGGCACCCAGGGGGTGAGAAGGGGAGTGGCCCAGGTGCCATCTGCCCACCTGCCCTCAAGAAGAAACTGATTATCCATGCCCGACCTGATGGCTTCCCTCAACCACTGTCCACAAGTATAAGAGAGCCTCAGCCTACCACTTCCCTATGGTCACACAGCCTACTTGCTTAGAGTAGACATAGGGCATCCGATCTGAACTCCAACCCCAGGTGCCTCTGGCAGAGTGTCCCAGGGAACTGGATCCACTGGTCTCATTACTCACAGCTCTGAGTTTATGGCCATATGCGAAAGGCCAGGCAAAGTGGGTCATATAGGCCGAGGTGCAGAATACATGGCCCTGAAGGACACAGGTATGTCTACCCACAGGCAAAGGCTAATAAGTCAATCAGGGCATGTATTCTTAAAGGACGACGCCAACACAGAAAGCAAATCTGTACCTACCCACACTGTGGGGAATGACTTAGAAGGCATGTGAGTGGGAGTGTGTGCATGTGTGTGTTTGCCTGCACACAGGTCACACTGTGGTGAGTCTCTTGAGTTCCCAGGATAGGGGTGTTGTTCGGGGCTGAACCTCAAATTACTAGGTAAAGGTGTTGTTAGCTCACCAAACCAGATTATTCAGAAATATTACTCAGAAATACGCTTGTTGAGAGAGCTTAGTAGACCCGGTGGTAAGAGGCACTGGCCCCTGAGGAAGGTAGCACATTAATGTCCCTCCATGACTAGGTAAATCCCAGACCAGATGCTGACATGGCTCCTTCCAACAGGTTTCATCCCAGGATCCATCAAGCCCCAGAAACAACTGCTGACATGGCCCTTAGCACTTGATGTGGGTTCACGACCCTGAACTTGCTAATTCGGGGTTAAGCTGTGACTCCACCCACACAAGGCATTTCCTCATAAACATCATCATCTTTCTGAGTCTGTCTCCTTATCTGTAAGATTTGATTAAAGACTCTATCAGAAAAAAAATTGATCAGCAGTACTTGGGAAGCTAGACAGAAGAACTGATAACTCAAAAGGAACAAAACAGTATGTCAAAATACATGAGCCTTTGCACTGGAATCAGCAAGTGGGTTCACTGCAGGTAAATTTCCTATCAAAATAGAAAACGAGCACATACTATCTATCCCCTGGTTGATCACACACATGTTGGAGAGCTTGTACAAGTTTGAAGTGTGACTGTGACCTATCCCCCAGAGACTCGTGTGTTTGAACAACAGTACCAGCTGTTTCCTAGCAACGGGTACTGTTTAGAAACATTAGAAGGGAGAGCCTCGTTGGAGGAAGTGGGTCACTCAGGAGCAGGTCCTAGAGGTCCTAGTCTGGCCCAGCTTCCTTCAGGAACTCTTTCTGCCTCCTGGTGACACACAAGGTGACCAACGGTCTCACACACTCCAGCCACCACAGAACAGCCCGCCAGATTCTTTCACCCGTATGACAGCTGGTACACCCTCAAACTGTGAGCCAAAAGGAAGCCCCTCCTCCCCTCATTTGCTACTAATCAGATATTTGGCAGTGATGATTTTTAAAAAATAGCTAATACAGTATTGATATTACAACACAACTTACTTGGAAATGCTCCGGAAAATAGTATGGATACACAGACAAGGGGTGACGATATCACATCACAAAACAAATACCGTAAAAATTGGTGGTAAGTAGAAGGCTGTGCTGTTTCAAGTTCTCCAGAGCAAAATGTTGAAAATAATAATAATTAACATTTTTAAGATTTATTTATTTATTATATATAAGTACACTGTAGCTGTCTTCAGACACACCAGCAGAGGGCATTGGATCTCATTACAGATGGTTGTGAGCCACCATGTGGTTGCTGGGAATTGAACTCAGGACCTCTGGAAGAGCAGTCAGTGCTCTCAACCGCTGAGCCATCTCTCCCACCCCAGTAATTAACATTATTATTCTTATCTAATCAAATCATAGTCTTCAAATTAATTCTGTCATGGTGGTTTGAACAATTGCCCTGGTCAGCTGTTGATCGTGAATGTCGCTAGCTATTGTCGGTATCTTTGCAGTTCAGTGCGTATGCTCAGCTCAGTCACCTAGGCCAACCCTGGAAACGCATTTTCACTTCGCAGACAACCCCTCTATACAGAGAGGGAACGGTGCCAGACCATCAGCCAGGAGGATATTCTGAACCAATGAGGACCATAGGAAAGAAACAGGGCAAAGGTCACTGGTGCCAGTCTGCTCCCAATGCAGAGATCCTCTATACAGTCACCTGAAACTTCCAGGTCCTCTTTACAGGCAGATATCCAGGCCAATGTAAGCTTCCCGGAACCAGAAAAACACACTCATCATTGCCTGTAACGACTATAACCCCTCGGGGTCTGTCTGGCTTCCTTTGCAGCACTGAGTACTACAGTTAGGGCCCACGACTTCACCGCATGGTCATATCCGCCCTTGTATTTTCTGTGTATGATCTCGGGGTGAGTTGCTTGTGCATGTTTGTTGAGACGGGCTTTCTAGGTAACACATAGTGGCCTTGCACTTGCCATCTCCCAGTCTTCTACTACAGGTGTGCACCACCATGCCTGGCCACGACAAGTTTCTTTAAATGCTCAGGGATATAGTGCAGCTCAGTGGCAGAGCACTTGCCTGGGACAATCAAATGTCCTGAATTTGATCCCTAGTGGGGGGGGGGGAGGAAAGGAAGGAAGAAGGAGGAGGAGGAGGAGGAGGAGGAGGAGGAGGAGGAGGAGGAGGAGGACGACGACGACGACGACGACGACGACAACAACAAGTAGAGTCTAGAGCTTAACCTTTGAGTCTAGAGGGCTTGTGGCTGCCCCACAGGGGAAAGAAATCCCTTTATTTCAGAGGTACTATGCAATCTATCTGTCTACTGATATGCATGTAGCAAATCAAACACCTAAAATGCCCAGGGAAGGGCTAATTAATGACCTTCATACACTTGGTTTAGTTACAGAGTGTGTGTAACACTTTGCTCAGCAGCAGACACAGCCATCCAGTTCTAAGCCATCAGAGACCTACCAAAGCACAGTAAACTAGTTCTGCACATTTGTAGAGGGGCAGCTTAGTAGATACATCCTTTGTAGTCAGAAATGTGGCTGTGTGGCTGGGAGCTACTCCACTCCCATCAACCTCAGGTCTCTCTTGACTTTAATGAGTTGGCTGCAGTCCTGAGCATTCTATGTGGTTAACCTTTAAACCTTCAACCATATATACAGCCATACAGCCATACAGCCATACAGCCCTACAGCCTGGACTACCAAATAACGCTGTGTCCGGCCACAGGGCATCCCTAGTGGCCTCCTACCAACACCTGGGTTTTTAGCTCATCTGGGGTGCGGAGGGAGGGAAACACCAGTTCTTCGGGCAGATTCGGAGCAGGACCCCAGCTGTCTAGTTAATGCCTCTGCCCTGCCACATGTGGCATTTGTCTTTCAATGAATGACAGTGTGCAAGCAGCTGCCCCCTTTTAAAAGGGTGTATACTGATGTGCACACGGAGGTCGACCTGAAATCTTTACAAAGCAGCTGACCTAGCCAATTCCCACAAGCAGCATTCCTCAAGTTCCCTTATACGGAAGCCATGTGGGCATCCCCTCATCCAGGCTCCAGCAGTAAGATGCCGTTGGTTTGGGGCCACATGGGGGATGAAGCCAGATGGCAAAGTATGCTACAGCCCTCTAGCCTGGAAGGCTCTGCGGTATGCCACAGGGCTGGTAGGGCGGGTAGATGCAGCACTAGTGGCCCAGTAACACCACCAGTTACTGCAAAGGATTAAAGATATCGCCTCGGGACTGGAGAATTGGCTCAGTGGTTAAGAGTGGGTACTGTTCTTGCCAAAGAGTCCAGGTCCTAACATTCACATCAGGTGAACCACAATCACCTACTTCTACCTCTGGCTCTAGGGCATCCAATACCCTCTTCTGGACTCTGTGGGGACCTGCACTCTCATGCACACACCTACACACTCATGCACACACCTACACACTCATGCACACGCCTACGCACGTATGCACATGATTAAAAAAATAATTAAAATATCCACTTTTTAAGTCACCTTGCTTGCTACAGCCTAAGAATGGGATACCAGGATTGAGTTTGGGCTGGAATAAAACTAGAATTCCAGAAGCTCATGGGAGATGAGTGTCCAGTTGTCCCTGAGTTGCCTAAGTATCCACAAGTAATTGCTATGCTCAGAGCCCTGGCCTGAAACTGTTTCCATAAACACTCCTATGCCCCGTCCATTCCCAGGTCCAGACTACCGTACTTTCTCCCTGCCGCCAGGACACGGTATTCCCGCTCATCAGTTGGATCTCAGGTCAGACATTCTCAGGGAGACCTTCCCTAACTCTTCGACCGGAAGTGACCTTCTGCCGTGCTTTCGAGATTGGCTGTTATTGCATCATTCTCTCATCAGCAGTAACTGATGTGAAGGTGTGAAACAAGCACTTCTAGACAACTGGTTGGATATGGGAAGCCTGAAGCTACCTGGAGGAGGATAATCATGCGTGGAGGGCCTGAGGAGAAGACACGGAACACATGATTCAAGCACATGGTGGGCCAGAGAAGCCGTCATAAAGATAAGTTGTGTCTTTGGCCAAAGGGTTTTTTAAATAATAATTATTATTATTAATAGTAATTATTATTATCATTACTATTATTATTATTATTATTATTATTATTATTATTATTATTATTATTATTACAGAGGTCTTCTATCTGCTAGGCAAACACGCTCATTGAGCTACACCTAAGCTCAGCTAATGAGACACCATTGGAAAGGCAATCTCCTCCCTGCTGTACCACAGCATCTGTTGTAACATAACCCAGAGGTGGCAGCTTCAGGTAACCAGTTATCCAAGGACCCATCAAAGTCTATGGCCATATCTCCCCGAATGTTCCCTACTTCATCTAAACCCGTGGTGCTTCATCACAAACTTGGTACTTCATGTCCAGATAGTGCATAGGTTCCATTTATGAAATCTAAGAACAGTATCAGTCTTGCAAAAAACTTTAAAAAATTCATGTGAATGATCACCCCACCCACCACCTCATCACAGGATATATAGAAAAAGGTCAAGTAGCTGGCATCCATGACAGGGTAGTTCTTTGCTTCCTGTTTAGGCCATTACAGGATAGCAATGGAGGGCAGGATGGTATGAGGGAGCCTGGAGCTAAACTGAGTCAAATTAAGATCGGCTCCTATGTGACCTTGGGCGGACCACGTAATCTCTGTGCATTTCACATCAGTGACCAGAGACACTGGTAGTAAGTGCTCCAAGGACGCCATGCACACTCAAGGCTCTGGCAGCTCTTAGCTCCTGTGGATGAGTTGACCTTGTCTTATCTGAGTACCTCCAGCTCAGGGGTTTTTGTTGAACTGGATAAAACTGGAATTCTGTATGCTCTGATACCTGCCACAACCTGTCTTGCCAGAATCTCCTTTTCTGAGATAACAGAACGCCCCCAAAGCTGAAACGTCTCCCAAAGCTTAGATAATCCCGTGTCCTGAGCCAGACACAGCAGCAGAATTTGGCCAATGCCTCTCCAGTCTGTTAACACCATTGCAGGGATCTTCAGGCATCAGGCATCACCAAGCAAACACAGAACCAGAGTCCTTCCAGACTGGAAAGTGTGTTAATGGTCTCAAAGGGGTCAGACATCAGGCATCACCAAGAAAACACAGAACCAGAGTCCTTCCAGACTGGAAAGTATGTTAATGGTCACAAAGAGGCCATGTTCCTTCCCCAAACCCAAACTGCAGAAACGTCCAGGATGTGTTTTGGGTGCTGAGAATTCCAGGTGACGCACAGTACCTGTAAGTGATCCTCACTTCTGTCCCAGGTTCATCTCTCTCCCAAATCAAAGCTATGGTGTCGGGAGACTTCTGCACGTGCTGGTCCAGGCAGTTGACTATGCAAAGAAAAGTTAACAGATGTTATTCCAGATGCTGGATAAGATGCTCGATCTGCTTTGGTTTGCTATTCCTACAGAGCAGGGTCTCCTCCCTGTCAGGGAAGAGTGACTACCACAACTGCAGAGAACAGAGACAACCACTACAAACACGATCTGTCTACAAGGTGACCTTCCACACAGACTCTGAGGTAGTCACATCATTCCAGTGGTCTCCACACTGGATACGTATGACATCAACAGCCAAGAGTCTATGTTAGAAGTACTAAACTACACATGCCTTTCAAGAAAGTTCTCTCCTCCCCCTCCATTACCCAAGCTCAGCTCACATGACTTGCTGGGAAAAGCGCAAGGTCAGTAGGCTTGTTTGCTATAAACCTGAGGATTAGTGGGTTCAGTTATGCTGACATCCTGTTCACTGATCATCTAATTTTAAAGGTGAGATTAACTCAGGCCAGTTCATGCAATGCCAGCTTCTACCCAAGCATATTCCCTCCAGTGGCCTCCAGATAATTTGGAGGAAATCTTCTTAGGTGGACCACGGCGGATGTCACATAACATTCGTTCAACAGAACATTGGGGCTAAAGTTACCTAGACAAGACACCCCCACACACACTCACAGAAGCTAAGAGCAACTTGGCATAGAAACAGTAACAATCAGAGCCTGGGTATGAACAGCACTCTTGGGGACCCACTACCACCATCTCCCATCCCCTGGTGGTAAGTGCAGAGATTAATCAGCTGAAGGTCACACAGTAACAGATTTGACTCAGACTAGCTCCAGATCCCTCACACGGCCCTCCACTCTCCCTGAAAGGGTGCAAACAGGCAGCCAAGAACTGCTTTGTTCAGCAGGTGGAAGAAAGCTAAGCCCGATCGGTGGCAAAGGGGAGAGGAGATATAAAGAGGTGTGGTCCACAGACAGAAGAAACTTAGAACTGTGCAGACCGGGGAAGCGAGCAGGCAGCCAAGGATAGGCAGACCCTACAGAGAATAGAAAAACAGGGTTGTTGGTGAAGAAAGTAGCAAGCTAGTGTCACAAATGTCAGCTGAATGTGCTGCCAGGCTATCTAGCTTACTGGTGTAGCGAGTGTGTGTGTGTGTGTGTGTGTGTGTGTGTGTGTGTGTGTGTGTGTGTGTACACAAATGCCCAAACAGCAAGAATTTTCATTCTAAAATACGGCTTGTCAGCTGTCAGCAAAGAGGTCAGCCCTTGGCACAGGGCCATGTCCCCAGCAGCCTGGTCATGGAGGTGACTCTGAACTGGTCATGACAAGTTATCACCAGAGAATCACTGCTACGGAAAGCTGTGAAAGAAAACCAGGACAGGACTGGTTAAAAGCAGGAAGTATGGGCTGTTCTGGACACCTGGGAACTAGTGATAAATTCAAGTCCTTCGGTCACCTATATAAGCCAAGGAGCCACAGGAGACGTGTGCCTGTATTCTCCCCCAGGAAACGCCTGCTCTAACCCACCCTGACTTTTGAAGAACGAATTGGGTCAGATGCAGCAGGAAGCAGCATTACAGAAATCCTGGTGTCAGGGTAGACCCACCCAAACTCAAGTCGTGAAGCTACAAGAGGGGCTGAAACCCCACAGAATATCACCTGCTCCCATGAATATCACCAGCGTACCGGGCATCCTTCTTCCCCGGAGAATGACTGACTCTAAACAGAGACCCTCAGCAGCACACAGCCCAGCAAGGTATCCTGCCTGCTTTATACCAAGAAGGAAGGCAGACTGAGACAGGAGAAGACAAAGGCCAGGCACAGGGAAAGCATCATGGTATAGCTTGGTGGTCCCATGCGTCCACCTCTTCCTGGGGCCGAGAGATGGCACAAATCTAAGCAGCCCAGAATAGATTCTCAAATCTAATGTTCCCCAGAGGCTTCCCACACAGGGGAGATGCTGGATAATTGGCTACCAAGGCCCCTCTCCCTGCTGGATAGCCCAGGCCCAAAAAACTACCTCTGCTCCAGGGTCTTTGCATTGGTTTTCCCTGCCTGACACTGCCACCCCTCCTGTCCATGCTACATATCTCAGCCTTTATCTCTCTCATCATACATGTTCTTGTCTATGAAGCCCATGCTTCTCACCCTCAAGTGGTATCGTAATCCCCAAAGAACGTGTTAGCACGTAGAAACCTAGGCCCCGTGAAGTGCGCCAGCCCCTGGCAGAGACTATGCATTTGAGGCAAACAGTCCTGCTGCAGCCTGCCTTGGAACCACACAGCGGCAGACTCATGTGTGTTTAACACGTGCACCCACTGTATGTGAAGCTTCGGGACTTTGTGGGGATTCCATTTCTTTCTCTTCCTGGTGGGGGTGGGGGTAATAAAGGTATTTGATAGCCCTATGTGACACCTGGCTCTACCTTATTGGCTGGCAGCCTGCAACTGCCTAAAAAAATCCACAGGTCTGGCTCAGGCCAGCCACCCACTAAGGACAGACGATGCCCTTGTCATTTACTTTAAGTCTTAGCTTTTTAATCCACGGGGAAGTATACGAATCCCTGACTCTGGGTGAGGTTAAGAATTAGCTGCCCCCCAGTGTGTCATAAGGTTGGGACAGAGGATGTCACAGTGTCCCCAAGGAACATGGCAACAGAATAATCCCATTCCTCAGAGCCATCACCCTATGGGTCCTGGCAGAACCAAGGACCTACAATTCCATGTTTTTAGCAACTACTTCTATTCCTCCTGCTGCTTCAGCTACAGGGAAAGGCAGGGAAGGTTAGGGAGAGGAAGGAAGACCCAGAGGATACTCTGCCCGCACATACAAAGTCTCGACATGTAAAAGAAAAAGTAACTCAACCCAAACAATGGGAAGTGAGACTAGAACACTCCACCTTCAAGCATTTTCAGGAAGAGTTGGGCAGGATCCAACACAACTGAAGGCAGAATTCATGACCCACCTCCTACTTTAAGCCTTCCAAGTCCCCAGCATACAGCGAGCCTCTGTCCTCCCAACCTCTCCAACCTCTCGGTTGGCCTACCCCATGTAACACTTCCTTCTTCTGCCCAGGATTCCCCATTCTGGGGCACAGTGCTCCCTCCCCACTCTCTGGGTCCCAAGGGTCATAAGGTTCCTTTCTCATGGGGACTGGTGGAGGGCCACAGATCTTCATCTGCCCCAGGGAAACCTTGAGCACATCACCCCAGTACAGATGTTTACTGTGTTAAATAAAACTTACATGAGACCACTGTTTTGATCTAAGCTCTAGCACAGGCCAGACTAAAAGTCAAAGAGGAATTGTTCATGCTAGAGCTCCTATCACCAAGCTGAAACATAGCTGTTTACCAGACCTTTGGAGAAATCAAGATCAGAGGCACAGAAGTTGAAACCAAGCCTTCATGCGTCTTGTGGTGAAGTTCTCCCTCCTTTATGCATATACAGAAAGGGAAAGACACAGGCTTCGTGAGCTAGCTGTCAGTTGTTTTCATATTGACCAGTCTCCCTGCCACTACCTTTCAGGGATGTGGCTGAAACAGCCAATCAGTTTTCTGATCTCTATTGTGATTTACCAGCCCTTCTATGGCTATAAAAGCCAGCTTTCAATATGTGATATACTTTATGACACTAAGTGTTGTCCAATTGACCATGTCAATGCACATCATGGTATTTCTTCCAATGGTGGATGGATTTGTAATCTATCTCTTTGTGTCACTCAGGTGCTACTCAGTGGGCATTTCCCACTGTTTTTGTGGTTGGCCTTTTGTGTCTCCATCTATACAACAAGACACAAACCATTCCATGTTCGCATCATTTAGAGTAGGAAATGGCCCTTAAAAACAGGGTGCCTGCTCAGCCATGGGTTCTTCTCAGTGACTGTAGCACACAGTAGCCCAGCCCAGATCCTAACACAGTCTTAGGAGCAGTTACAGTAATGCTTATTAGTGGATAAGAGATTTTTAATGCTATTAACAACAAACACACACACACACACACAAACACAAACACACACACACAATTATAGAAGTTGTTACTTCTATTACAGAGATGACACATGATAATGTAGGAACTTTCAAACTCCCCACCCCCCAACCCTACAGCACTAGGAATGGAATGCAGAGTTTCCTACACGCTAAGTAAGTGCATAACTACTAAGCCACACCCCTGATCCAAAGGCTCTGATTGGTTGCTTAGATACACACACACCCCCATACCCAGCTCAGCACACAAAGCTTCAAGCATCATGAAAAGAAACTGGGGTTAGTAAGCACATGAGGGCTCACAATGGCTTTCTTTAAATAGCAAATTTCCCTGGCACATTGCGAGAACTTTCACTGTATTTGCCAACTTTCCAGAAGCAGCTGCTATTTAAAGCAAGTCATGCTTCTGACGACTGAGAAGAATCCAGAGTCTTCCTGAAGTTCTGCCTCGTGAAACTGGAGCTGCGTTTTCATTTGGAGTTCCTTAAAAGGCTTCGACAAGCTTTATCTACTGTCATCTCAGCTCCAGTCTTGTCTCTGAGTCATGGCCATCGAGGAAAGAGCATCGGCAGCATGACTTCTGTTTGTGCAGTGCTCCCCGGGCATCTAGAGAGCCTTGGGTGGCACTCAGTGTCAGAGCACCAACCTAGCCCATGTGAGACCCTGTGCTCCATTCCCAAAAGAAAAAAAAAACAAAAACAGACAAACAAAACAGCCAGGAAGTCTCTCAGTGTTCGATGGATAGTTAAAGTTAAAACTAGTTTCTTTAAGCCAAGCCTGGTGGTAATAGGCCTTTAATCCCAGTATTGGGAGGCAGAGGCAGATGGATCTCTTTGCATTCCAGAACAGCGTGGTCTTCATAGTAGACCTGAGACTTACTGCTGAGTAAGCTCACACTTCCTAGCTCTTTCTGAGCTCTGGCTGGCTGGCTCAACTCTAGCTCGAACTCTTTTCCAAGATGACCGACTCAATCTGGCTTCTCTCAGTTTCTAACTGAATTGCTCTGTTTGGCCTCATACTAACTTTAGCAAGATGTTCAAATCTTCTGGCTCCTTCTCATTCTCTGGCTTGTTACGTCTTCGCCTAGGTCTAGGGTGTTATCTCTCTGCACCCTGTCACTGTACAACAGTCCTGGTAAAACTGCCTCCCTCCCTCTTCACCCCTCCCCTCTCTGCACTGCTGTCTTAAGTAGCTTCCCTTTCTTCTCTCTTCTCATGAGAGCTGGACATATCCTATTCTGTCCAATCTTTCTCTATTCCAGCCAGAGGGAGTGTGCTAAGGGCTGAGCCACACCAGGACTAGAAAAGGGTGTTGTTGTTGTTGTTGTTGTTTTGTTTTGTTTTGTTGTTGTTGCTGCTGCTGCTGCTGTTGTTTTTAGTAAATAACACAATCTCAGAATTCTCAGTGTGACCAAACATCCTGCAGCAGGGTCTGTTTCAGATGGACACAATACTCAGCAGCACGCCTGAAGGACAAATCAAGGTCACTCGTTCCCCAAATGCTTCATTAATAATTAACAGCCAAGGGTGGTTAGGACTGCACTGTGCTAAGAACAGTGTCAAGAGCTTTAATCTCACCTAATCCTAACAAGAGCCCTAACCGGGTGTTCTGACTGGCAACAACAGTAACTAAGTACCCTCCCTACCCCAAACAGGCTGCTCAGAGGGAGCCTTAATTTCTACATGAGTCTCTTGACTACAGAACCTTCCGGGAACCTAGCCATTATACTGTGAGACACTCTGTGCGGTTTTCGGGACAAATTTCACTTATCACAACTGTAGGATCCGTTCTCAGGAACCTCGATGAAATAACAAAAGTTAGCTATTTTTACAAAGAAAAACAATTATTTAGCTCATCTCTCTGGATGTTCAAAGGCTTACATGTTAATGTTGCATAGGTAATGTTTCTTACCAAGAGTGTCCTAAGAAGATACAGAGCATCATATGACACAAGACATCCATTATCTCTTCTGGCCACTCCCTCTTATAAAACACCAAGATTAGAACCTTTTATCTCAGCCCTTACAACCTCTCCCAATCCTAGTCACCTCCGTCATAATAACTGACAAGGGGACTTTACTGAGGAGCTCAGGGGATGAACCAAATTCTAAGGATAGCACCACTCAGGCCCCAGCCAAAGAAGTGAGAAACAGGCAGATGACTCCCACTTGAGACACCAGGAAAGGGGAGAGAGCTGACCCCATGGGCCCTGTCCAGAGTCCTGACCTAAGACCTCAGAGGGCAATAAAATGGTCATTATCCTGCTGCACTGCTAAATTAGAGTGTGGAACAACGGAACTACAACAGTGTTCCAGGACACACTGCTCTTTCGTTCAAATATAAGGAAACAAGGCAAGCACAAGGCAGTAAGAATTAAGACCTCGGTGTAGCTCAAAAGGCCCAGCTGAAACCACAAACCCGCTGTACCAAGCACCTGCAGGGCTTGTCAGTCACAGCTGGGAGATGCCCAGCCACCCGGTTTTTTTTTTTTTTTTTTTTTTTTTTTTGGTTCTTTTTTTCCCGGAGCTGGGGACCGAACCCAGGGCCTTGCGCTTCCTAAGCAAGCGCTCTACCACTGAGCTAAATCCCCAACCCCCAGCCACCCGGTTTTTAAACCGAAGAGTCTAGAGTGGGGCCCCGAATTTACATTTCTAAAAGCTTCGTGGTCCAGCAGCATTGGTCTGGACCTTTGAGAAGCATTCATCTAAAGATCACTGAAAGGATAACAGTGTCACTCAGTTTTTTGGAACACGTTGTCATCATCACACCTGACAAACAGATCGGTCCCAGATCAACCACTTAACAACTTTCTAAGTGGCTCCCCGGGCAGCTGCAGTCTGTCCCTTTTCACACTGTAACCTCTGGGGGTTGTAGAAAGGGGCAAAGGGCAGAGATGACACTGACAGACAGAAAGCCAGGCCTTTGGAGAAGTTGCTTTCTCGAATGTCAGTTTGGTGAAGTTCAGCCTCAGGCTCGCACAGCTCCAAAGGTAGAAGAACAGAGGCCAAAGAATTCCTAGAAGACCACACCCAGGCCTCACCATAAGGTTGATAGCACTCCTTATCAGCTACAAGCTTGGTTGTCCCAGTGGCCTTGACCTCTTGAGCATGGAGAGGTTTCCAAAGAAGCCACACACGGTCCGCCCCTCTTCCTTCTGCAAACTGCTTTACTCACTTGAAAGGCACATTCTGCAAACGCAAGAACTTCTTAACCCAAGTTCAAGAATTTGCTGACTCAAGTCTAAAGGCAACATTTATCTAGTAAGAGTCTCATTTAGATGACACTTGCCGAGTAATATACAGTGTGGGGAGAAAATGACTGGTACAAAGTTTATTTAAAGTTTTGTGCTAAAAAAAAAGACACTAATTTTTGAATATAGTAAATTGGAATTGCTGCAGCTTATTGATTAGTCTGGATAGGTTTGGTTTCTCCCGGCCCTGTGGCACAGCCAGCATAAGAAGGGAACACTGTTGTAAAATGGGGAGGCTGAGATGTGCCAACGTTGAATAAGGGATAGGGAAACTGCAGACACCAGATTCCACGTCTAACTTTAGTCCTTAAACAAAGCCTCTTGCCTCATCTTGAGGGCCTTCAGCTCCTTTCTTAGGCATCTCTGACCCACCCAACCCTCACTCCCACCCCACTGGAAGGCAGAAGTTCCCAGCTCCCTGCTGCGCACCCGAGGCTCAGCCTCCCAGTTCTCCCGCGATGGACTTCAGTGCCTCAGTGAGTAATGTATGTCCCTGCCTCCAACCTTAGCAGAATTCGGGCTCATCAGAAAACCGACAGCTAGAGTGATTGATGTGTCTCATTTGGAGATCTGCGAGGAGGCTAGGACATAGTCCACGCTGGCCTTGAGTTAAGCTCCTCTTGACTCAGACTCCAGAGAGCTGGGGTTACCTGCCCTCGCCACTGTAGACATTTGTTTTTGGGGTGCAGTTCTTAGACCCAGAACTTCCTGCCCACACGCCCCTACGGGAGGAGATAACCAGTTCCCTCCCAGGGGCTGGTGCTTTCTTCTTCCTGCACCCACCAAGGCTCTGTTTACACAGCAGGGTTTGTCCTCGGGGGAGCCGTGAGTCCTAGCGCCGCAGCTGCTGGTAGCAACCTACCTGCTAATCTGCGGTCCCCTGAGCGGAAAAGCCTGTGCTCTCTCCACCTCGGCCTATCTGGTTCGTTAGCTTTGTGCCCACCATGCTGGGGATCCTCAAGACTAAAATCTGAAGGCAAAGCCCCCCCAGAATCTGCGTTAGGGTAGACCATTCTGAGGTCAAACCGAGTATTCTCAGTTTCCCGCTAGAGACAGCGCTGCAGATTTGGGCGCGTAACTGCTGCTTGGCCAGTTGCACTCTCTGGACCCGGTGGGATACAGAACAAAGTGACGTGGCACAGGGATTAGAGTGGGTGGTGAAGCATTCTGGAGAAAAGGGCCAAGGCCTGGGGGCAGCTGCTACTGACTAGGGCCTCCGGAGTCTCCGCGAAACTGAGCTGGTCCCAGCAACGCACTCACCAGACACATTCAACTGGCCTCCCAGGAACCAGCCGATCTTGCCCGTCCTGAAGTCGCAGTCCCAGACAGTATGGTAAGGAGTGTCCCAAACTAGTGTGTCACGGGCCAGCGGTCCCCAGAAGGCGGCCGGCTCCTGGGCTGCCTGAGCGCTCAAAGCGGGGTACGAGCCTAGCTGCGCTGCTGCAGGAACACTGCCCAGGAATCGGGTGGTGGTCCAGCGGGACAGGCTCAGCAACCACCCCGATTGTCCCGAGTGCCCGTGCAGGCCACGCAGCAGTCGCCCCACACCGCTGCCGAGGCTGCGCGCCGCCATCTCGCCCGACGCCCCACGCGGGTGCAGGAGCCAGGGCGCCCCTAAGAGTCTCCACGGCCCCGCCCAGGCTCCGCCCCCGCGGCCACCACCCACTACTTCTCTCCGCGAAGCAGCTTCCTTGAGCCTGCCCCTTCCCACCTCTTCTCCCCGCCAGGACTGGGGCGCGGGGAGAGGGGTGGGGTTAGGTTTTGTTATGCCCCCCCCCCCGTCCCGGGCTAGCCCGCGCTCTCGGCTTCAGTTTCCTGCGTTTCTGCGATCGCTGTTCACAGACCAGATAACTTTCCCGCTTGCGACAAAAGCTGCAAGTACACGGGTGTCCTAGCCTCCGGACCTGGGATGCAGGCAGCACTCTGAGATAGGATAAATAGATTGGGAACGCGGCTAAGTGGTCATAAGAGCGAAGCTCACAGATGCTGTGGATGAACCGCCGTTGGTTCAGCATTCCATAGATTGAAGTCAAAGCTTTCCTCCTTAGAGATTAAAGGGCTTCTGAAAGTTAAGCCCTGTCCCAATGGTGCGGGCCTGTACAACCATGCCACGGACACATAACTCCCCTGTGGAGGGCTAAAGGGCTGTTGAACAAGCCCGGAGGCCTTCAAACAGGGAAGGAGGTGCTGCTGTGAAGGCCTGAGTCCCGTAACAATATTTTTGTTACCCAGCTGCTAACCTCTGCCGGGGCAGGGAAGCTATGGTTAAAGAATAAATCAATGTCCACAGCACATCTGGCCTGGTTGACCATGAGCTCCAGCGCCGTCAAGAAGTTGACGTTTTTTGTTATTGAATAATCAGGAGTAAAAGGAAACGTGTCTCTACCAAGTACTTAAGAAGTGAATACGTAATGAAAAATAAACACTAGAGGTCGGGGATTTTTGGAAAACTGGTTTGTGGAGTTCTTTGGGCTGGCAAAAGACTTTTTCCTGTTGGCTGTGGCAGTTGCAGATAGGTAGGGATACTGTGGGTGAGCCGCTGAGGAGGAAGGGCTAAAAAGGCGGTGACAACAGCAAGCAAGGTCATATGCCCCGCCCTCAGCCAAGCACCGTCAGTAATTTAAAAGTTAGGTAGGTCGGGCACAGTGGTGCACCTCTAGGTGCCTCTAGCTATTCAGGAGTCTGAGGCAAAAGTCACACCCTGGAGACAGACGATGAGTTTGAGAGTAGCCTGAACAGCATTGCTAGTCTCCACCTTAAGAAACCAAACCAAACCCAAAGCTTGGCTAGGGCCAGAAACAAAACAACATAAAACAAAAGGTTACATAGTGCTAGAATAAATAAGGAAGCAACCGAACTAATGAAAAGAGACTTATAGAAGAGCACATGGCTGTCTAGTGGAAGAGGAAGCCTAGCACCCAGCACCCCCAACTATTACCTTCAGAGCCCTCTTTTCGTCGAACATATAAAGTTATAAGAGAAAGAGCAGGCTTGGCTAGCAGGTCTGAGAGATGCCCATCAACACTTCCTCCTCTAGCGTGTACTTGGAATTTCCTGCTCCATCAACACAAGGAGGCTGAGCTGAAGGTGTGGCTGCCGAGCTGAGGGTGTGGCTCAGAGACAAAACACCTGCCTGGCATGCACAGGCCCTGAGTTCTAGTGCCAGCACACATAACCCTCTAAAAGAGAATGAGGATCCAGCCTTCCTCCCCTCATGTCTGGGTTGACCTCCTAGCTTTATCCCAGAGGACCTGGAAGACGTGATGCTTGCACAGTCTTTGGCTAAATGCCGAGGCTATGTTGAGGGAAGCCTGAGAGCTGCTGCTTTTTTGGTTGGTTGTTTCCCATGATGCCATGGTGTGAAGGAGTTGGTCCTGCCTTCTGGAGACAATGAGCACACAGACAGAATGAGTTGCACCAGCCCATAACCAGGAACAGCCCTGGACAGAGGTGCATCCAACCCTGGATGCTCTATACCAGGTATGGGAGCCTTGCCCTTGGCACAGAAGATCTTCCTAGCGATTTGCAAGGTTGGAAGAAGTTTCAAATAGTCTTAACTTTATCGCTCAGCCGTAGCTAGCTGGCACAAGAACTGCTCCTAAAACGTGAGGCCCTCCCTTTACCAGTTCCTACATCTCATCCCCTGCATGGGTTGTGTTTCTCTTCTTGCCTTCAAAGTGCTAGAGCGTCAGTTCTCTCAGACGTTTCCCTCCAGGTCCCTGGAGACAAGGGTTAGCATTCATCCTCTGACTTTCAAGCTGGAACCTGTAACCGGAACCTTTCCTCCAGTTTCATATTCAAACACTAGGTTTAAGTTTTGGTTTTCTGAAGAAGCACCAGCCTCAGACTTGAATGACCTTGAACTTCTAATCCTCCCCCCTCCCTGCACTTCTTGTGTATCACACAGAAATGTCACCATACTTTGTATATGGGGTGTTGGGAACCGAACCTATGGTTTCAAGCATTCTAGGCAAATACTCTACCAACTGAGTGCATCTCAGCGCCTACTCAAATGTCTACTCAACCTCTCAAGCTGTCACATCCTGAAACCTCTTTCCCAAACACTGGCCTTCCAGATTAGACAAAGAGAATATATTTTCTCACTGTTCAAGGGGCACATGTCCTTGTCATTCTAGACTCTTCTCTCACACATGATACTAGCAACCTATCAGCAAGTGCCCCAGGATGATCTTCAGAATAATACCCCTCCCCTTCCTGCTGCCACTCATCCCCCATCTGAACCACACTCGGCTTTTAAAAAAATTATTCAACGGGCGTGTAATTGGGTCCATCCTTTTCTTCTATGGCCTAATCAGACCATGCAGCTTCTTTAAAAGTCAAGGTTAAGGGCTACAGCTGTCCGCAGCCGTGGCTCAGTGGTACAGCTGCATGCTCGAGGCCCTGGGTTCCATCCCCAGCATCAGGGAGAAAAAGTAAGAAAGAAAAGTAGGGTAGGAAAAGAAAACAGAGATCAGATGAGGTCTGTCTGCACTCAGAACAAGCCAGTGTTTCCTCCGTTCCATTCTTCCCAAGTACCCTAACCCCTAAGGCTCATCCTTCACAAGGGAAGAGCTGTCCATGGACTTTACATTGCACACATCTTCCAGACTGCTGAGCCCCATTACAGGCTTTGTGCTTCACAAACTGCGTTGATCACATCCCCAGAAGCCACATATGTACAGTCAAGTACTGTCAGGAACAGAGGTGTATGCTTATAGTCCGAGCTACTTGGAAATCCGAAGCAGGAGGATCCCTTGCTAGCTGTCAGACGACGCATCAAGACCTTGCCTCCAAAAGAAAAAGAGAAAGGGGAAGGGAGGGGTCCAAGAGGAAGAGGAAGGGTCTACCTGATCCAGGCCCGCCTCCAGGATGTGTTTTCTCCAACCCCACTTTCTCAGTCAGCAGCCACACTGGCCTCCTGGCCTCCAAACACCAGGCACTCTCCTGCCTCTGGACTTCGCATGGACTACTTCTCTTGCTTGGATCACTTTGTCCTAGAGAGAGCCACGTAGACCTCCTCTCTCCATTTCCTTCAGACCTCTTGGACTCCTTTTGCCCACAGCTCTTTTCTGTCACCCTCATGGACTCATCCCCTCAGCGCTCACACCCATGCCCAACGTCTGACTTCACTGTTCTCTATAGCACACGTATATAAGCTTTTTGTATACTTCTCTCTCTTCTTGAAAGCTGGGAAGTCTTGGGATGGGGGAAGATGCCAATTCCTGTGTTTGGGATTGTGTCTCCAACACCTAGAACCTTCCTGGCACATAGTGCATGCACAGTAGATGTTTGTGAAAACAAGTGAACAAGGCAGTACAGAGGAGTCTCTATGCGTGCCATGGGATGGGTGGGGAGTGCACCTTCCGATCATCTTTGCTGTCTAAGAAATGTATTTTCACCCCACCCCCTCTAATTTTCCACTAAGAATTAAACCCAAGGCCTTCTACATGCTTACCATGCACTGTAACTCCAGGCTACAACTCTCCCTTTGCCTCTGTTTCCAAATAAAGACCACCCAGTTCCTGTTTCCTCTTCAGATTGGATGTGCACATAAAGCAGAATCAGCCAGACTGGGCAGAATCCCATATAGGGCCCTTCCTGCAGAGTGTCACAGCCTAAGGTTAAGGTGTCCCTCTGAAATTGGAAGGGTGAGCCTTACCCAGCCCTGTGTCCACAAGTCGTTATCCTGGAGCTCTCAGTTCTGAGAACATGGGTCATCCGGACCATGATGGCCACACATTTTCCCTTTTGCAGCCTGGATTTGAAGTCAGTAGGACCCTGGGCTGGAAACCTCAGGGTACAGGCTGCAGGGTGCAGGCGGCAGGAAGGGAGCCTGGTGCTTGTCTTTCATCTCAGCACTGGTGCTAGCAGTTCATGAGCCTCCAAGCCCTGAAGCTCGATGCACTTGCTCTCGCTCTGCCTGGGGGCAACAAATGCCCAGGGCCAGGAACGAGGCAGGGGTCATTGGTAACCCTGGGCTTCCAGGGCTTATTGGGCAATTTCCAGGGGTGCACACCTCTACCACTCATTTCTCTTGGCTTTCATAGCTCCCATCTCACATCATAAAAAGAGGTGAAAAAAGAAAAAATATCACAACCATTCAAATATCTCAACTGGCTTTACTTTCAATCCGTGGTCTGCCATCCCATGAGGTATACTGGGTGTCCAGCAGGCGAGGCAGAGACAGTGTGTTGTGTTGACAGAGAAGAACTGAAGAAAGCAGAGAGTGGTCAAAGGGCGGATTCTCATTTCAAAATCACTTTTCTTATAAAGACAGGAATAGAGAACAATGGGTAAGCCACAGCGTCTCAGCCCGAGCCCCTCCAGCTCCCTGTTCTGGGAGGGTGGATGGAGAAGCTTCATCACCAGCTCCACTGAGAACGGCCCGGGGTGGGACACAGGGTTGCTCTGTCTCTGTTCCTCTGAAGATGAGATCGGCAACCCAGTTTCATCTTTGCGATGTGGGCTTTAGCGTGAATAACTCCATCAAAGCTATTTGTGTCTAGGTTTGGGGCTGTGCACATGTGCACTCACATGTGTGAGTTATGCATATATGTACAAGTCTGTGTGTCCAGGCCCCGAGGATAACTTTTGTTATCTTTAGCAGCAGCAGCCACCTCCTTTGAGATACAGTCCTTCATTGGCCTGGAATTTATGGATTAGGGTAGACTGGCTGGCCAGCAAGCCCAAGGAATTTTCCCGTCTCTATCTCCCAAGCCCTGACATTACAAACACATACAGTACACACCACAATACTTGGCATTTTTAGGGGTTCTAGAAACCAAACTAATGTCTTTGTGCTTGTGAAGCAAACACTCTATAGACTGAGCCATCCTTCCAGTTCCTCGGGTTTTTAGTTTGTCTACTGTGCCCAGTCAAAAAGAATGGCCTTCTATGACATTTATATAATATAAGAAACAATCTCGGGCTAAGGATATATAGCCCAGTAGTGGGTCACTTGCCTGGCCCAAAATGCCCTGGATTCCAGCACCATGAGAAACTAAATAAATAGTAAACTAATTTGGTTGGAAGTGGATTTTTTTAGGACCCTCTTCCATTATTAGGGCCTAGCATGGAGTCACCAAATCCTTTCACTGTCGAGTCAGGGGCCTCTAAAGAACCTCGAAAACTCCTGCTTCCTGTACCTGTATCTCCTCCCATCTTATTCATCCACCACTCCCGCATCCCACACTTCTTTCAGTTGTCACTTACAGGAGATCTACGGGGGCATCCTGTATCCACTGCCAGAGCTGAGGGGCATCCACCAGGCAAAGACCTTGCACTCATAAGGTCATGATGCCTGTTCAGATCATAAGAATGCAAAGCAAAACTGAAGCAGGGAGTCCTGGACAGCATTGAAAAGGGTCAAGGGAAGGAGAGAACCAGAGGCCAGCGTTCTGGGTGCTGTGGATAACACTGTGGATGCATATGAGCTGTTAACACTCTGCAGGATTAGCCCAAAAACATAGATACACACAAGGCAAGAGAGCTTGAGCAACAAGAGGAGAAGTGGGCAGGAGGTGAAAGTCAGGACCAACTTCAGGAGGTTGACAGAGTGATGCTTCCCCAGGGGCCCTGAATTCCTCCATCTTCATGCACTTCTGCTCCAGGGTGCTCTGAGAGAATTGCATGAGGTGGATCAGTCCCAGTTAGCTCCAGTCATATGCTCACGCAAACTGGCTAACACCAAAGCATGCTAACATTGTTAATGCTGGGGGGTGTAACCCTGGGCATTATATATGCTAAGCACATACACCTTCATTGAGCTACACTTGTGCATGGGAACCCATTAGCTCACTATAGTCCCACATCAATCTTAAAACACCGTGCCCCTTTTCTGAGGACCTGAATGTTTCCACAAATCCTGTTCCTACTCTCACTCAAGACCTTCACAGTTTTGTCCTGGGGATGTCCTGGGGATGTCCTTATACAGAAGCCTGGATCCATCCATTTTTTTCTCTAAGTTAAATGTTCCAACATCTACTGTACCCCATTCCACCACCTGTCCCCCAAGTGATCTTGAACCAACTATACCGTTCATCCTGTCAGGTAGACTCTTCTTGAAGATTTGTTTTTGCAGCAAGTACCAAGGTTCCTGGGCTCCTCTATGACAAGAGACCACAAAAGAAAAGGAATGGAATTTTGGCAGATCTGAGCTATCAGGTCAGTGTCCTGCCCCCAAGCCTAAAGGCCAACTACAACTGCCATCACCACATCTGGCTACAGTCTCAGCAATTGTGGGCTACCCAACCTCTCAGCCAAGATGCAAGTAGGAAGATTTATGGGCAGGTGTGACTTGTAAACAGGCCACAGGCAAGGCTGAGGCAGAAAGTACCTGCTGGTTTTCTGGGCAGCTCCAGACAGCAATTAAACATGGCCCAGCCCTGAGGACCTGAGGATGTGTGTTTGCTGATCAGGCTCTAAGCAGTGTCAACATTTACAGACCCCCAAGGAATTGTACAACTGACCGACAAAGCCACCAGGTGGTAAAAGTCTACCCTGACCTTCAAAGCTATTTCTGTCCTGAGTAGGCCTGCCCCAGGACAAATCAACTAGAACGCAAGACATTCCTTAAAGGATGCCACCATTGAAAGAAGTCCAGGCCAGGAAAACTGCTTCAATACTTCACACCCTGAGGACAGTCTCAAAATAATTCATGAATACAGGATGACCAGAAGAAGTAGTTTAATAGTTCTAACCTCAAGGATTCTGACTCTGGATAAACAGATGAGAGACCAGATTTTTGTTGTTGTTTTGTTTTGTTTTATATTGGATATTTTCTTTATTTACATTTCTTTTTTTTTTAAACATTTATTTATTTATTATGTATACATCATATAGCTTTCTGCCTACATGTATGTGCCTGCAGGCCAGAAGAGGGCACCAGACCTGATTATAGATGGTTGTGAGCCACCATGTGGTTGCTGGGAATTGAACTCAGGACCTCTGGAAGAGCAGACAGTGCTCTTAACCTCTGAGCCATCTCTCCAGCCCCCTTTATTTACATTTCAAATGTTATCTCCTTTCCAGGTTCCCCCTCCAGAGTCCCCCATCCCATCCCTCCTCCCCCTGCTTCTGTGAGGGTGCTCTCCCACCCACCACCCACCCACTCTCTCCTGCCTCCCTGCCCTGGCATTCCCCTACACTGGTGCACTGAGCCTTCACAGGAACAAGGGCCTCCCCTCCCATTGATGCCTGACAATGCCATCCTCTGCTACATATGCGGCTGGAGCCATGGGTCCCCCCCATGTGTACTCTTTGATTGGTGGTTTAGTCCCTGGGAGCTCTGGGGGGTCTGGTTGATTGGTGTTGTTCTTCCTATGGGGTTGCAAGCCCCTTCAGCTACTTCAGTCCTTTCTTTAACTCCTCCAATGGGGACCCCATTCTCAGTCCAATGGTTGGCTGTGAGCATCCACCTCTGTATTTGTCAGGCTCTGGCAGAGCCTCTCAGGAGACAGGTCTGTCAGTCTCCTGCCAGCTTGCACTTCTTAGCATCTGCAATAGAATCTGGGTTTAGAGACTGTATATGGGATGGTTCCCCAGGTGTGGCAGTCTCTGGATGGTCTTTCCTTCAGGAGAGATCTGTTTTTTTAATGTTCAAGGCACATAGTTAATATATATGATCAACTGAGCATATGAAATTTAATTAGTTAATAAGTAGATTTCATTTATGAATGAACAATTATATTTACTTTTAAAATATGATAAGTTAGGACACATGAATGCCACGATTAAAAAGAAACTGAAGGAAAAGCCCCCAGCAGGTGGCAGGTAAGTACAGTGGAAAGAAAGAAAACAAGTGTAGCTCCAGGTTCAGATAGATGGTGCTGGAGAGGTGGCTCAGTGGTTAAGAGCATTGCATGGCCTTCCAGAGGTCCTGAGTTCAATTCCCAGCAACCACACGGTGACTCACAGTCATCTATAATGGGGCCTGATACCCTTTTCTGGGGTTCAGGTACATGCAGGTACATGCAGGTAGTACACTCACACACATAAATAAATAAGTCTTTTTTTTTCTTTTTAAAAGTTGTGTGCAGAAGTTGCAAGTGGCTTGAGAAGGACCCAGATAAGCAGCAGAACACTCAGGGAAACCTTCAGGCTTTTGGCTGAAAGTCGTGGAGAAGAAGTGCACCAAAGGCCTTTTCTAGATGAAGGTGTGGTGTGACTACCTCGCACCTAGCGATGGTGGCAGAAACATGTTTGTAGGTGAAAGTGCATGCAGTGAAAGGATTGGAGCAAAGTTTGTAAACAGGAACAACAAACAAACAACAGCGAAGCAGAGCCGTCTGTTCAGGACGCTGAGACCGAAGGACCGTTTAAGTCTGGGAGCTGAAGCCCAGCCGGAGTTCACAGCGAGGCTCGAACAAGAAAACCTAAGAGTGGCCAGATATGGTGCCCACACCTTTAATCCTAACATGTGAGGGGCGGAAACAGAAGCGGACAGATCTCTGTGAGTTTGAGCTCAGCCGGGTCTACATATCAAGTTCCAGGCTAGCCAGAGACACACAGTAAGTTCCTGCCTCAAAACAGCAATAGCGGGGCTGGGGATTTAGCTCAGTGGTAGAGCACTTGCCTAGGAAGTGCAAGGCCCTGGGTTCGATCCCCAGCTCCGGAAAAACAAAAACAAACAAAAAAAAAAAAAAACAGCGATAGCAACAACAACAACGAAAGAGTAGGTGTAATGGGGAAAGAGCAAATAAGGATAATAAGGTAGAAAATATAAAATAGGATTAAGGGACATATTCTAACTCTATCCTAGTAATAACTTTGAGCTAAATAACCCCCCCCCATCAAATTATAATATATAGCAGAGTCAAAAAGATACAAACTTTGGAAAAGAGGACACAGAGACAGAATGTGGGATGGACACACACACACACACACACACACACACACACATTTAGAGTTTCTAGAAAAGAGAACACAGAGAGGTTGAAAGCTGCAAAATTTCTGCTATCAATGAAGGACTTCAAAAATCATGGACTCAAGCAGGTTAAATACATTGAAAACCATCACTTACAACAACCTAGCTTTGTTGTTGCTATGGTAACAATAGATCCACTGCACAACACAGTAACTCTGGATAACAAACACTATCTGGTTCTTGAAATGACCACTGGTAGATCTTTTCTTGTTACTGTGGTCAATGCCTGTAAAAATAGAAAAAGGAAAAGAAAAAAAAGAAAAGAAAAAGGTTTGTTTTTGGCTCAGTTTGAGGGCAAGGTCCATCACAGCAGGGAAAGCTGACAGCAGGGTGTGAAGCAGCAATCACATTTTGTCTGCAGTTGGGAGAGAGAGGTCAGTGCTAGCAAGAAACTCACTTTCTCCATTCCAACAAAGAGTAGAGAGTCTTTGTTGGAAGGGAATGAAAGAGAAATCCTGAAATGTCGATATAAAGCCAAACAAAATCTTCGAAGGGTGATGGACCGCACTTGGAAACCAAGACATTTCAAAGCTTGTGTGGAGATCAGAGATCAGAGAGAAAACAAGGCTGGTGGTGTTGAGGGCGACTGGGAGGGCTGGATAGAAAAGTACAGAAAAATTCTCTAATGCAAAAATATATGGCTTTACAATGGACACCGAGTCAGAGTAGATGCACATTTACTAGACCTGCCAGTAGGTGGCACCAGTGTGCCATTTGTGATAAACGGGGTTCTAAAGTCTTTTCCCCTACATGAAACTTGTTAGCTTGAAACCAGTAAACCCCATAGAAACCTGAGGATATCTGTTTCTTCAGCCAAGGCTAAGGCACTTGAGAGGAGCTGCCCTCCAGACCAGATTGTTCTGCCTGTTTGTCAGAAGTATGGTTTTCTGTTCTGTCAACAAAGTAACAAAGGTGGGAACTAAAGTAAGGAAACCGGAAGGCTCAGGATCTCCAGCCTGAATCTGTAGAACCTTAAGCGTTTCAGGAACCCATAAAGAAAAGCCATAGGTAATCTGAGAGCAGGATAAAACCTCGGAGTTCTCCAGTGACCTAACTTCAGCAGCGTTCAAGGGTTCTCCTAAAGGTGATCCCGTTAGCCTCTTAGCCAGCTTATCACAATGACAAAAACAAAACAAAACAAAAAAACCCTGAGTCCATCAACATATGGGAAGGGTTTAATTTGACCTAGAATTCAAAGTTTTCACTGCAGAGTTGCTAGCCTCCCGGTGCTGAGCCTGAGTACAGTGCCACGGAGCTTGGCCAATTCATAGTGGTTGGGAAGAAAGGAAGGTCAGGAACCTAATAGCCCTTCAAGGACACAATTCCAGTGACCTAAGTCCCTTCCACCGGACCCTGCCTCTCAAAGTCTCTGTCACTTCCCAATGTGCCACTGGCTGGCAGGAGCTTTTATGCATGGCCTTTGGGGGACATACAAAACCCACCCTTAACTGATCCCCCACCAGAACAGGATATGCAGCAGTCTGGGCACTCTTATAGAATCAGCCAGTAGTAAGAGCCTCAGAGAGCAGACATTTAAGTTGGAGAACAGGAAGAACATTTCACAATAGCTGGATGAGAATGGGGAAGGTGGCTGTCTGATGGGACACTGGGACAATTTTTTATTGTCTATAGAGGGGAAAATGAAACTGGGCCTCAACATTTTGGCTCAGAGGAAAACACTTTCAGGTAGATTAAAGGTATAAGGGTGAGAGACAAACCCATGAAGACTTTCGACACTTTGGCTTACATGAGACTCACCACAGTCTCTTGATTTTATTTAGAAATTAGTGGGCTTTTCAGCTTGATTGGGTAAGTTCTCCTCCTCCCTGTCTTTTTTTTTAAGATTTATTTATTTTATGCATGTGTGTACACTGTCACTGTCTTCAGACACACCAGAAGAGCATCCCATTACAGATGGTTGTGAGCCACCATGTGGTTGCTGGGAATTGAACTCAAGACCTCTGGAAGAGCAGTCAGTGCTCTTAACCTCTGAGCCACCTCTACAGCCCTCCCTGCTTTTTTTATTTGTGGTCTGCCTTCTTTCTCCATACCATTTTGTTCCCTATCCATAGATTGATCCACTCAACCATAAATCAGAATATAGGTAAGTGAACATGCATTTGTTCTCCCTTGTTTCCTAAATAACACACCCTGCAGCCATTCACCTGGCAGGTACACCATGTTAGATGTGGTAAGTCATCTAGAAGGGACTGAGCCATGTGGGAGGATATATGCCAGGTCTACAAGGACACTGTGTCAGTTACTTTTTTTGTTCCTGTGAGAAGCCACCCTTGAGCTCCCAATCCTTCTCCATCATCCTCCTGGCTGTCAGATATATCACCGTGCACCATCACACCTGGTTACGAGCTGAGTAATTTATGGAGTGCTTTTCCTCTGTGGGTACCTATGTACATGTGTGGTGTGAGTTTGTGTCTATGCGCTCACACGTGTGTGGGTGCACCTGTAAGGAGGGTTCCCATGCATGTATGTATGTGTGTGTATGCACAGACCTAAAATTAATGTTGGGCATCTTTGTCTATTGCTTCCCACTTATTTTCTGAGGCAGAGCCTCTCACTGAAGTTACAGCTCACCAATTATGGCTACTCTAACAAGCCAGCTTGCCCTGGGGATCCCGTTTTGGCCTCCTAAGTGCCAGATGACAGGCAGACCCCCATGCCTACCTAGCACTTTTTTTTCCGGAGCTGAGGACCGAACCCAGGGCCTTGAGCTTGCTAGGCAAGCGCTCTACCACTGAGCTAAATCTCCAACCCCGCCTACCTAGCATTTACATGGACTTTGGGGACCCAAACTCCAGACCTCATGCTTGCACAGCCAACATTTTATTCATTAAGCAATTTCACCAGCTCCTGTTTAGTATTTTCAATATCAATACAAACTTATCTTATAGTTTGAGATACTAATAAATGTATAACCAATTTCCTTCATAACATTAAAATACCTTAGCATTACCAGGTTATATATAATATCAAAATACTTTTGTGTGCTTGGAGTAGACCTGCATGCAAAGAACATGTCTATATTCTGTATTCTGTATCCTGTTGGGCTGTAAATATTGATAATTATGTGCAAATTTCACATTTCCATTTATGGAGCTAAATAGAGCCGGAAGGTGCATTGTGTTAACTTTTGGGGGTTCTAGAGTTATGATGATGTGTTAGAAATCTTTCTACTTTATTTTTCTGTGTACAAGAGCAATTTCCATACCTTTAAAATGTTTTGTTTAACTTTTAAGAATTTGCAGTGGCTGAACCATCGACCCACAGACAGTGTTTTATGGAGTCCTTGCTTAATGATCTTAATATTTCGCACTTTTGCTGACTTGATGTTAGTAGCGTGCGTTTCCTCAGAAAATGTACCGTATGTAGATTTTTCCCTAATAAAAGCGGTATGGGTTTGAATTTTGTTGTTATTTTATTTTATTTATGTATGGGGGTATTCGTTCTGCATACACGTCTGTGTAATTCACATTCCTAATTCCCACAAAACCTGAAAGAGGACATTGTGTCGCCCACAACTGGAGTTCCAGCTTGCACGTGAGTGCTGAGTATGACCCCAGTCCCCTGCCAGAGCAATGAGTGTTCTTAGCCACCTGCTCCCCAGCCCCCCTTTTTTTTTATGAGTTTTAAAACAAATTAATAAACATATTGGTCATTTTAGTTGCAAATAGTGACTTTATTTTTATTTGTTATTTTTTTTAAACAAGATCTCATGGCCAGGCCTTTAATCTCAGCACTTAAGAAGCAGAGGCAAAGCAGAGGCCTGCCTGGTACGTTTTGAGTTCTAAGCCAGCCAGAGCTATATAGTGAGACCCTGTCTTGGGTTTAAAAAAAAAAAAAAAAAAAACAGGGGTTGGGGATTTAGCTCAGTGGTAGAGCGCTTGCCTAGGAAGCGCAAGGCCCTGGGTTCAGTCCCCAGCTCCGAAAAAAAGAACCAAAAAAAAAAAAAAAACAAAAAAAAAAAAACAAAAAAGCCTCACTCTGTAGCAAAGGCTAACCTAGAACCTGAGATCCTCTGGCCCAGCCTCCAGATACCACCACACTGGGCTCTAGTGTTTTTCTTACACATTTAACCTAGCTTTAGCTGGGGGATCACAATGACACATAACTGTGGTCCAGCTACTGAGGAAGTTGAGGCAGAGGGATCATAGCAAAAGTCTGTGTCAAGGAAAAAAGAAAACTATTGATACATATATACACATAGGAATGTATACATTCAAATATATGGTTTTCCTCTTCTCTCATGCCATTTTTCAATTATTAAGTTATTTATTTACTTTATCTCCTGATCGAAGCTTCTCCCTTTCCCCCAGTTCTTCTCTTTCCCCTCCCCTCCCTATCATCCATCCCTCCCCCACTACCCTTCTCCTCAGAAAAGGGGAAACCTCACATGGGTATCAGTCAGCCTCGGCATGTCAAGCTGCAGTGAGACTAGGTGCAGTTAGGGGAGAGGGAGGCGAAGGGAGGCACTGAGATCAGACACAGCCCCTGCTCCCACTTTAGAAGTCCCACATGAAGACCCAGCGGCACAAGTGACATATGTCTCATACCATTTTTGATATCTCCTTTTTCCTTATAACATTTCAGAGACTTTTGTCCATGGTTCACATGACTATTCAGAACCAGTTGTCGAATGTTATTTATTTCATTTTCAGTGTACTTTAAACATCTTTATTTCTCCTTGTATCTTTCCCCGCAAGGGTTTCTCTCCCTTAGTAACATTTCGCCATCATCTCACAGGGTTAATACTTCACTAATATAGAGTGTAACACTACAGAACTAGCATGGGATAAAAACAGACTAAAGGAAGAGACTGCCCATTTTCTTATCTAGAGAGACTGGGGGTGGAGGTGGGGGCAGCCCAACCTGATGTGTTCCTGAGATAACCTGCAGAGGAAGCTGCATAAAACTGACAACGCTTCTTCAGACTCTGAGCTCCAAAAGCTGGCTCAGCCAGGGCTCCTGCTCCAGACACTACATAGACCCTGCGCTGAGTCCTGCAGCCTGAAAGACATCGTGCTCTGCACGTTTCCAGACTTAAAAGGGACATGAAGGGAGAGTCTATTGAGCGGCCAGTAAGTAGCTTTGCGCCAGACACAACACACATTTATTTTTTAAATAATAAATAAATGGGAAAGGAAATACTGGAAAGAAAACATTCATGAATCCAATTCACTAAAGTGCTTTCAAACATAAACTCAAAAAAAAAACAAAACAAAAAAACAAAAAACAAAAAACAATAAGTTGGGTCCGACCTTCAGACAGTCTGCAGACATTTAACAATTGCTTAAACACAACTCCGGGTGACTTCAGAGGAGGAGAGGCATATGGCTTTCTTTGCTGTTTATACATTGAATATTCAAGGCCTATCAAGTGACTGAGAACACAAAATTACCACCTATCACAAAGATGGGGATGTTCTAGACCCAGCTCAAGGAACTGTAGTATAGCGTTCATTCATTCATTCATTCATTCATTCATTCCTCTGTTTAGAGGCTTCTCCTAGGAATGTAAAACAATTATTTTCACACCTGTAACCCAGCACTGGGGAGGCTGAAGCAGGAGATCATGAAAATGAGGCTAGCCTGGGCTGCACAGCAAGACCCTGTTTCAACAAAGCAACTATTCTAACTTAGTGTGAGGAGGTCAGACCAGCCATTTAATGATTCAACTACATTTTAATTAATGCCATGTAGTAATAATCTCCCCCCCCCAAACTGGGATGCTCTTGAATGTCGGACCTCTTGTCTCCACCCCCTGAGTGCTGGGATTACAGGTGTGAGCTACTACATCTGTTTTCCACGGTGCTGGGTATTAAATCCAGGCCTTCACGTGTGCTATTAACTGAGCCTCATCATACTCTATCCCTAAAATTATCGTTGAACTTCAAATCTTCCATGTCCAAATTCTACAAAAGAAAAATGAAAGAAAACCAAGTTGACTAGCTTGAGAGGTTGCATGGATGTTCTCCACTCTAGAATTAAGTGGGACTTTCCCTAAGTCGTTATATATTCAGCGTTGTAGTGTTGCCTTTTTATCCAGATCGTTTCAGGAAGAAAATCAAACTGAAGGTGTTTGTCTTGGACCTGCCTCCTGAAAAGTACTCCTGAGAAATACACGTTTTTTCCAACTTTTGGGGGCGCAATCTGTGAGTCTCATGAGGCTCCCACCTGTGGGGGCTGGAGCACCTGCGGCCCTGGGGCGTGGGTACATCCCTGAGTACTGGACCCTGAGGGCATTTTCTTAGTCTCCTGCCTGGAAGAGCTGGACAGGTCAATGGCCACATCTTCCAAGCTGCCCTCAGGGTTCAGGCTCGCTTTGCCTGGTCCCCTCTCAGGTCCATCCTCATCCTTCTTAGCACCCTTTCTGAGATGGTCCAACTCCCAGAGTCCTGCCAACTTCTCTTCACTTTCAGGTTTCCTCATCTCTGTAGACTTTTTATGCATCCCTGGAAAACAAAAAGGAAAAACAACAACAGTAAAATTTTTGTTTTGTTTTGTTTTAAGACAGGGTTTTTCTATATTGTCCTGACTGTCCTGGATCTTGCTATGAACACCAGGCTCACCTCAAATGCACAGTAATCTGCCTTCCTCTGCCTCGGCCTCCCGATTACTCAGACAGATCAAAGGCATGGGCACCACACCAGACTCAAAAATATTTTCAAATTCAGCAATTAAGTACATTCCTTCCTTGTCACTGTTCTTTCAGTCCGTCTAAAATTTTCTTTCTCAGTGTTCCTCTGGGGCCTAGAGGAGAGCAGCCAGGAAGCTAACTCCCGGCATTAGAGTTTGAAAAGTTCTGTCAGCAGTCACTCCTTCAACATGCTTTGTGGGGTGATGCTGTGACTTGACGCTCGTTTAGAGGACAGAACGATTCCTGCTCAACACTTGCTTGAGTATTATTGAGGTCCCATGAATGCCAGCAAGCACCCTTATTTGTGTGATTTCAGAGAACCAGGCTTGGCTGTCTACCCACCTCCGCTTCTCTCTAATCTCTATGGTCCTTAGGCAAAGTTCAGACTATATTAACCACGCTATCTCCGGTTCTCAGCCCAGCACCTGGCAGAAAAACTATTGAACTTTCCCAGCCTAAAATCCCACTATGATCCACCTAACTAATTTACTCATAATAATGATCTTGTAACCCATGCTTGCAAACTCTGAACCCAAGCAGCACAGAAAGGGGTAAGAGCTCGGAAAGCACTTGACCTCTTCAACAGAAGCACTCTCTAGGGCATGTTTGTTAAATCAGGACCAGGACTTGACCTACTGCTTCAGCACTGCAGACAGAATGGAATGACCTAGATTCTCCCTGCTCTGCGTGGCCCTTTTAACCCGCACTCTAAACCATATAGCTCCCACACTTTCTAATAGCATTCACTGCTTTGATAACATGTATCAAACAAGATACAAGTTTATCTGTCCACTTACAAGTTGTGGATACATGGGTACAATGTGAATGGCCTAAAGGGATTTCCCCACACATTACCTCCATAGTTTCGAGAGAAAATGAAGGCTCATAATTAAAGAAAAAGAAGAGTCCAGACTGGGCCTAAACCTGAGACCACCATATCGGTGGTGAGAACACGACTCACCTCTTTGGTCTTGCTCTCAGCCACCACTTACCCAGAAGCCAGGGTGCACAGGAGCCCTGCAGGCTGTCTGCAGAGTTGAGCACGGAGTCCGGCAACGGAATGCAGTGACGCACCATGGCTCCGTAGAGCCCGTACTCAGCCATCACACTGCTGCCACCCCAGCGCTTCTCTCGCTTCCGCCACTTGGCCCTCCGGTTCTGGAACCAGACCTGGTTAGAGGCAGAGGGGAGACGGAGAGGCTCAAAGGAGTGCCTAGAGAAGCCCATGGGTTCCTAGACTCTGGGTCTACAAAGGGAGCATTCCCCACCCCTTGGCCACAGGCCAGCATGACAACAGCCCTCCAAACCAACAAGGACTCAGCATTGTGGACATAAGGTTGGAGCCACTTCCGTTGATGTTTTCTAAGGAGTTAGGAAGCCAAGACAAAGAATGAAGGGACCCTTTCCTGCAGTGTGTACAGGGTTTCCTACAGTGTTTCCTGGGTTTTCTGATTAGAAAGTTCACAACTCTTAGATTAATTGATTGCTGCTATTTCCCTAATAGAAAAGCACATTAATCTAAACAGTACGACAAGATATCCTGAAACTTAGAGCAGTGAATCACTGGCAACTTTTCCAATGAGCGTATCTACCAGTGCAAGAAAACTTTCCCGGTGGATAAGACATATGACATAGAGACAGCACAGTGCAACTCGGGCTATATACGCTGATGTCTTTAAGAACTGAAGATGAGCGACAAACAGTTTAACTAATATACCTTCATGCGGTCTCTAGTATAACATCTAATTGTGTGAGTTTTTTTAAAATAACATTTTCATTGTGACATCTTCATTAGTTTTGTGTGCACGAGTGTAGAAGTCGGTATCCCGCCGCACACATGTGTCAGAGAACAATTTGCATGAATTAGCGCTCTCCTACCAAGTGGGTACCAGAGATCCAACTTAGTGTTGGTCTAAGTGTTGGTGGCAGGGCCATCTTGCTGTCCCACAATTGTGTAAATCTGAGGGTCGGTTGAAGATGATAGCAGAAAAAGAGGCAGCCCTTTAACGCCTTTAATTGGATCACTCTCTGTTCTAAACTGAAGAGGACCACACTGAGCTGTTCTGAGGCCATGGGTTGTTCCCTGTGTGACTGGCAGCTTCTGTGCAGGGTCTCTGAGAAAGGAAGGACACCAGACACCTGTATCCGGTCTTCCGGGAGCTCTGTTTTCACAGCCAGCATCTCCCGAGCATACACATCAGGGTAGTGGGCCTCGCCAAACGCCTTCTCCAGTTCTTCTAGTTGATGGGCAGTGAAAACCGTCCTGTACAGGGCCAGAAACACACATGAAATATGCCAGAGAGATAAAAACCCATTTACAAATGCACAAAATCACACCCTTAAAGTTGCACAGGTTTCCCTGTAGCCTCCTGAGAAATGCAGGTCATCTTTGAAAATGGACACGTGTGGCTGTTACTGCCCACCAGTAGTAGACTGCTGAGCCTTCTGTACACTCTCAGAAGCTGTTCTCACAGACAATAGGACTGTGTCCATCTGAGGAAACACAGGCAGAGGGACAGCCTGGACCCATACCTGTGTCTCCGCTTCTTCCTCTTGCCCAGGGTAAGGGACATCTTCGGGTCATTCTTTTCTTCAGATGGACTGTCCCCATCTGTTGGCACAAGAAGATGACTCTCTGAAATGTGAAATTTTTGCTCTATTTTTGGCATTTTAATGTGAAGGTTAATGCTGTGTTTACTAACAATGTACTTAGTAGCATGTAGGGGCTAGACCTAGGCTCACACATTTGTAGTAGGTACGCAGCTTGATCTTCATGTGGGTCCCCTGACAACTGGACCAGGGAGAGGGGGTTGTCTCTGACTCTGTTGCCTGACATTGAATCCCCTTCCCTTAACTGGACTGCCTGGTTTGGCCTCAGTGTGAGCGGGTGCTCTTAGTCTTGCAGAACCTGGATGTCTCTTGGTAGACTCGTACCCAAGGTGGCTTTCCCTTCTCGGAGAAGGAAAGTGGGTAATGGGGGGGGTTGTAAAAATGAGACTGGGAGGGGGTCTGTGATCCGGATGTAAAGTAAATAAAAAATTAATTAGTGATGAAAAATGACTTTACAATTATATAAAAGCCCTATTGGCCAGAAAAGGAAAATATACTTAGCGATATGCACAACCAAAGACAGCAATTCCCACATTCTAGACACTGACTATGTGCTTTCAATTATTTTTCATAAATAAAATAAAAAGACAAGGGTAGCTGGTATTATTGCCCTGCCAGATCACACAGGTCAAGTTGCTGTGATGAAGTTGGGATCCAAATGTCATATTCTGTAAAGCCAATGCTACTAGGCTACTAACTGTCTTTTCTAACCAGAGTTCCACAGATCACCCCGTTCCAGCTGCCTCCCTCCTCCACTCAATGTCCACGTGGACGTTTCAGACAAGCAGGGTTTGTGACATCAAACCTTTGTCAAAGTCCACCCTGCCCTGATGCACACGTGTCTTAGAGACATAGCCCAGGAAGCTTGTGCATACATTCCCCTGAAAACGATACCATTCAACTGTGAGGCTATCTACCCATAGTCAACATACCAAAAGATCTCAGGGTAAGGAAAGCTAGAGGCTAAACTATTGCCAGACTCATTGATGAAATGTAAATTTAAAAAGTCCTATAAAAGAAAAAAAGTCAAAAATAGAAAGTAGAATTGCCCAACCATTTTTTTATTTGAGTAAAGACAAAAGTAACGAAATAATTACCAATTTTGTTTCTATATCAGTGATATCACCCTGAAACGGCATATTTGGATTATAATATTCTAGGTTGTGCTTTGGAGTGTCCCGAGTCAATGGATACTCGGGGTGAAGAAGAACATGAGAAATGGCCACCGAGACTTGCGGCAGATACGAAACATTCTGTGAGTCTGGAAGACTTAATATCCCCCAGAGTAAAATAGTTTTATATTGATTCATGGAAATGATAAGATTTGCACATATTGAATTTACAATCTAGTATTTAAATTAATATCAACCGTTTCCTTCTTTCTTTTAAAGTGACAGGATTTCTCGCCAGTCACGTGATGCTGTTTCTGCAGGAAATGCCCTCGCGGAATAAATTTTACTTGCATTTTGCCTTTATTCTTATTAATATACGGAAAAGAAAGAAGCACCCTATGAAGATAGCTTTTTGGGTTTTAACAGCACATCAAATTGAGGATTTCATCTCACCCTACAGAGAGGCAGTCGGTTCCCTGCTGAGAGCCCCAAGACCCTGGCCAGACCTCTGCCAGCTACAAGCTCCATCCACTCTTCTGTCCAAGCCCGTGTTCTGCAGGACAGTTTCACTGGGTCTGTGGTTTTGTTTGTTTTTGTTGTTTTGGGTTGTTTTTTGTTTTTTTTTTTGCATAAGTCTCTATGAGCTCGCATCCCCAGACTCTCAGTTTTTTGCCCCACCGTAGAAAGAAGGTCTTGCTTCCTTTTCTTTCCCCCACAACACGCTAAGATTCCCTCCTCCCGTAGAAAAATAGATGAACTCCGAACCGAACTCTAACTACAACAGAATGAGAGAATGGCTTCTCCCGCCTGTTGGTATTGGGTAGAAGACGATAAAGAGAGAAAGAGAAGCTAGAGACCCAGAACTTCCTTCTCAGCACCAGGAGAGGCCAAGAGTTCAGCTTACCACCAGCCCTCTCAAACTACCAGTCAGTTCTGTCGATACGAGACAGACACCAGTCCTCCCGATTATTCGCCACCCCAAAACTGGTACTAAGTGCTCAGAGAAAGGGGCCCGCGGGTCTGATCACTAGATCCATCAGAACGAACCTTTGGTGACTGTCCCAACCCGCAGGAATGGGGCTTGGAAGCAGAGGCTGCGGTTTGGAAACCCGCAGGATGTACAGGGGTCTCTTGGGTCCGAGATCCCTCTGGGATCCCAGCAGCCCGGAGATTTGGGATGTCTCAGAGGGCAACCAAGCGTTACCTAGGTGCTTCTGGACCTTTTGAGGATTGGAGGCGGGAAGCATTGACTAAATTACCCGACGTGGAGATGTTCTCACTGCGCTGCTGGCTGCCGAGCGCAGGCGGCGGGTGGACCGGGCTCTGGGCGACAGCAGGCTCGGGTCCTGCAGGCGGCAGAAGCCGCAGATCGGCGAGCAGTAGGCAGCGTGCGCGAGCGGCGGTCGCGGAAGGGGGCTGTGCCCCGAAGCCGCAGAGGAGGCCCAGGCCCAGCGGGAGAGCTCCGCGAGCAGGGCAGGAGCCGCAGAGTCCCGGCCCCGGTCCTGGCCCTGTTGCCTCCGCTGGAGCTTCACAGTTGGATCTTAGCCCAGGCTCCGCTGGAGTCGGCAGGTCTGCCTCCAATCCCAGCAGGTCGTTGATGGCGAAGCTTCGAAGGCGAGAGCCGGTGGGGGTACAGCCTGGCGCCAGGGCTCTACTCCTGGAACGCCCATCCAAAAGCCCATCCCGGCCCGTCATGCTTCTCAGCCCTCTAGGCCAGCAGCGGGGAATTGAGTCCTTTCTGGCCACCTGTGCGGAGGATGCCAGTTCAGGCGACCCCTTTTATGCTGGAGAAGCTGTCCGTGAGACCTAGACGGCCTTGAAGGCGCCAATCAGCAGGGAGCAGACGCATTCAAGCGCCCACCAGCGAGGTTCAGATGCCATCAGCTCCCCTCCCCTGAGCTGTTGCCCTCTCAGCGGCGGTCCTCCTAGTCACCTCTTTTCTCTCTCCAGCTGTCCCTTACCCCGCAACCCCACCCCTATTCTCTGGACTGAGAGGAAAAGTGAGCAACAAGGGTTGTATTTTCTCCCCTCTCCTGTGAAACCCACAAGTTCCACATCCTTAGTGGGTCTCTCTTCTGGACACCCCTGGCCTTCAAAAACCTCACAGTCCCAACTCCTGTAAGATCTAGGGAGGGTTCCCAAGCACACACTCCCGACCCCACTACCACCCAAACCACACCCGCCAGTCTCTTCAACTCCTGCACCCAGTCTGAAAATCCCTGAAGAAAAGTTAGCACTCTGTGTTTAACCCACCGCCGGCCATTCTCCCTCCAGCCAAAGGCCCTTCCATCACTAGATCTTTAAGGGCTCGGCCATAGAGTGCAATCTATTCCCAAATTCACTTGGTGCTGCAAAGGGGCAGGAGAAAGGAGAGGTAGGTGTGGACTAGGAGGACTAAAACCTTGGACAGGTTTAACAGAAATATACACAGCCCAGTGAAAAATTAATTTCATGTAAGCGGTGGGTATTGTTTTAGTGTAACGGTATACCGTATTTAATTCAGCAATCCTAAATGGAGTCGGGGAGGTGGAATAAACAGGCCCGTCTATTGGGACTACTCACTGAGACTAACAAATTTCTGTTAGGATTTATGATTAGTCAAAGATAACCTGCCTGGCACTTAGGAACTCCATATTTGTTGAAATTGGAGCTAATTAAAACAGGTAGGTGGCAGCTGGAGAAATGGCTCAATGGTTAAGAGCACTGACTGCTCTTGCAGGGGAGCCACAGGGCAGCTCACAACTGTCTGTGACTCCAGGGCCAGGGGATCTGGCACCCTCACAAAGACATACATCACTGCATATAAACAAGCAAACAAACAAATATGAACAAACATGGGCGAGCCCTCTTGTCTCAACCGCCAGCCCAGGTGCCCACCCTCTCTTGGGGCCCTGCTCTCTTGTACTTCTCAAAATGGCCGGGCTTCCAAACCAGGCAGACAGACAGCAGAGCTTCAGGGGACCCACGGAGATATGTATGGCTGGGCTTCCTCCACCTGGAGCCGGGTCAGAGCCCTGCACAGTGAGTCTCCCTTGCTGTCCTCGCTGTTTGAGGGCGCCAACGCTAAGCCTGAGGATTAAGCAAGGGGCTCTAAGGAAGACAATAACAAGAGGCTGCGCATTAACTTCCATTATTAAAAGAAGACCCAAATCTCCCCTCCAAGCTGTTCTCCCGGATTAGCAAACCAGTAACTTTCCTTCAGGATAATTGTCTGTTCAGTCGCGCACCAGAGGGGTGGATGGATGGGTGGGGAGAAATCCTTTTCAGCTCTGCCAGGAATGTTGCTCAAAATTCACCTCTAGAGTTAGGGGAAGGTGTCAGAGATATAGAGCCGTGCCAATTAGCAGCTGTGAGCCTTCATGAATCCAAACTTAGGCTTGCAGCTAAGAAAGATGCTCAGGAGCCTGAGTTGGTGACTCAACCCGGGTCATCTCAAATAGGAGAGGCTACAGAGACCTTGCCACGGGACTGCGGCTGAGGTCCAGATCTTAGAGCTGCTCTCTCCTAGATTCTACCTCAGGAGGTGGAAGGTTACCCAGATGACAGACTCCCCACACCCCAGGTAGATGCTGGAGATACAAAGCAACCAAACGGTTGGGGATGGGAGAAACAGCCTACTTCATCCACTGGGGACAGCCCAGAACAGCCTGAGGAAGAAGACCTTACCAAATAAACCCATTTTGCTGATGAGAGGTTACTCAAACAAACCAATGTGTCTCATGGAACAAGGAAAGAAAAATGGGGAAAGTGAGGCAGAGACCAGCTGAGGAAGGAGCTGGGCTAGGGTGCTAAGGGTTTAAGGGGTCCTGCTATTTCTGAACAGAGGCACCCCACTGCTGCCTGCTGCCCAACTGGCAAGATGGTGGGGGTCTGCAGGGACTCTACTAGGAGGGCTGGATCTTTGCGTACCTTTCTGGCAAAGGCAAGTGATATTGAAGAATTCTCTCATGGGGCCTTCGAGATGGCTCAGAAGCCAAGGAGTCCTGAACCCACATAGAAGAAGGAGTCCCTCTGTGGGGACTGATTGGCTGTCATGGTCCTCTTCCTACTAAGGCCACTGCACCCAACTGATGTCACAAGTCCAATACTGGCACCAAGGGATGGAGACCAAGGAGCAAGAGATGGGGACAGTGCTTTACTCAGTGTCCTTGAACACCTCTAGTAGTTTAGGAGACAGGGGGCACTAGAGATGGATCTACCACTGAACCCACCCACACTGTATGTCTCCCCACCCCCACCCCCACCCCCAGGCGGATAAAGACGGGCTGGGAAGTTTGCACCTACTTTGGTAGTATGGACTCCTCTTGGCCTCTTCTCACCATGGGCAGACCCTAAATCCGTTAAGGAGTCCAGATCTGTCTTCATCATCCAGGATTATCTGGGATTTAACTAATCAAAGTTTCTCCTCTCGTTATTTTCAGGGAAGGTTTCCAGCCCCTCTCTGTTGCCAACTACGGATGTGGCAAGTCACTGCTTCTCCAGTTTGCCCAGTTTAGGTTCACAGAACCAGGCTGGGGCTTTCCTAACTGGGGCTAGTCCAGACACTGCTCTTCAACTTTCAGAACCGCTGCTGGCCTGGCTGCTGTTCAGCGTTTCAGATACAGCAGGAGTGGGATAGCACACGGGACGCTCATATCTGCTTCTCTGCCCTCGTGAAATGTTGTTAGAGCCCTGCATTTTGGCTCATGCCTGTAATTGCCATACTTGGGATACTGAGACAGGAAAATCACTACTCATTGGAAGTCAACAGGTCACCTGCACTACAGGGTAAAAACCTATTTCAAAACAAAACCAATCAAACAAAACCAAAGTTGTAGGAGAGCGGTTTTCCCTGCCCCTGCCCTTTCCTTGGTCAGCCTGCCTAACTTACTCCTGGCCCCGCCCCTCAGCTTCATATCTTTTCCCTTGGGATTCTCTTGACTCTTAGTCCACCTTGCCAACTAGCCATGTATGACAAGAATTAGCAGGTTCTGAGAAGCCCTGGATCACAGAACAACAGAAGTTGATTATACATCCTCCATTCTACCACAGACATGGGCCGTGCACTGTCTCTGCAAGACCCTAGTAGGAGTTTCCAGTATTCAGTAATGACCACATTCCACACGGCTTTCTCCTTCCCAGATGGCTGGTGTCCCACTAAGAATCCATCCTTGGACCCTTGCACTAGGCCAGACCCAGATCCTGAGGTAAACATGGACTACTAACTTTTTATCCTGCCTCTGTCCAGGAAATCTTTCTTGTGAAGACAGAAATTCCTTAAGCCCACAACACAAAGTCTCAGCACTGATCTACTAGGAGTGTGACTGAGGCCACACACTTGTTTCAAGGAGGACAATTGTAATGTCTGTTTCCGATCCCTCCCCATTCATGGATGAGGCAATGGCAACTTCGCATGGCTCCTTCTCCTGCTTCTCTGACGTCCCTCTGTCCTGAGAGCCTACCCTCCCATAAGTCTGCACTCAGACACTGTCTTCAGCTTTGTATCTAGGGACCCCACCTTCAAGTACTTCCTATCCTGTCTTGCTTTCTCACTGTGTTCCCTGAAGTTATCTTCAGATTGATATCTCCCAGAATGCCTGACTGAGCATCCACACCTGGGCATCCCTCTCCTTCATGGTGGAGCTCACAGCACAGTACCATCTCCCCAACAAGAATTTTCAGATTTGTCTCCAGCCTGGAACACACTCTTGGAGCCTGTCTCTATTTTACAGGCATGTTAGGAAAGTGCTGAGAGCCCAACAGGAACTGGATTCAGTGTCCCCCCTCCAGCCCACCTCTCCCCAGTATGCCTGTGCTGGAACAAGGACCAGTGCTGAGCTGGTAGTGCCTGTGTTCTACAGCTGTTTCCTCTGAATTAAAAGTGAGGAAAATTAAAAGGCACAGGAAGTTCATAAAACTCACAGGGAGCAGGAAGTTCAGAGAGATGCAAGATTTTTAAGGTGAATAAGCCTTCATGCGTCATCACCCACTCTGCATGGGCTTTGCTTTCAGTGATATCCCTGTTTGGAGTTATCTGTGCCTAAGAAACCTCTTATTATATTCTATAAACAACTGCAACAAACTCATTCATTTACCAAGCTAGACTTGGGTGGAATTCTTTTTTTTTTTTTTTTTTTTTTTTGGAGCTGGGGACCGAACCCAGGGCCTTGCGCTTGCTAGGCAAGTTCTCTACCACTGAGCTAAATCCCCAACCCCAGGTGGAATTCTTTTTGTGGCCTGTAGTCACTGCCATTTTTTCCTATCTTCCCAGAAAAGATCATGAAACAACCTGGCACAGAGTGAATGAGTCCTGGGTAGAATGCTTGAACTGTGAGCTTGTTATAAGATTCACTTTCTTTGGAGAACTTCAACTTCTCTTCATTACTTTTCTGGTCCCCAAATCTGAGCCTACTCCTAAAGACCTGAGACATCTGGGAGCATTGCTTTCTGTCTTCTGTGGTGTCCCAAATACTCAGGAGGAAAGAATAAGAAAGAAAGAAAGAAAGAAAGAAAGAAAGAAAGAAAGAAAGAAAGAAAGAAAGAAAGAAAGGAAGGAAGGAAGGAAGGAAGGAAGGAAGGAAGGAAGACTCAATAGAACTTTCACAGACCAGCTCAGGAGTGGGTTCCTCAATTGCAGAGGTAGACCATTGGATGTCCCCATTGGCACTGGCATTTTGGCTCCAAGTAACCACACATTAAATTCTATTTTTGTCCAGGTTGAAGTTTTGTTTACAAAGGCCACAAGGTTGGAAGCCAAGGCTGGGTGGGCTCTGAGAGTAGTTGTAGCCAGACCTTGGCAGGACTCAATGCCAACAGAGACAAGGCTGTCCATTTATCAGTCCAAGCAAAGAGCAGCAGCAGGCAGGTTTAACTTATTCTAACTCTTTCTCCCAGCACTCTGTTTAGCCAGACATACCCAAATCACCCAGAGAAAGCCTCCTTAAGAAGTAGAGCAGAGAAGAGAGGAGATGTGTCCAGGCAGAGCACAGCACTTCCTGAACCTAGCAAAGATGCTGCATTCTTAGATGAATACCAAAGACAGAAAATAGCATCCCAGACACATTTTATTCCCATAGCTACAGTGCTACTCAAGCCTTGCACATGCCCGAGAGGAAAGTATTCTGAATTGTCCTGTCCTTGGTCCTATGGCTCAAGGACACACCTTTGTCACACACTTCTGGGACTTCTTTGTTTCTCCTCATCCTGGTGTTTCCTGTCTTTCCTTGTTTAAAAAATATCAACTTGGGGCTGGGGATTTAGCTCAGTGGTAGAGCGCTTACCTAGGAAGCGCAAGGCCCTGGGTTCGGTCCCCAGCTCCGAAAAAAAAGAACCAAAAAAAAAAAAATATCAACTTGAGGCTAGTGAGATGGCTCATGGGCTAAGAGTGCATGTTATTCTTACAAAGGACCTGAATTCATCCCGACACTCATGTCACATAGACCACAACCTCCTAGAACTCCAGAACCAGGATATCCAGTGCCTTTGGCCTCCTCAGCCCCCCAGGATTTACACACACACACACACACACACACACACACACACACACACACACACACACACGGGGGGGGGAGTGGTAGGGGAGAGACAGAGAGACAGAGAGAGACAAACAGGCAGACAGACACAGAGAGAGACAGAAATTTTAAGATAAATATGTCAGCCAGGAGGCGGTGATGCATGACTTTACTCTCAGCACTTAAGGGCAGAAGTAGACAAATGTCTATGAGTTCAAGGCCAGCCTGGTCTACAGAGTAAGTTCCACAATAGCCAAGACTACACAGAGAAACAGAATTTGTCTTGAAAAACAAAAATATAGCTAAGTAAGTAAATAAATAAATCTTTTCAAAAATATAAAAGATTTTGGAGGTTGGAGAAATGGCTCAGTTGGTAAACTGCCTGCCTCAAACATGAGGATCTGAGTTTAGAACCCCAGTACTCATGTAAAAAAGTAAGGAACAGAGGAACACGGTTATAATTCTAGCACTGGGGAAGTAAAAGCAAGAAGGCCTTAATGGGTAACCAATCTAGCCTGCTTGGTAAACTCTGGGCCAGTAAATGATCTTTTCTTAAAAAAATGAGTGATGCCTAAGAAACAACAGAAACACACACACACACACACACACACACACACACACACACACGCACACACACACACACATGCACACACACACATGCACACACACACATGCACACACACATGCACACACACACGCACACACACACACACACACACACACACACACACACACACACACACGATTTCGGAGGAAAATTTAAAGACAGGCCATATTCTGGATTGTAGAACACACTAACAAATGTAAAGGAATAGGAGCCATGCAAAGGACCACTACAGCACTCCGAGGCACGTTCATCCAAAGGTTCTACGCCCACTGAGATCCTTGCTCAGCGGTGCTCACAGCTGCCCTATTCACAGTTGCTATGACAGTGAAAATGTGGTGCGTACACATAAGAGAATGCTATTTAGCTGTAAAGGAAAGTGAAATGTGGAATCTACAGGTAAAATGATAGAACTTCAACAAACAAACAAACAAACAAACAAACAAAGCCATATTGAGTAAGGTAGTTCAGACCCAAAAAGATAAATGTCAAATGTTTTTTCTCATAGCTAGACCATACCTTTCAATCTTCTAGATTTATATATTAAGTTGGAATACCTGTAGAAGCCAAAAAATGTAAAGGAGTCCAGGATAGAGAAGGGGATGAGGAAAGGGGCACAGGATAAACAGACTGGAGCTGGAGGAAGGGAATGATCGGGGAATACAAGCAGAGGGCAGATGAGAAATGTGTTTGGAAAAGCTGTATAGAAACCACTGTCTACTCTCTGAGAGGCACAAATGCTGCTGTGACAGGACAAACCACAGACTGGGAGACAACATGTACAAAACACATGTCGGCCTAAAAACTTGTACCAAGGGGCTGGGGATTTAGCTCAGTGGTAGAGCGCTTACCTAGGAAGCGCAAGGCCCTGGGTTCGGTCCCCAGCTCCGAAAAAAAGAAACAAAAAAAAAAAAAAACTTGTACCAAATATAGAGAAAGAACATTTAAAGGTAATTTGTCCATTTATTTAAAAACTACACATGATCTTACCATACGATGTGGCGATCATATTTTTGGTATTTACACAAAGCACTGTGTTGGTCATCATGCTCTCACAACATGTTTGCTCACAGCAGGCTTTTTATAACACCCCAGTAATCAGCCTGATTCGATCACTGAGAAATATACAAACTATGTTACATACAGGCAGTGCAATATTGTTCCATAATTAAAGTAATGAAAAGAGCCAGGCAGAGTGGCACAGGCCTTTAATCCCGGCACTTGGGAGGCAGAGGCAGGTGGATCTCTATGAGTTCAAGGCCAGTGTGGCCTACTAAGTGAGTTCCAGGACAGTCAGGACTACACATAGAAAGCCTGTCTCAGGGGAAAAAAAATTCGAGACAGTCTGATCTCCATAGAGAATTCCAGGACAGCCGTAGTACATAGAAAGACCCTGGAAAAAGAAAAAGAAAAGAAAATGTAAAGCCAGGGAGAAATCCTAAATGCCTATTACTCAGTAAAGAAACAATCTGAAAAGGCCACACACTGTGACCTATGTGACTCCACATAGGACATTCTGGAAAAGGCAAAGTTAGGGAAACACTCAGAAGGTCACTGGTTGCCAGGGGATGAGTAAGAGGCAGAGACAAACAGGCAGCCTTTGGGGACATTCTGCAGTGAAACCATTGCAATTCTTCAGTGATGACTAAATGACATCACACAGTCATCCAGTCTCAGGCTCGTTGATCCAACAAACCCCTCAATTGTGGACTTGGTTCCTAACCAATGGCTCCACATAGATTTATTGATTATAGAAAACACATACAATTCTGCAAGATATTAATGACAGGAGGTCTAAAGAGGGCTTAGGGTGCATGTATGGGAACTCTCTGTACTTTCTGTTCACTTTCTTAAAATAAACAGACAGAGCGCGGTTCCCAAGGCTGCCAAGGACCACAAGGAAGAGCCTGCTCTCAGTTCCTCATCACCCTGGTTTTCACCTTCAGTTTTGGCTCTGGAAGTCCCCCTTAAATGTTGCAAGATAAGTGGTGAGCTTAAAAAGAATGTTTATCCAGCATTTCTATGGACAATTCTATTTAATCTGTTCACAATTATTTTTTTTTCTTTTTTTCTGAGCTGGGGACCGAACCCAGGGCCTTGCGCTTGCTAGGCAAGCGCTCTACCACTGAGCTAAATCCCCAACCCCCCACAATTATTTTTAAAAAGAATATCAAGGGTCTAGAGCTGATTTATATAGTACTTGCCTTGCATGCATGAGGCCCTGGGCCTCTTGTCCAGCACCGTGTAAACCATGCCTAGAAGTATACACTGTACTCACATCATTCTGGGGGTGCAGACAAGAGGATCAGAAGTGCAGAGTCATTCTTGGCTGCCTGTGTTACATAAGACCTTGTCTTTAAAACAATTTCCTTCACATAAAATTGTCAAGGTGTCTCTGCTTTGAAGTGTCACGACCAACTGGAACTAATTTAAGGCAAAGGAAAGTAGCTGGTGGGATGGGCGACAGTAAATGTGACACGTGGAATGACGAGATGCAGCTGGGACTGCAGACACAGTTTTGAGACTCTTGGTACCTCTGAGTGCTCTAATTCTTCTCCATCGTAGAGCACCCTCCAGATGCCCAGAGAGGAAGCATCTGGCACAAGTCATACCATGTACTGCAGGCATTGCGCGCATTGAATCTACTCATCACTTTGGGGGTTCCTGTTTGCTGTAGGATGTGATGAAGCTGTCCTGAGGGAAGCAGGTAGATTGGCTCAGAGCTGTGCAGCTGTCAGTCGCAGTCTCCAGCTACTACAACCAGAGCATGATAAGAAACGTGGAGGAATGGGGGCAGGGTCAAAATGTTAGGAAAAGTGGGTGCTCTACCTGTGAAAGTAGAGGCTCTGGGGCTTGTCTAAGTGTAGAGCCTAAAGTGGGGTGACTGGGTCAGTTCTGTACTGATCATCTCTGCTCTGGCTTTCCTTTCAGAGAGACAGTGTGGGCTGCCTGGATGTGTTGGGGCAAGGGGCATTTCAGTCAGCAAAAGAGGGACATCTCCTTAAAGGAAGGGGATTGGTGGGCTACCTAGTTTTTAAAAAAAGGCAAGCAGAGGTCTTCAGTGCTGTTGGGGCAAGGCTTAGGCATGAGGAGGGAGGAAGGCATCCCCTGATATAAACTACATGGCTGTGCTCACAGTGTGTGAAGCCAGGTGTCACATCTTAAAGAAACAGGCAAGGAAACAGCCCCGAGCTGTCCTGAAAAAAGAAAGAACCTAAAGAAGTTATGCCAGGGTAGATTCTATATCCACCTTCTCCTTCCCTGTTTATTACTAGTACTAACGTCTCTGCCCCCTCCGATAATGAGACCAGAGCCCATGTCCTCCTTCCCTAGTCATGAGACCATTGCCTACCAGCTTTTTCCCCAATATGTAGAATAGGGCAGAGCAGGCTGGAAAAAAATTTCCAAGCAAATAGTCCCAAGAAACAAGCTGGAGTAACTATTCTAATAACTAATAAATAAGACTTTCAACCAAAAATTATCAAAAGAGATGGGAAATCTTATTCACACTCATCATAGGAAAAATCCATCAAGATGAACTCTCAATTCTGAACATCTATGCCCCAAATGCAAGGGCACCCATATTTGTAAAAGAAATGTTACTAAAGCTCAAAACGTACATTGAACATTACATAATAATAGTGGGAGACTTCAACACCCCACTCTCATCAATGGACAGATAATGAAAATAGAAACTAAACAGAGACATGGTGAAACTTACAGAAGTTATGGACCAAATGGATTCAACAGAAATCTACAAAATACTTCATCTTAAAACAAAAGAATATACCTTCTTCTCAGCACCTCATGGTACCTTCTCCAAAACTGACCAGATAATTAGACAGAAAACAGGTCTCAACAGATACAAGAAGATTGAAATAAACCCAAGCATTCTATCAGATCACCATGGACGAAGGCTGGTCTTCAATAACAACAAAAACAATAGAAAGCACACATACTCATGGAAACTGAATAACTCTCTACTGGATGATAATGGGGTCAGGAAAGAATTAAAGAAATTAAAGACTTTCTGGAATTTAACCACAATGAAGGCACAGCATATGCAGACTTATGGGACACAATGAAAGCAGTGCTAAGAAGAAAATTCATAGCACTGAGTACCTTCATAAAGAAATTGTAGAGATCCAACACTAGCAACTTAACAGCACATCTGAAAACTCTAGAAGAAAAAGAAGCAAACACACCCAAGAGGAATAGAAGGCAGGAAAAAATCAAAATCAGGACTGGAATCAACAAATTAGAAACAAAGAGAACTATACAAAGAATCAACAAAACCAAGAGCTGGTTCTTTGAGAAAAATCAACAAGGTAGATAAACTCTTAGCCAAACTAACTAAAAGGGCACAGGGACAGTATCCAAATTAATAAAATCAGAAGTGAAAAGGGAGACATGACAACAGAATCTGAGGAAATTAACAAATCATCAGATCCTACTGCAAAAGCATATACTCAACAAAACTGGAAAATCCAGATGAAATAGATGATTTTCTAGACAAACACCAGGTACCAAAGTTAAATCAGGACCTGATAAACTATCTAAACAGTCCCATAAGCCCTAAGAAAATAGAAGCAGTCATTATAAGTCTCCCAACCAAGAAAAGCCCAGGGCCAGATGGTTTTAGTGTAGAATTCTATCAAACCTTCAAAGAGTAGCAATACTTCTCAAACTATTCCACAAAATAGAAACAGAAGGATCACTACCCAATTCATTCTATGAAGCCACAATTAAACTTATACCTAAACCACACAAAGACCCAACATAGACAGAGAACTTCAGACAAATCTCGTTTATAAATATCAATGCAAAAACACTCAATAAAATTCTAGGAAACGGAATCCAAGAACAGAGCAAAACCAACATTCACCACAATCAAGTAGACTTCATTCCAAGGATGCAGGGATGGGTCAATATATGAAAATCCATTAATGTGATCCACTATATAAACAAACACAAAGAGGAAAAAAATCACATGATCATCTCATTAGATGCTGAGAAAGCATTTGACAAAATTTAACACTCCTTCATGATAAAAGTCTTGGAAAGATCAGGAATTCAAGGCCTATACCTAAACATAATAAAAGCAATATATGGCAAACCAATACCCAACATCAAACTAAATGGAGAGAAACTTGAAGCAATCCCACTAAAATCAGGGACTAGACATAGCTGCCCACTCTGTCACTAGTACTCAAAGTCCTAGCCAGCGCAATTAGACATCGAAAGGAGATCAAAAGGATACAAATTGGAAGGGAAAAAGTCAAGGTATCACTATTTGGAGATGATATGATAGTCGCATAAGTGATGCCAAAAATTCTACCAGAGAACTCTTACACCTGATAAACAACTTCAGCAAAGTGATTGAATATAAAATCAACTCATACAAATCAGTAGCCTTCCTCTGTGCAAAGGATAAATTAGGGAAAAAACACTCTTCACAATAGTCACAAATAATATAAAATATCTTGCTGTAACTCTAACCAAGCAAATGAAAGATCTGTATAACAAGAACTACAAATCTCTGAACAAAGAAATTGAAGAAGACCTCAAAAGACAGAAAGATCTCCAATGCTCATGGATCAGTAGGATTAACATAGTAAAAATGAACATCTTACCAAAAATTGATCTACAGATTCAATGCAATCCCCAACAAAATTCCAACTCAATTCTTCACAGAGATAGAAAGAGAAATTCTCAGCTTCATCTGGAATAACAAAAAAACCCAAGATAGTGAAAACAATTCTAAACAATAAAAGAACTTCTGGGAGAAAGTATCCCTGACTTCAAACTATACCACAGAGCTATAGTGATAAAAACTGCATGGTATTGGTACAAAGACTGAGAGGTACATCAGTGGAATAGAATTGAAGACCTACAAATAAACCCACACACCTATGGTCACTTGATCTTTGACAAAGAAGCCAAAACCATCCAGTGGAAAAAAGAAAGCATTTTGAACAAATGATGCTGGTCTAACTGGAGGTCAGCATGTAGGAGAATGCAAATTGATCCATTCTTAATCTCCTTGTACAAAGCTCAAGTCCAAGTGAATTAAGGACCTCCACATAAAACCAGATACACTGAAACTAATAGAAGAGAAAGTGGGAAAGAGCCTCGAACACATGGACACAGGGGAAAGTTTCCTGAACAGAGCACCAATGGCTCATGCTCTAAGATCAACAATTGACAAATGGGACCTCATGACACAGAAGAGCTTCTGTAAGGCAAAGGACACTGTCAATAGGACAAAATGGCAACCTACAGATTGGGAAAAGATCTTTACCAACCTTACATTTGATAGTGGGCTAATATCCACAACATACAAAAAACTCAAGAAGTTAGACTCCAGAAAACCAAATAACCCAATTTAAAACTGGGATACAGAGCTTAAACAAAGAATTCTCAACTGAGGAATCTTAAATGGCAGAGAAGTACCTAAAGAAATGTTCAGGGCTGGAGAGATGGCTCAGTGGTTAAGAGCACCCGACTGCTCTTCCAGAGGTCCTGAGTTCAATTCCCAGCAACCACATGGTGGCTCACAACCATCTGTAAAGAGATCCGATGCCCTCTTCTGGTTTCTCTGAAGACAGCTACAGTGTACTTATATATAATAAATGAATAAATCTTTAAAAAAAAAAAAAGAAATGTTCAGCATCCTTAGTCATCAGAGAAATGCAAATCAAAAGGACCCTGAGATTCTACCTTATACTAATCAGAACAGCAAAGATTAAAAAAAAAAAAAAAACAAAAAACAAAAAACAGGTGACAGCAGATGCTGGCAAGGATGTGGAGAAAGAAGAACACTCCTCCATTGTCTGGTGGGATTGCAATCTGGTACAACCCCTCTGGAAATCAGTCTGGAGGTTCCTTAGAAAATTGTAAATAGTTCTACCTGAAGACCCAGCTACACCACAGAAGATGCTCCAACATATAACAGGGATATGCACTCCACTATGTTCATAGCAGCCTTATTTATAATAGCCAGAAGCTGGAAACAACCCAGGTGTCCCTCAGCTGAAGAATGTGGCTCATTTACATGATGGAATACTACTAGGCAATTTAAAACAATGACTTCACAAACTTTGTAGGCAAATGGATGGGACTAGAAAATATCATCCTGAGTGAGGTAACCCAGACCCAAAAGGACATACGTGGTATGTACTCACTGAGAAGTAGATATTTGCCCAAATCCCAGAATACCCACAATAACAACTCACAGACCATATGAAGCTTAACAAGAAGGAAGGGCAAAGTGTGGATGCTTCCTTCAATCCAGCTTAGAAGGGGGAACAAATAATCACGGGAGGCAGAGGCAGGGAGAGATCTAGGTGGGAGAGGGGAAAGGGAGGGGGGAAAAGGGAGGAAAGGACCAGGCATGGGAAGAGATAGGAGAGAAGTCCAGATGGCCAGGAGAATGACTAGAAATAAGTAGCAGTGGGGCGTGGGGGTAGGGAGTGGGGAGAACCACTCGAAAGTCCCAGATGCCAGGGATGTGAGAGTTCCCAGGACCCAATGGGGATGACATTAGCCAAAATACCCAAAAGAGGAGAGATAGAACCTGAAGGGACCACCTCCAGTACATAGACATGGTCCCCAGTTGAGAGATGGGGCCACCCACCTATCTCAAAAATTTTTAACCCAGAATTGTTGCTGTCTAAAGGAAATGCAGGCACAAAATATGGAACAGAGACTGAAGAAAACGCCATCCATAGACTACCGTACCTTGATATCCATCCCATCTGCAGACACCAAACCCCGACACTACTGCTGATGGCAAGAAGTGCTTACAGACAGGAGCCTGGTATGGCTGTCCTCTGTGAGGTTCTGCCAGTACCTGACTAAGACAGATACAGATGCTCACAGCCAACATTGTACTGAGCCCGGGGACTCCAATGGAAAAGTTAGGGGAAGGGCAGAAGGAGGTGAAGGATTGTAACCCCATAGGAAGAACAACAATATCAACTAATCTAGTACCCTCAGAGCTCCCAGGGACTAAATCACCAAAGAGTATCCATCAGTGGGGTCCGTGATAACTGCTACATATGAAGTAGAGGACTGACTTATCTGACATCAGTGGGAGGGGAGGTGCTTGGTCCTGTGGAGGCTTGTTGACCCAGTGAAGGGAGATGCTGGAGGGGTGAACCAGAAGTAGGTAGGGGAGCTCTCTCTTAGAGGCAAAGGAGAGAGGGAGATGGGGAGGAGGCAATGGTTAAAATGTAAAAAAAAATAATAATAATAAAAATTACTAAAAATTCAATGCATTTTAAAATGGCACTGGGAGCCAGGAGTGGTAATGCACACCTAGGATCTCAGCAGTTGCAAAGCAAAGGCTGGAGCACTGAGAGAAGTCGAATGCCAGCCTCTAAATCACTGTCGTCTGTATAATAATTATTATTGTTCAGTAGAACAGGATGCCCCAAGTATGTTTAAAATTCAAAGAATCATTAAATTCAAGAGCTCCGTTTTTTTCATTGGACAAATATATCCTTTTGTATTCTATTTCTTTAATTGTACTTTCACATTTTGTCCATGTCCTCTTTAAGGTCCTTGAGCATACCCATGGCTGCTGTTTTGAAGTCCTTGCCTTACGGTTCAGATAAATTGCTTTTTTTTTTTCAGGGCATGTTGAAATACGGTTTTCGGCTTCTGGAAGAGGGATCATCTTCCTGTTCATGTGTGTGCTTTTGTGCTTGAATCTAGGCATCTGGCGTGGTAAGGATTGAGGTGTTTCTTGGTATAAATACCTGGTCTTGTCCTTGTTGGTGGGTATTCTGTTCTTGGGCTGCTGCTGCCCACTCTGGGTCCCAGGCAAGTGTGGTGACTGTGGGGTCCCTGGTAGAGGGTGCTTAGGTGAGTCAGTGGTGGGTGACACAAAGGAATGGAGATGGACTAGAAGGGAAAGCTGAGAGGGTCTAAGGGAAAGAGCTAAGGGGACTCGGGGTCTGCACCAGAAGGCAGAGTCCCCAGGGGATGGAGGTGGAATAGGAAGGAGGAGGGGCTCCTGCAAGAAGGTTGCAGCAGGACTGAGTCTGCAGAGACTGGAACGAAAGAGCTAAGCAACCCTGGCTCCTTGAAATAGACGTTTAGAGTTAGGTGCACATGCCCAGGTAAATGCTGTGCATTGCTAGGCTGACGGGTGTCAGCCCCCTTTAACCTTCCTTTTCATTTTTCATGTGTGTGAGAGTAAGAACTCACATCAACGGAGTGAATGGGACTGGACGTCGCTTCTTTCAGACAGAAAGAAGCTGTGTCTTTTGCATACACATGTGTCCATGGGCACATATGTGTACATGTGCCTTTGCACATGGAAGCTAGAGGGCAAATGCAGGGGCAGGTCTTCAACCTTGCTTTTGAGATAGGGTCGGTCTTTCTCTGGCCTGAGGCTTGAAGATTAGGGTTAACTGATGAGTGCTGTTCCCCACACAACAACAACAACAAAGTTAAAAGAAAACTTGAAATGCAAGTTTTAGTTAAGTTTCTAAAAATAAAAATTCCATTTTATTTGTTCATTCTGTGTGCTGGGAAGGGTTGGTGCTCATGCCACAGTGTGCACGTGGAGGTCTGGAGACAAGTTGCAGGAGTCAGTTGGTTCTCTCTTTCTACCACGTGGGAGTCCTGGGGAATGAACTTAGGTCCTCTGGTTGGCATCATTCCCCATTGAGTCATCGCGCGAGCCCTTAATCAGCTTTTAAAGCCTGAATTGGTGTTTATTTGTTCATTTGGAGAATGTGCAGCATGAAGGCTTTTCTCAGACCCATCTGACTGCTGATTGAACCTACTTTTCCTGGCTTAGAAGGCCCTGCTTCGTTAACACGTCTAAGCTCTGTTAAAGATACTGTTTACAGAACGAAACAAGAGAAACAAAAACGAAGGGAAATATTAAAAATATAGACATTAGAATCATTCCTAGCAGTTCTGAACAAAACATGATATATTCAATCTGATTCTAGTTTTATGTGTCATCTTGTAATGCCTAGTGAATAACATCGTGTTGGATGAACAGGGAGGCAGATACCCATGCATGCTGTACACGTAGGGACTGACTAACCAACCGGTGACGTATGTGGTAGATTTAGCTCAGCTTTCCACAGATAAGCGAGGGAACTAATCCTGCTAAATGAATCTGTTTTTCTCATGAAATTGGTCCCTACACTGCCTTAGGAAGATGTTTATCCTGAGCGTGGATATACCCCACGTTCTGCAAATGGGAATGGAATGTTGATCTTGCCCCACACTGTGATGCTAATGGCTCCTGCTAAGAGCATTAACTGTGAAACATACCACTACTGCAGCCCCAGGGTCACAGAGCCAAAAGTCATTTGTAATGGACAGTATCCACCTTATTGTTTTTCATTATTTTCGGTCCTAGAAAATTAGATCGAAAGTCTCACACATGTTGAGCAATGCTTCAAAACTGACCCACACTCCCAGGGCCCCATCTTATTTTTAAAATATCTTTCGGAGTTCCAATATTCTTTCCACAAAAGTCAGTGATAACATTCTCCCGTCAGGAAAGAAGGCTGCTGATAAATGTGGGGGTTAGAGGCCTGGAGATTTGGCTAAGCAGTAGAACGTGTGCTTAACTATCATGGGGTCCATCTCTAACGCCAAAAGAAAAATCAATCAATCAATCAACCAATAAATAAGTAAATAACTGGAAACTTACCTCCAACAAGTTCTCCTCATCTTACTCACTTGGTTGTTCTCCCAAGTATATTGGTCATAGCTACATAAAGGAAACGCTCTTAGAATTTCCTCCTGAAGGCTGGGAGATGGCTCGGTAGTTAAGAGCACTTGCTGTTCTTCTGAAGGAGCCTGGTTCAGTTCCCAGCACCCTAATTGGACAGTCACAGCCACCTGTAGCTCCAGCTTCAGAGAATCTAAAACCTCTTTCTGACCTCAGTAGGTCCCTGCATACACACACCGTATCCTCAGAGAGACGTACACACGCTTACATAAAGAAAACTCTATCTTTAGGATTTCCTTGTGACCTGTGGACCTACAGCAGCAGCTCATGAGAGTGACTGAGCTGCAGAACATCACACTTCTAATGCCTTCCGTCTACTGCTGAAGGGCGGGTATGCCGTTAAAACCTTCTCTTTGAGAGAAAAAGAAGGCGCTAGAAACAGAGAAGCAGGAAGGACGAGGGTCCAGGGCCACCTGTCCAGGATGCAGCTTTTGTCAGGTCTTTGTTTATTCATTAAATCATTAAAAGTGATTTAATACGATTTTATATGTATGAATGTTTTGTCTGCGTATATACAGGGGGAGCCGCCTGTGTGTACAGATCAGAGGAGGAGCCCTGGCTGTAACTGGAGTCACAGACAGTTGTAAGCTGCCTTGCGGGTTGCTGGGAACCAAACCCAGGTATTCTGCAAAAGCGGTACACGCCCTTAACCACTGAGCCACCTCTCCAGCCTCTTCAGCCGCGCTGCTCTGAGAAGCGTTCAGAGTTCTGAAGCAAGCCTCTCCCGGCTGGTGTCGGAGGGCCAATGTGTGATTATTTAGGATCTGGCTTAAGTTTTATGTTGTTCATTTTGTTTTTCACTTAGCAGCTTTGTGTTAATAGAAAGTCCACTCGCTGAAGGATTTGCCTGGGATTTCTGTAATAAAATAGAAGGATTTGCAACGAATGCTGAGCGAACCTTCAGCAGAAGTGGTATTTTCCAAGCGATTATAAAGCCTGGAACATATTGTCATCCCACGGCTACGGGCCCAGCTTCCTCACTGAAAGGCTGACAGATGTCCCCCGCTAATGTCCAGTGATTAAATGTCACTCTGAGCCCCTTCCTGTCTACACAGCCTGTCTCTTGCTTTCTGTAGCAATAGTGGTAGTGTTGCCTACAAACCTCCCATTTCCTGAAAACCAGGGGTCTTCTCTAGAGGTGAACTTTATGTCCATAGCCGCCATGCCTTGCTTTATTCTACCTTCACCCCAGAAGACACCTAGGGATGACAAGACCTACGCCAACAACTGGGAACTACAACCTTCCTTCAGTAGCATGTCCTGTGGAGAGGGCTGTACTAGCAAGACATGCAAAGGGAGAAGGGGCCATGAATAAAACTGAGAACATCTTAGAAGTCCTTAAATATTGATCCGTTCACTGAATTGGATAAGATGCAGTCATTTGGTGAACACTAGGTTAAATGTGGCCAACTGACCCACAGTTTTTTCCCCCATATTCTCATTGAAATTAAATAGAAAAAACCTAAAATAAAATAAAATTTAAAAGCAGAGAGAATGGGATAGGAGAAAAAACAATCAAGACCGTGCTGCCCAGAGGTCAGAAGAAGTCGGATACCCTGAAATGGGAGTATACATGGTTGTGAGCCACCATGTAGGTACCAGGAACTGAACCCCAGTCCTCTGAAAGAGGAACCAGGGTTCTCAACCACTGAGCCATCTCTCCAGCTCCTTAAAACAAACTTTTGAAAGATAGAGAGAGAGAAGCCTTCAAATGAGCGTATGAAAATGAGTGGTCACTTCCTCGGGGTCTTCATCAGTAAGGTGAGCAGGTTTCCCTCAGAAAGTTTGAAAGTAAAGGAAGATGAGGAGGTTGGAGGGCTGGGAAGAACACTACCAACTGAGAGTCTTACAGCCGATGGAGCTGTTCTGGTTTGAAAGCACAAAAGAAATTAAAACGCCTCCAGACAGACCAAAGCTGAGGTGATTCATTGGCACCACACCTCATCTGCAACAAATGCCCACAGTCCCGAAGGGCAAGGTGGACAGATGCAAGACAATAAGCCAACCTCATGAAGAAACGGAGATTTCAATGAAGGCCCACGCAACTCTAAAGGCTACAATCACCCTAGTGACAATTTCTAACTCTTCCATAGGATTTTAAAAACTATTAAATATTTTGTGTTTAGATAGATTGACTCCATGCCCACAGTCCTGCTTCAGCATCCACAATGCTGGGATTGCAAGCCTGTACCGTCATAACCAACTTGAGACAAAAAGGTATCCTTTTAAATTACTGATCTGGGGCTGGAGAGATGGCTCAGCCGTTAAAGGCTAGGCTCACAACCAAAAATATAAATTACTGATCTGAAAGATGCTGTCACTGTAACTTGGTTTCTAACTCCACATCATTATCAATTCTCCACATAATTTTTTAATTTTATTTTAGTTCTTAATTATCTTTAATTTTTTTACAGTCCAGTCATTATCCCCTCCCCCATTCTGCCCTCCAACCTCTCTTCATCCTATTCCTTCATCCCACCCCTGTCTCCAAGAGGATGTCCCATCCCACACACCCCACACACTCCCATACCCTGCCAGGCTTCCCCACTCCCTGGGGCCTCACGTTTCTCAAGGGTTAGGTACATCTTCTCTGAGGCCAGACCCAGCTTTTTACATAATTTAAGAGAATAATTTATCTAAAGAAACATTCATTTAAAAAGAGCATGTTGTATTGTGAAAATGTCATTTTATAGCATTGACGACTGAAAACAAAGAGTAAAACCCTGGAAAGTGTCCATCTTTGTACTGTTTCTGCCCACCTTTCAGAGTAACTTTTTCTTCTCTTTCTGTCTTTTAGGTGCTTCCTCTAGTTCTCTCTAGGTAGCTCTTGATGTCCTGGAACTCACAGAGATCCAGCTGCTTCTGCCTTCCAAGTCATGAATTACCAAAGCCCCAACTTGGGCTGTCTCTCTAAAGCTCCCTTCCCCACCCTGTGGCTACTTGTCTATGTCTAAATCAAACCAGCATGGCTCCTCTCTCTCCCTCTAAACCTTTTTACCCATGAATCTATAATATTCTTCTCTCCAAAACAAAACAAAAGACTGTGTCACTACTAAATAAAATCCATGATCTTTGGTCAAACTCTGGCTGGTAAATAGAACCAATTGTGTATAAATGCATTTTGTGGTGGTGGTAGGGATCTGAATATAGACTGAAGACTAGATCACAATCTAGTATATGTGCCCACAGAGAATGGTTTCAGAGTTCTATAGTGTGTCTCCAGCCTTCGGTAATGCATGCTGAAGCACTTGAGTGAGATGACAAGATGTCTGCCACATATTTCAAACAGAAGGAGTACAGACACTGGAAGACGAGAGCAATTGCTGAATTCAAGTGGTTGTTTTAATAAGTTCTCATTTCGTGATTCTCAGTCTTTCTGAAAGTCTGAAACAAGAGGGCAGAGCAAACACAAAACTGATCTCTCTCAGTTGCTAGAACACAAGCAGAGGTTGAGCTCTTATTTCTGGTCTTTGTAAAGCCACCTACACGCGGTTGGCTGAGTTCTCTGAATGCACCACGTTCTTCAGCGGACTCTGGATGTAGGAAGTTTAAGTAGAAAGCAGCAGGATTGGGATGCAGGCAGTTTCTGTTGCTGTGATAAAATGCTTGCCCCAAAAGCAGCTTGGGGAACGAAAGGGTTTATTTGGCTTACAGGCTACAGTAACCCTTAGAAGCCCAGGAAGGAACCTGGAGGCAGAAAGTGAAACAAAAGCCATGGAGGAAGGCTGGTACCTCTCCCCAAAAGATGGGAACTTTCCACATCACTCTTATCAAGAAAATCCTGGGGTTGGGGATTTAGCTCAGTGGTAGAGCGCTTGCGTAGCAAGCACAAGGCCCTGGGTTCGGTCCTCAGCTCCAGAAAAAAAAAAATTAAAAGAAAATCCTCAGGGCTGGAGAGATGGCTCAACAGTTAAGAGTTCTGACTGTTCTTTCAGGGGTACTGAGTTCAATTCCCAACAACTACATGGTGGCTCACAACCATCTGTAATGGGATCCGATGCCCTCTTCTGGTGTGTTTGAAGAGGGTGCATACACAAAATAAATCTTAAAAGAAATTAAAAAGGGAAGAAAAAAAGAAAATCCTCACAGACATGTGCACAGGCCATGCTGATGAAAGCAATTCCTTGATCCAAGTTCCTTCCTCTCAGAAGACTCTAGTTTGTGACAACCGGACAGAAACCAACCAGCCCAAGTAAGTGCATATAACAAGAAAAGGGAAGAAGATGAGGGAAAGGGTGATTTTTATTTTGTTAATCAGAAATTTATTTTCTAGGGTTGGAGAGATGGCTCACAGTTAAGAGTATGTGCTCGGGGCTGGAGAGATGGTTCAGTGGTTAAGAACATTGGCTGCTCTTCCAGAGGTCCTGAGTTCAATTCCCAGCAACTCCATGGTGGCTCACAACCATCTGTAATGGGATCTGATATCTGGTGTGTCCGAAGACAGCTACAGTGTACTCACATACATAAAGTAAGTAAGTAAGTAAATAAATAAATAAATCCAAAAAAAAAAAAAAGTATGTGCTTCTCTTTGCAAAGGACCTGAGTTAGAATCCCAGCATCCACACTGGGTGGCTCATAATCAATCCTCTGTGCCCTCTTCTGCGAACACATACTGCTTTCGCCCCACACACGACAGACACATCATTAAAAAGAAATCTTTTTTTTTTAATTATGGAACACTTCACAAATTTGTGTGTCATCCTTGCACAGGGACCATGCTAATCTTCTCTGTCGTTCCAATTTTAGTGTATGTGCTGCCCAAGCGAGCACTAAAAATACAACTTAATAGTAAGTGTATATTCTCTCAGTTCTGAGGGGCAGAAGTCCATGATCAAGGTGCTGATGGAGTCATGGGCTCCTGAGGTCCATCTGATGGCCTCTCTCCACAGCTATAGATGGTCACCTTCTTGCTGTGGCCTTTATCTCCTGTTCCTTTGTTTTGTTTTGTTTTGTTTTTGTCTCAATTTTCTTGTAAAAGACCCTGTCTTCAAACAGTCATGTTGGGAAATGAGGTCTCCAACATACGTATGTTGGAAGGATTCTACCAAAATTGTGTCAGTTAATTCTCTGTCACTGTGACCAAATTACCTGACATAGACAACTTAAAGGAGGGCTGATGATTTGGACCCGTGGTTTCAGAAGGTTTTGTCCCTTATGTACCAGAGCAAAAGAGCTTGTGCCACAGCTGGCCAAGGGAACAGAAAGGGTGGGAGGGTTGCTCATCAATACTCAGCTTTTCTTCCCTTTCCTCCTTTACTGTGTCTAGCCCTTGGCCTATAGAATGGTGCCATCCTCATTTCAGGATGGGTTTTAGCCTCAGTCAATCCTCTCGAGAGGTCAATTTTGATGAAGTGAAAGGAGCTCGGGGTTCTGGGTGGGATACGGCTCACGAGTGTTCCCAGGCTGCCTTAAATAAATCACTGAACAAAGTCACTGAGGAAAGAGTGTGGTAGCATCTGTAGCTGAGACAGCTAGGACCCCTGGCCCTACAGCTACCACCTCAGAGCTGAGCTGCAAGTCCCTTTCAATGGCGTCTTTGAGGATAGTCCCTGCTACTGTAGAGATGGTCACAGCTTGCTCAGTGCACACAGGAAGGAAGCTGCAGATCTGTGGTCTCCATTCTCCAGAGCAGAATACCACTGCCTTTCAGTATCCCAGGGGCCCGATTCCAGGACCTGGTAAATAGGTGGAGTGGTGGTACCTGTGCCTTAAACCCCAGCACTCAGAAGACAGAGGCGGGGAATCTCTGAGTTTGAGGCCAGCCTGGTGTACAGAGCAAGTTCCAGGATGGTCACAGCTACACAAGGAAACCCTGACTTGAAAACCAAACCAAAGCAAACAAACAAATAAACCAGGACCCAGTAAATAACAAAAAGTCACCCATGTTTAAGAGGTTGACATAAGGTGACTTAGTGTGTGACTATAAGTACACACCCTCATGTAGACTATAATCACCACTGAATGGCTGATAACACCCTGTACCATGTCAGGACTAGGAAGGGGACTGAAATTGACCTCTTATTAATTACCGATTTTTCTCCAGAGGATATGTGCTAGAAAGAGAAGTAATGCCATTGTTTAAACAAATTTTGCACAAACACTGTCTTTAGGAAGATTGTAACCAGCTTTACCCACTTTCCATCTAATCTGATTGAAGCAGATTTTCTACAAAATCTTTTTTTTTATTTCGTTGCTATTAAAAGATCATCTATTTGGATTGGCCTCAAACTCATAAGTTACCAGGTCTAGTGTATAAGTTCACAGATGATCTAACCAGAAGCTAAATTAAAACAGAAAAAAAAAAGAAGAAGAAGACAAAGAAGGGGATTTTCCCATGCAGTGGAATTTGCAGGGGAACTGACAGGTACTGCATTACTGAATACATTTAGACTTTTCCAGCTCTGTTATAAGTCGGGCATCAGAATGCCTTTAGACTCTCTGCACTTACTCCATAATAATTATCCTTTAATACTCTTATAAATGAACTTTCAGCTTATCTTCCATTAATTCTACAGAACAAGCAAAGCCATCTAGATAAAACGTTTAACCCTTCCGTGCTCTTCTCTATCAGAGGTAAAATAGAAAGCCTCTTGAATGGAATTTCGCCACACCCGTGCGTACATGAACTTGAATTCGGTTACCCGCCTCTCCTCCCAGTTCCAAGGGAGACTCACAGTAAGTGTGTGGAACGACATGCCTCTAGGCATCTCCTGAGGGGAGGGCACGGTCTACATCTTCCTGCTGCTGCTCACGGCGTAGCAAATGGTGTCCAGGATGCTTGGCTAACAGGAGCCCATGGTAAGGTCAGATGCCAGAGGCAGGTGTCTTCCTTCATCCTCACATGGGGAAGCTCCCAGGCAGTAGAAGGACTTCAGTCTCAAAGCCTACCCTGCAAAGATGAGGTATCGTTCTAGGTAACAGACTTCCCCTCCTTGGCTCTGTGGCTTGTAAGGTAATAATGTCCTTCGTGTTTATTCCACAGGTCTATGGCATGGTATGGTCAGGGCAGGCTGAACACAACACCAGAAAATTCCACTGCGCAGGTACTGTCCTACCTACTGATAGTGGAAACAATGTCTCATCTAAAGTGCAAAATGATTTTTGTCTAGTCTGGGAGCTCACTGAGAATGCCCCTGGGAGCAGTCCTCAACTGTAGGCAGGAGTCTGCGCAGGATCCCCTCAGGTCTACAGCACCACTGACTCTGGTGCAACAGTGTTGTTCATGCCAAAGCCAGCAGGGTGATGTGCAGGTTTAGGCTCCTCTCTCTCCTGCCCCTACCACAGTTCCCTGAGATTGTGAAGAATTCATTAGCTGTGGCTGTTTAGTCCCTGGGAATGAAGGCTGAGCCATCTCCAGCTGCCTCTGCTTAGCTTTCCAGCCTCACCTGGGGTGGTATCTTCCTGTCAGTCACTTTTGATCAAACCCTACCCAGAACTGAGTTATCATATCCACCTAGAGCTAGCAGAAGCATCTACCAGCTTATTCTGGGGGGTTCTCTAAGCAGATGAGTGTCTCCATTGTCTCTGGACTCCAGGGAGGCCCACACTATGCTTGATCTTCAGGAGCTACAAAAACAGACAAAGAAAAGGTCCAGTCCCCAGCTTCCCAGGGAGCTGGAGAAACTAGAATAGCCCAGAATAAACGCCCTGGTCTTAGGACCACGGAAGCACAGTTAAGTTAGGAATCCCTGTGTCAGGCTTACTTAGATGCTCTCCAGGATACAGCAATACCCCGGCTCTAAGTGCTAGCACCAAGACAGTCCAAGATCAAGGGTTAACGGACTAGGCATCTATTAAGATTTGTTCTTCCTCATCAGAGGCTAAAACCAGACATGAAAATGGTGGAAATGAAATCAACCTACACATCATGAACAACACAGGCAAAGATCCCAAGCTAAGCAGTGACATGCTGAGTTACCCCCAGAGGTATCGTCCTCTTACACAAACATCCTGGCCCGTGGCAAGTGTGAACAACTATGGGCGCTTGACCTGCTGATATACATGAGCCATGTCTGCTGCAACAGGCAACAGACTAAGAACACTCCGTGTTACAGCCTCAAATGTGGCGCATCTACATGTGGAGCGGAGTGGAACCTAACTCCTGGGTTAAGGCAGCAAAGGGACAGACACATAGTGAAGACAAAGATGACAAGTCTTTTATTCCAATTTAGTCATCCATAGAGTGTCTGTAGGCTCCACTGAGGGTCAATGTTTTCTTTTGTTTGTTTGCTTGTTTATTGTTCGTTTTGCTTTGTCATTGTCTACATGTTGCTGTTTAGCAAGAATGACCCGTGAGTTTTTGCAAACTACCATGGGAATGGCTATAGTCCATACATCAGAGCTGTGATCTGCGGTGGGAGCTAACCATGTATGCTCAGCCGCGTATCCACCGGAATTTGAGATTTTTAAGTCAATGAAGAGCAAGTGCTATGATTTTTTTTGCCCCAACAGGTTGTCTGCCATATGAGTTGATTCTGTAGGCTTATCAAGGGCATTTTTTCCTTGATAATAATCCCCTTACCTTTGTCATTTGTCCAGTTTTTAGCTTGCTTAGTCATAAAGGCTCTTGGTCTGTAGAATTCTGGCCTTGTGGCTTAATCTGGTGTTTTATGACAAAGCTGTAGAAAGCATGCTTTTTTTTCTTTTTAAGTCTGTGTGTGTGTGTGTGTGTGTGTGTGTGTGTGTGTGTGTGTGTGTGTGTGTGTAGCCATGCACATGCCATACTTCGTGTGTGGAGGTCAGAAGACAACCTCAGTTGTGGGTCCTCATCTTTGAACTTGGGTCTCTCTGTTGTTCACTACTATGTACAACCAGGATAGCTTCCCCACAAGCTTCCAGGGATTCTTCTGTCTCCATCTCCTATCATCCTGTCTTGAAACTGGGATTATGAAATGTACATGCTCTCCTACCACATATGACCTTTACACAGGCTATGGGTTTTGAACTCAGATCCTTATGTTTGCATGCAAGCACTATCCACTGAGAAATCTCCCCAGACTTAAAGCTTTTAATGGGAAGCAGTTTAGAGTCCCAGTGTTTGTCTGCCTTTTATCCTCTTGTGGTGATGCCTACATCACAGACTGTACTTTCTAAGCATCCTGGCAGGATAGAAGTCAACGAGAGAAGGACACTGTGTCCTTAGATGGTAGGAGAGACTAAAGGGATTTGTCACTGTGATGACTAGTTTTGACTGTCAGCTTGACACAACTTAGAATCACTGGGGAGGAGAGTCTCAATGAAGGACTATCAACATTGGGCTGGCAGGTTGGGCATGTCTGTAGGGATACTCTTAATTAAGTTCATTGACATGGGAAGACCCAGGGGATCCAACACCTATTTCTGGCCTCCATGTGCAACACACACACACACACACACACACACACACACACACACACACACACGGTACACACCAGCAAGAAAACTCTGCTATTAAGGTTCAATTCCACCAAGACAGGACAGCCTCAGGGCTCGGCTCACTATGGAAGATTCCCGTTGTTAGCAGGTTCTCTGACCTTGTCCAGGGAATTCTAAGCCCCCACACTTACTCTACCTGAGGAATGTCATGTAGCCTCAATTACTTTATAGGACCAATTTCCTTTCTTCTGACAAAACCTGTTCAGCCAGCACCTGAGATTCCTGAATGCTTCCCCCATGCTAATGAGACATTTCAGGTACCCTAAGTCCCTAGCCAGTGACCTTTGCCCATCCTGGATGTCCCTACCCTCAGTCCCCCAAAACCTTATAAGCCTTCAATCACCCTAAGTAAGGTTGATCTGCCTACTGACTTCGGGTCCTCGGCTTCTAAATCCCCTCTTCAACATCCCTGCTTGCACTGCCCTCATAGATTGTATCAGCCAATCCAGGAGGGCAGAGAGACCCACTCATGTCCACAGATACACACGTGTACACATAAACAAAAAAAGAATAAGGAAGAATAAACCATGTACAATATGTTATGTACTAGGAGCCACATAATTAACTGGACAAAATGGCACTGAGTGAGACTTAGTTTCTGATCTATTTGGTCAACAAATATTTATTCAGTGGTAATGATGTGCTGGACCCTGATCTTTGTATTCAGTAGACATAGACTGTCTTTAGTAGACATAAATTCTGTCTTCATGGAGGATGTCTCTTCCTTCAATCTGAAATTCCTTGAGTTTCGTGCAATGTTGCAATCATTCCCTTGGCCTTGAGGAACTGGGCTCCAAAAGAACTGCAGAGAACGGCAACTCTATTATCAAGTTTCAACACTCGTAAGTATTGAGGCATGAAACCAGGTGTGGTGGCTTGAAAGGAAAATGCCCCGCCCTAAGCCCCTATCTTTGAATGTTTGGTCCTTAGTTGATGGACCTGTTTTAGGCAAGCCCCCAATCAAATGTTCTCTTTTGTAAGTTGATTTGGTCTTGGTGTTTCTTCACAGCAACAGAAAAGTAACTAAGACACCACAGATGTGTCCTGGGCTCTCAAGCAACCCCAGAGAAAGGACCTCAGGGCTAGGACACCTTCTCTCTGGAAGCCTATAGGCAGTGCCTGCCTTCTAATTCAAACAACCAACCACATGCTTTCAGATAGATGTCACAATTGAATCGCGATGCTGCGATATACCCAGGGTGGTGAGTCTGGTATAAAGACCTAAATTTCAAACAATGTAAGGAATGCACTGATGGTGGGTGAGAGTCTTGTCACCAAATAGTACTTGGGGAAAAATTAAAGTTCCCACAAAAGGGACTAGGACCGGAGAAACTCACCAGTGCATCAAGAACAACAGCACCCACCCCTTCCTCATGTTTTCTTCTTTCAGGTAAAGTTTCTTTATAGACTCTATGACATTCTTCCATTGGCTTTGAAGACAAAGGTACATAGCCACCAAAGCTCTTTGCAGGTGTCCCCTGGCCAGAGTGACCCACTTGTTTACTGCAGACTGAAGAAATTGCTAGGAAAGGAATCGTCCTAAAAGCATTTTCTGATCATTGTTAAGGAACTCAATCCTCTCTCTTAGATTAGAGATAAAGTCCTGATTTCCAGAGCAAAGCACCTAGCAAATTCCATACTCATTCCCCCGATGGCATAATCCCCATGCCAATCAATTGACCACCAAGCATACATACTCCCGCAATGTCATGTGTTAATGTCAGAGAATCTAATTACCATCTGATTCTTTCTCTATAAGGGGCAGAGCTCAAAACAATATAACGTAACCGCATCATAACCAGACACAAAATAAGATGCTCATCCATTCCACGTGGACTCCAACTGCATCTCCCCTTAAAAAATCATCGTGTTTACTTTCTAAAGTGGTCCTCATGTCTGGCTATAGAACTTCCCGCTCTCATGGAAAATGCAGAATATAAGAAAATAACGGTTTCTCATAAGCATTTGAACCATCAATAAGCCCTGTTAACAATTTTGGTATGTTCTCTCTCTCTCTCTCTCTCTCTCTCTCTCTCTCTCTCTCTCTCTCTCTCTCTCTCTCTGTGTGTGTGTGTGTGTGTGTGTGTGTGTGTGTGTGTGTGTGTGTGTGTGTTGTTTTTGAGACAGGGCCTCCCTACATAGCTTTAGCCATCCTGGAACTAACTATATAGACCAGGCTGATTTCAAAGGCCCAGAAATCCACCTACCTCTGCCTCCTGCTGGGATTAACATGTGTGCCCCACCATGCCCAACTTGGTACTTTACACAGTAATACTTTTCAGTCCATATACAATTTTATAACTCGTTATCATGGTGTAGGAACAATTTGTTAACTATCTTCTTCACCTTGCATCATTTGACATTTTTCTTCCTGTGTACTTAGTATGTAGTTCATGGGTGTACATTCATGTTCACATATGTGTGGCTCCACATATGTGTGTAGCGTATACGCACATATGTGTGACTTTATGTAGAGACTGAGGTTGATGACCCTGCTCATTCTCCACCTTACTCACTCAGGCAGGATCTCTGAGTTGAGCCCAGAGCTTGCTGATATGGCTAGCATGGCTGGTCCGACCTTGCTCTCCTTTCCGAGGATGATAATTAGAGATGGCGGCCATGACTGCCCAGCACTCACACAGGTTCTGGAGAGCCCAACTCCAGGGTCTCATCCTTGCGCAGCAAACTCGAGCCGCTGAGCCATCTCCACAGTCCCTCCTTTATCGGTGTTTTAACTCTTTTGTAAGCATATATCTTGAGATATAAGTGATAGCCTCTGGGTAGTAGGGGTATTTTGCTTTTTGTTTATTTTCTTTGTTTTTAATGTCTGTATTTTCAAGTTTCTCTCTCTCTTTCCTCCTTGTCTTTCTTCTCTTTCTTAACTTTTTCTGTGGCATCTGGTTCTGTTCTGGTTCTGATTCTGTGGGATTCTGAACAGTGGATAAGACAGGGTGGGGTTGACAAGATCCAACATCCTGTCCAGAGCAACAAGCAAGACATCACATGGCCCATCCGGTTCTTTCTGGTTACTTGGGAGTTCAGCTAGTTATCAGTTCCTTTTCCTGACCCGCCCTGGGGAGCCCTGTGAAACTGGGGATCCAGAAATTGGAAAGACTTAGCCCCTGAGTATCCACTGGTAGGATTTCAACACCTAGGCTACATAACAGAGCTGAGGTACCCTGAGGACCTTGCATGATACTAAGGGCCAAGAGATTGGATAGGCCTATCTCACAACATCATGTATTACTAGGAGCTGAGATGGAAACCTGAAAGGCCAGGCCTAACTGAACCAGGGAAACCTGATATTTAGGAAAGCCTCTGGTGGGTTCGTGAGTTGTATGGGGAGGTGATTGAAAAGAAGCCTCCTATTTGTTTAAAAAAAAAATTGGTTTAGCTGTCGACTCTGCATGACCCCAATTGTTGTTGTCGTTGCCCCCAAGATGGTGTTGTGTGGCTTTGTGTGTTTTGTTTGCTCATTTTTTTGGCCGTTTCTACCTCCTGTACTTTCTGTGTTCTGTGCGTTGGTCTCGTTTGTGCTTTCTCCATGTCTTGTGTGTTTCTGAACCCCCATTAATCTTCTCCAGTTGCAGGTGGACTTGGGAGCCAGACCAAGCTCCAGCTGCTGCCTCACCCAAACCACTGGATGGAGCAATGTGGGTTCCTCCTCCCGCCCTGGGTGGCTTCGGGTGGCTTCGTGTACACACACACACACACACACACACACACACGTACACGCACATACACACACGTACACACATATACACACAGGTACACACACACACAACCCTGTCGAGGCCCAAATCCACCACTGCCACTTGCCATGGCTGCTTCAGTAGCCAAGGCTCACACTGGATTCAGTTTAGCAGGGAGTCTAATGTCTTTTGGGTCTGAGTAATGGTTGAAATATTGTTTTATGCTACTCTGCTGTATTGGAAAGCTTGTTCTGGAACTGGGAGTTTCTGTCCTATGTCAGGTGAGCCTATGTGTGTCCTATGCCATCTGATCTGGTTGCAGAAAACAAAAGGAGCAAGGTAGAGCAGCTAAAAAAATTAAACTATTGGTTTAACTGCCTAAAAGTTTTGCTAAGATACAAACCTTATCTCAAGATTTGTAAGACTAGTATATGACCTTTCTATACCTCAGGATTTATAAGCTTATTGGGTATGTTTTTAAAAGCTATAGAATCTGTAACAAAAGTTGCCTTAAAATGTATAACACAGGGTTAATAATTAGAAAGTTATATAGGTAATCTTAAAACAAAGGCGGAATACATCAATGTTTATAGTTCTGGGCTAGTATCCAAATTTACTAACCTTGGTTTTTTTTAACTCCTGCAGTTCTGCTTCTGGCTAACTGTTCTAGAGAACATGGATTAAATGGATTAAATGCTTAAGAGCTTACCCTGAGAAAGGCTCAAGGCTATACTGGAATCCCAAACACTCCATGTAGTTGCCAGCCAACTAAAGTTAGGACCGCAACTGTTAAACACCAGCGACCAGGATAGTCCTGTCTCGTGGTGCAGCAAGACAATGACCGAAGCAATCTGGCAAAGAGACTCTGCAATGTCTCCTTACCTAAGGCCTGTCCAGGCTAACAGAAGCCAACTTAAGAATGCACATGTAGGGCTGGAGAGATGGCTCAGCGGTTAAGAGCACTGGCTGCTCTTCCAGAGGTCCTGAGTTCAATTCCCCGCAACCACATGGTGGCTCACAACCATCTGTAATGGGATCTGATGCTCTCTTCTGGTGCTTCTGAAGACAGCAACAGTATACTCATATACATAAAAAAAAGAATGCATATGCAATTTTCGTGTCTTTGCTAACTTTGTTAAGCTTTAGCTATCTTGATAGACAGGGGCCTACAAGAAACTGTGATATTCTGCAATGCTGCACTATGAGAGGACCAGGAAAATGAAGTTGGCAATTTTCCTATGGACTGTATTTATGACTTGAAGTTTTATCTCGATATTAAAAGACCTTCAATTCAAGAACTGTAATTTTTTTAAAGGCTAAACTTAACAGGGGCAAAACTGTAGAATCCTAATCTTAATAGTCGCCTGATGGATGATCGAATTCTGTACAAATATAATTGATTCACAAGTACAAGCTCGGCTTAGTCTCCTGTGTGTTTTCAAAGCTAAACGTAAAACAAGTAACTAAAAACAAGAAAAGCTTATTTAAAATCATGTATACTTAATAGAGGTCCCTCAAAACTCTTCAGAGATTTGCGAAATATGGTATTTAAAATGTTTAGCAGAAAGAGCTTCTGTCAAAGTTTAGAGCAGCGACTCAAGGAATGGCCATTCAGAGCCTGCCCCACATGTGGCCCATATATACACAGCCACCAAAATTAGATAAGATTGATGAAGCTAAAAAATGCATGTGGAAAGGGACTGGATATAGCTCCTGAGAGACAACATCCAGAGCATGTCCAATACAGAGGTCAATGCTAGCAGCAAACCACTGAACTGAGAACAGGGCCCCCTTTGGGGGAATTAGAGGAAGGATTGAAAGAGTTGAAGGAGCTTGCAACCCCATAAAACCAACAATGCCAACCAACTAGAGCTTCCAGGGACTAAACCACTACTGAAAGACTTTACATGGACTGGCCCAGGGCTCCAACTGCATATGTAGCAGAGAATAGCCTTGTTGGGGCACCAGTGGAAGAGGAAGCCCTTGGTCCTGCCAAGGATGAACCCCAATGCAGGGGAATACAGTGGGGGTCAGTAAGGGGGATGGATGGGGGAATACCTGTATGGGGGAGGTAGGGAGGGGGCTTATGGACAGGAAACCAGGAAAAGGAATAACATTTGAAATGTAAATAAAGAAATAAATCTAATTAAACAAGAAAAGAAAAGGCAGCAGCAGCAGCAGCAGCAAGGCTATTCCTAGGTCCTAAAACTGTAGGAGAATACCAGGAAATGAAGTTTTGAGCAGGCAGCTACTAGGATGGGATGGTCTGCCCTGTACTAGATTATTTCTCACATTTACTAACCAGGATACTACAGAATTCTACAGGCTTCGGGGCAGAACAGAGACCTCAAACTCAGAAACTACTCTCTCGGACTCCAGAATGCTGAGATTGCCAACTATGTATCACCCCATGGAAGCAGGAAATAAAAAGAAACGATATTCAAAAGAAAGAAAGAGAGAAAGAGAGAGAGAGAGAGAGAGAGAGAGAGAGAGAGAGAGCGCTTCTGTGATTGACAGAGATACCAGATTCTAGCAGCAACTCTAAAGTCTCCAAAGAAGACAGATGGGGCACTGTCAACTCTACCTGGGTCTGGCAGCTGAAGGCCAGTGCTGCTCTGAGTGGCAGGTAAAGATGGAGTACTGTTCTGTATGATAGCCGAAGGCTGGTGCCTGCCCCAGAGAAGCCCTGAAGGCCCCAGGAGCCTAGGGCAACCATCCAGGTAGCTGGTACGTGTCCGCAATTTTAGCTGATAGACCATATACTTCCTGCTATAATTTATCCTTCTCAGGTCTCTGATGGTGTCTGACAGCTCACTGAAGATCCATCAATTTATCAGCTCCCTGGTCAATGCATTTCAGACATAAAAGCCAGGCCTTACTTTTCTGGAGCTATTAGGTCACCTGACAAGAAAGGCAGCGCTTTCTTACTAATGGGCTTCATATTAGAGGATAAACAAGTTTATTTTATTTTTTAAAGGAATTTTCTTTGCAAAGACTTCTCTCAGCAATCAACCACTTATGTCTATTTAATGATAAATAAGTGGATAAAAAAGTTAAAAGTTTCTATAAATTATAAAATTCTAAAAATAATTTAATTATAAACATCTGAGGATATAAAAGCCTAAATAAGTTGTAAGAGTCTAAAAAATATGATTTAAAATGTATAAACGCAAGGTATTCTGTGCTATTGTTATATTAAGATTTCAAAAGTTCAGAGTTTTAACAGTAATCAATGGAGTTCTGATAAGCTGGTAAAAGCATTGACTACTAGTATTAGTCATAAACTCAAGATTTTCAAATTTCCTCTTATTGTCTTCTAAATATAAACTTAAAGATGCTCCTCGTCATACTAAAAACACCTCTGAGATATATATATATATATATATATATACATATATATATATATATATATATATATATATATATTCCTCTGGACAAAGAAAAATATATTCATGCTTTTAATGCAAAACCATAGCTTTTGCCCTGACTTGAAGGAATGAGTCTACTCCAGCTGTTTTACCTACACTTCTTTGCCTCTTTTTCTACATCATGGATTTCATTCACGTTACAGACAATGATAATATAAGGTTCAGGGAGCCAAGAAAGTCCTACGACTTAGATCCACCTCTCACAGGTCAAATGGACTCCATATAAGTGCTCCTGTCAATCAACAGCCTAAGCTTTCCTGTCTAGTTTCTAGGGGAAACTCTAAACATAAACCTTTGTTCACATTATTTAACTTCTGTTCCAAGTCTGTATCTGCTCTGGCAGAGATCCACTCAGCAGATAGACTAGAAATCAGCTGCAGACTTCAAACTTCTCCAGAGGTGCAGTACTACCAGCCCCAGTGGTCCTACGAAACCAGAAATCTCTGTACTTGTGATGTAGGGCAGCCCAATTGATGTGACTGATCCTTCCTCTTCTCTTCAAATGGGTCGGCAAACCAGATTCATTAGAAGATGAATACCCCACTGCCCTAATCCCCTCCCAGCCTTTGGTGAACATTCCAGCCTTCCTAGGCCCCATGACAGCATCCTAATTTCAGCAGGAAGTGGAGCCTCAACAGAAGGCTAGAAGAACAGCTTCAAAGGAAACTCCTTGGCAAAGGGAGCACAAAGGCCACCTATCAGACCTCCTGGCATACCGGTATTATGCAGCCTTAAGATATTTGTTCTATCTATGCTAACCAAACAGGTATACTTTATGAATGGGCATCTTTTGATAAATTCCAAATACTGTTTCCCTGTAGATAAAGAATGCTAAGACCCAGCCAGGGACTTGAGAGGGACACATAAAACAAGGATAGAATGAAGAACCAGCCTGCCTTCATCTTGGATTTAAAAGTCCTCTAATAGAAATGACAAGCTAGCTTCATTCCTGTTTATCATGAAGTATACTTCTCAAAGGATTGGACCATAGCCCATCTGTAACCTTAACTAAAAATGGCTCTGTACTGCCTGTTTCAGAAATGGTAACCATGGTAACCATGTCACCATTTGCCTCCTTTGTTTCAGAGGCTGCAGTTATGACTAACTTGTTATGTTCTGTTCTGTTCCTGTAACCCTGCCTATTTTGCCCGCCAAATCCTCTATTTTGAAACTTCTTATCCCTGAGCTATAAAAACTTTGTCTTTTTCACATCCAAAGCTGATCTCTAGCATCTGTTTTTAGGGACAGATAGCCCATGTTCATACACACAAAAAACTTGCTTGAATTAATTTAGCCATGGTGATTTGGGTTAGTGGTCTTTCTCCTTGCATCTTTGGGATTAACATTTCCCCAAAGGAAAAATGTCTTTATTTTGTGTGTTTGTGTGTTATATTACAGTAACCCAAGAGTGTGCAAGAACATAGGGAAAAAGTGGGTAAACTCTTGGGCCTTTCCTCTCCAACTTGCTTTTTCGTTGTGGTATTTCAATTATAGTAATAGAAACCCTAACTAAGAAAGAGTGGTCTATCACAATCAGACCAAACCGACCATCTCTGTGGAATCAGCATAGCGTGTATTCCTTCACTGGGGTCCCAGGTTTACACCCTCATGGATATCGCCAATGTCAAGGACTACTGCAGGGAAGAGCCTTGGCATTCCCCAGGACAGACAGCATGGAGGTCCTTACCTTTTCTTTCCTGGGCCTCTTCACATCTCCCTCTCGTTTCATCTCGCCTCCAAACCTCCCAAGCTTGCTTTGTCACCAGTAATGCAGCTGTTGTGGCTCTAGAGTCCAGGCCAGGTGCCAACTGTGAGCTTCAGTCCTTGAAAATGGAGGCCACCTAGGGAAGTCAGAGTACAAGGGTGGGGCCTTCAGTGATGGTCAGGGAGTCCCTGCTCACTTTTCCTTGTGCCTTCCAAAATTTATACTTCCGGAACTCTCTGGTGGTGGCTGCTCCTGGAACTCCAGACAAGGGTGTTACCTTCTCAGGCTCCACGTTGAGTCCTTACCCCAATCAGTCTTTATATATGTTACTATGTCAGCATTGTAAGCACAGCTGGACCCCAGCAGAGCCCCAATGGACCGATGAACAAGGCCTCTGTCCCCACTTCTGCCTGTCACCATAACTCTGGTCACAGCACCTTGTCTTTATTCTCCCCTATTGAATGTCCCTTCCCGAAAGACATTTCTGATCCCAAATTTCACCACAGCGGCTATTTTTTTCCTGCTCTGTCTGGATCTCAAACTGTTTCTGTGATACTGTCCCCCTGTGCTGTGCTGTGCTGTGCTGTGCTGTGCTGTGCTGTGCTGTGCTGTGCTGTGCTGTGCTGTGCTGTGCTGTGCTGTCCTGTGGTATGCTGTCCTGTGGTGTCCTGTGCTGTGCTGTGCTGTGCTGTGCTGTGCTGTGCTGTGCTGTGCTGTGCTGTGCTGTGCTGTGCTGTGGTGTGCTGTGCTGTGGTGTCCTGTGGTGTGCTGTGCTGTGCTGTGCTGTGCTGTGCTGTGCTGTGCTGTGCTGTGCTGTGCTGACTTTCTGAAGGACTTTTCCCTACTCACTGACTGTGGGGGTCACAGAACTCTGCACACTGTACACCCAGGTTGCCAGTCCTGTGCTAGGTGCTGTGAGGGTCAAGTGTTTAAAGCAAAGTCTAAAGCCAGGGACAACCGAGTTCATCATCCTGAAGCACGGGTATTATCCCCACCATTCAGAGGACACTCAAGAGTCATGGCTGCAAGTGGCAGAAAGGAGCCTGAGAGCCAACACCTACAGAGCAAGGCATGAGTGTCAGCGACAGTTGTGACAGGGGAGAGGAAGGTGGCACCCAGAACCAACCTGGAGATCAGCCAGACTGGACTGCAGACTGCCTGGTTACCTAATTCTAGCCTCAGGTCCCTTGCAATGACTGTGCCCTGGGCTCTTGTATGTGGCTGGGTGGGTGGTGGTAATGACATGGATTTGGAAAGACACTGGGCCATGTTCTTCTTGTCCTCATTTCCGATGTTTTTTCTAAGTTCTGTTTCTGGCAAGCACTTGTGAGAACGGAAGCAAACTTTTCAAAACTTTTTGTGTGTGTAGGTGCACATGTGTCACGTGTGTGTGTATTGGATGGACGTCAGAAGAGTCACCCTCAGGTATCATTCCTGTAGTGCCATCTTCCTTGGTTTCTGTTTGTTTGTTTTGAGGTAGGGTATCTCACTGGCCCGGAGCCCATTGATTTAGCTAAGGCTAGCTGGCCCTTCAGCAAGCCCCAGGGACCCGTCATTACTCCCAGCTTTTTACATGGGTTATGGAGATCAAACGTGGGTCCGTGTGTTTGCCCAGAAAGCACTTTGTACACTGAGCCATCTCTCCAGCCCAAGAAGCAGATTTTTAAAGTCAGAATGACTCAACATATTATTTTCCCAGCAGGCATTGTTAAATTCAGGAGTCACTGAAATTTACTTAAGAGAGAATCCTGAATCGGGTGCAATTGTGCTGGCATGTGCTTATGATCCCATTACCTGAAAGATGGAGGCAGAAAAAAAACAGAAATTTAAGGCTGCCTTTCGCTATTAGTGATTTGAAGGCTAGCCTAGAAGCATGAGACCCCGTCTCCATTAAAAAAAAAATTAAGAAAAAAAATCTTTATCATCAGGCACAGGTAGGTCCTGAGAAAGAAAAAGCCAGATCCTCCCCTATTTTTTCCCCAAGAGTCTCACTATCATAATCTTACAGTTCTTTCCATCTCCCTAATTAAATTGTCTGATTGGGTTCCGACTCCCCGCACACTTCCCTCACCCTTTCCTTCAGTCTCTGCACACATCCTCGGAAGGGGCAACTGACAAGCTGTTGGTGTGCAGTCTCCACTCCTCACAATATGCTGCACAGACAGGCTGGCCCTGCACAGGGCCACTACCCTCCTTTGTGTGGAGGCCAACTGGCAAGGAGCAGTTTAATGTCTTCTGAGCAAACAAAAGACCTGCTCAAGTGTGTAGCTATTTGGGGCAGTGGCCACTCCCTCTGCTGGTGGTTAAGGCCGACCCTACCCAGGGCCAGCTGCTAAGTCCTGGGGAAAGAAAAGAGCAAGCATGTGGCCTTCACAAAGGCTGCTGGCCCCAGGGTTGTCGCCAGCCACTCCAGTGGAGCATCCCCAGCATACGCATCCCCAGGGCCCTCCTCTCAATTAACAATCATGACTTCCCTCTTCAGGAAACAACAATATTCTGAGACCTTAAATGGGCCATGAAACTACATTAAATTCCCAAGGCAGCCTGAACCAAGATGCTAATTGGCTTGGCTGGGGGGTTTCTCCCCTTCCAGGAGACAGATTGGCTCATCTTTCAAAGGACTAATTATTAATTTGAAGCCATGAATAGAAAGAGATGGGAAGGACCTGTCACCTCCTGCTTAGTAAATGTTAAAGCTCTGTGATTTGTTTTAGTCACAACAAGGAGCTGAGGGGTCTGGAGTCTTTGAGTGGGCAGGAGGCCAGGTGAGGCTCTTGTACAGACAGACTGCCTCGTATTATTAATTTCCTCTCTAAAACATACGGAAGCTCTTTATAAAGAATGCCGCCATTCAAGTTTATGGGAGGCAAGGACCATGTCACCTTAGGGTCACAACAAATTGATGAGATCTCCAAACTTCACATAAAAGGTTAAGTTGGTATGGACATAGTGCAGCTTTGACTTGACAGAATTCAAAAATGAAAAACCGCTTCGTCCGGTGCTAATCCATGACCGTACCACACCTTTGGTACTGCCATGTTATCAAAGTGTTCTCTGCTATCCTGTGGTTGGATGCCATAGCTTTATTGCATTGCATTTTAGCCTATTAAAGGCGTTTGCCTGTTATTAATGTACCATGATTTTACAGTGACCCATATGTCTCCGACATTTAATTTTTACACGTTCAAATATGTATGAGTTTTGATAACATTTATAGAGTTTCTCCATAGACACAGCCAAGCCTCCGCCCCACAGGGAACTCTATTTTCTTTATCATATTCAAAATTCTTTTTGCTATTTTACTTTAATATTGGGGAGACCTTCCTCCAATTGTATGAAGGCGTGTCTCTGTATTCTCAGTTGTTATTTCTGTAATGGCAGAATTAATCTAAGTGCAGGGTTTTTGTATTGTCATTTCTAGGGTCCATCACCGGCTTCTTAGTTGTGGCTGTCCTTTCACATCTGCCCCAAAACATGAAGGTCAGGCATCGTTCGTTGCCCAAAGGAATCTAAGAGATGTTCTGGTATTGTCTTACTGCTGGCTGTTTGGAATCAAGAACTGACCTCCCGGAGTTGCGACAGGATGTATGGGGGTGGCACTTCCGGGCAGGCAGAGAGAGGCGAGAAGGATGAAACAAAGGGGAGAGATTGAAGGAGACCCAGAGAGGAAGAAGATGGAAGGGAAGAGCGGAGAGTTAGCCACGTGGGGGACACAGATCGGGAAATCAGGCTGTGTTAGAAGCTAGCTGAGAGTCTGCCCCAGCAAAAGGTCCACAGCTTTAAACTACGTAAAAGTCTGTATCTTAGTGAGCCGCTGGCGGGATATGCGAAAGCCCCAAAATATTTTAATATATAGGAAACTTCAATAAATGAAATGATCTGTATTTTTCTCAACTCCTATTTAAATCACCAAATTGTTAATATGACCATCAATATCTAAGGAGGCTGAGGATTATTCAAAACCAAAACTACTCTTTTAAGCCCACGTGTGCAAGGTGTGATTTTCTGCCAACAGAGGTTTTTCACATATCACTTCAGCAATGGCTGAGACATCCTGTACTAAAGGGCCTCTGAATCAGGAATATTCACAGGCGCTATTTTGAGAGAGAGAGAGAGAGAGAGAGAGAGAGAGAGAGAGAGAGAGAGAGAGAGAGAGAGAGAGAGAGAGAGATCACCAAACAATATTTGAAATTAATGGATAGGGGGGGCAGGTATTTACTAGTCTGAAGTATCTCTTGACAAGATACTGATTTCAGAAGGAAGTGGAAACTTACCAATGGAGGGGGTCTGGCAAAGCCACCTTAACCAACCAATGAATGAGCAAATGAGAGGCAGATGAGGAGGGGCCAGAGGGTGGTGGGAGGAGCCAGTTGGTGGTAGGAGGAGCCACAACACCAGGCTGACCAGAGGCACAGAGAGGTACACTCTCCTGTTCAGGGTATTCTTGACAAAGAGGTAAAATCTGAATCTAACCTCTGTAATCATTAGTTGAACCCATAGTAAGACAAATAGTTAACTCCTCAAAATTGTCAGGAGCCAAGGCACAGCTCCAATACAGCAAAAGAAAAGGCCCATCAGGGTTTTGAAAACTAGTTCTTTCTCATCAAGAAGATGAAGTCTCTGGCCTGCGTAGAGTCCAAAATCACAAGCTACCCAAAATATAACAAAATTAATCACGTAGCTAGGCAACTACCCCTTTGGGAGGTGAGACCACCCCAAGGACGAGAGCCAGCTCACCTTATCCCATGCTAAAGCGATCGATCGGTAGAGTAATTATCCCTTTATGAGATGAGGTACTTTTCCCTCCCAGAACTGCCACTCCCTAGCCCAGTCCCTAGAGTTAACACGAGGCTTGGCTGGGTCTGTCAGACTTTCTGAGTCCTTCTTCACTTTTCTTTCTTTCACTTTTCTTCTTTTTTGTCTCTTCCTAATGCTGGCGAGAGGCTAAGTATGCCTTTCTGGTACTTTGGTCTTACTCTTTATCTAAAGCTCTCCTCCTCATCAGATGGCTGCTTGTCCACCATGTGTCTTACCTCCAGCCTGCTTAACTCAGACAGTGTGACTTTTCCCCCTTCCCTCCTCCAGTCTGCTCCTCTGGGCACATGCTGAGACCTACAGCTGTCCCATCCCGGTTTGTTCTTGTTTGTTTATGTTTTGCTTTGGGGGGGTTGCTGTTGTTTTGTTTTTTGTTTGTTTGGGTTTTTTTTTTTTGGATTTTGTTTGTTTAGTTGTTTTTGGCCGTGTTTTTTCAACTCTAATACAATTGTTCTATTTAAAGAAACTTTGGCCTTTGTTCTCTTTAAATAAACGTAACTTTTCTTGCCTTCTGATTTTTAATTGGCAGAGAAAATTGACTTATTTCTACACTCCTAGACAGTACCAGCTTTGTGGGGGAATGCGTGTTTAATAAGAATAAGAACCTGGATTCAATTCCTAGCACCAATAAAGGGAGAAAGGGAGGGGTGGTGAAGGGAAGACCAAGTGAGAGATCAAGGCTGTGGGAAAATACAGAGAATTTGTCCCCATTAAAGGAGATGAGAAATGGCCACTGTAACACATGATCAGATCTCCCTTGTTATAAATGACATTAATGAAAAAACTCTTCTTCCTGAATCTATAGGGTTCATCTGTTGTGAACATTTTATATAAATAGAAACATCAATTCTGTATCCTTTTGTATCCGGTTTCCTTCACTTGGCATTGATGTCTTCAGTGTAATCCCAATGCTTCTTCCCTTCCCAGGGCTGAGTAACACTCCTCTGTGTGACTGTGTGGTGCTTGTGTATCCATTTGTCAACTGAGAGGAGCTTAAGTGGGGTCAACCTTCACCTATTCCGAACAGTGCTGCTGTGAGCATCTGTGGACAATCACAGGCTTGAGCATCTGGGGTTTCCCGGAATTGGGTGTTTGCTTAGGAGCTGAACTGCTTGATCACATGGTGATTCTGCTTTCAACCAACTTGCTTTCCACAGCAGCCGCACCATCTCACCTTCCCACTGGGAAACATGTCCCGTTTTCTTACATCCTCACCAATTCTTGTCTCTCCCTCTCTATTTTTTCTCTCTCATAGACATCCTCCTGGACGTGAAGTAGTGTGGCAAGGTTTTGACTTCATTTCCCCAATGCCTAGATGCCAAGTATCTCTCGATTGCTGGCCAATTGCGTATCTTCTTGCTAGCGTAGCTGTTTTAAGAAACTCTTTAGATGTGGGGTCTATTTGAAATTTAAATAGATAACTACATGGGATAGGGGTTGGGGGGGGGTGGACTTTGTACCAGAAAGAAAGAAGAGGAATGAAAAAAAATTTCCTGCTCCTAACATTTTCTCCTACAGGATGCCCTTGAGAGGGCTGGTGGGCTGAGTCAGCAGATAAGAGCATGAACTGCTTCATGCACTGCTCTCCCAAGCTTGGTCCTCAGCACCCACATCAGGTAGCTCACAGACACCCATGACTCCAACTCTAGGCTATCCAATTCCTCTAGCCTCTGTGGGCACTGCATTCACATACCCACCTGCATGCACATAAATAAAAAGGAAATAAGACCTTAAATAAACAATAAAAAGATACTGTCTTAGTGTTCTGCTGTGAAGAGAGGCCATGATCATGCAACTCTTATAAAGGAGAGCATTTAGTTGGGCTGGCTTACGGTTTCAGAGGTTTAGTCCATTATCATCATGACAGGAATTGTGACAGCATGCAGGCAGGCGTGGTGCTGGAGAAGTTGGAAAGTCTGCATCCTGATTCACAGGCAGCAGGAAGAGAGAGCCACTGAGTCTGGCTTGGACTTCTGAAACCCCAAAGTCCATTCTCCGTGACATATTTCCTCCAACAAGGCCACACTTCCTAATCCCTCTTGAGTAGCACCACTCCTTAACAAACAAGGATCCAAATATATGAACCTATGGGGGCCACTCCTATTCAGACCACCAAAGATACCCTTGGCAATGTTGGTAAAACCCGAGAAGTGTGATTTTTATTATGGTTTTGTGCGAGTGTTGAATTTCTGATTCTGTTTTGAGACAGGGTCTGACTATGCGGTCCAGGCTGGCCTTGAACTCATGGCCTCTAGCTAGCCATACTAAAAGAGAATGCTGCCACACCTGGATACTTTCCTGATCTTGGTGAGCCACTGCCACTGTGTAAGAGTGTCTTAGACTGAGATTAACGAGCCTAATTACAGCTACTGAACTCCTAAGCAATTAGAGCCGGTCTGGCACGGTCTAGTATTAAATCCTCTTTTATTACCTAAGGATTTGTTGGATGGATGCTACCTCCCTGAGGGGGTTTTGTGTTTGTAACAATCAAGTTTAATACATTGGTAAATGTATTTGTTTTCGCAGCAGACTTTGGGCCACCAAGGGAATAACAGAGATAAGAGAGTTAGCACTGGGGTTGGGGATTTAGCTCAGTGGTAGAGCGCTTGCCTAGCAAGCGCAAGGCCCTGGGTTCTGTCCCCAGCTCTGAAAAAGAGAGAGAGAGAGAGAGAGAGAGAGAGAGAGAGAGTGTTAGCACTGGCTGTTCTAGAATGGATCCACCTCGTGGGTGAAGCCGAGAGCCCTCACAGGGGCTAAAAGGGGAGCTGGAGATCTAAAGTAGGTAACGATGATTTAGAAATAGGAGATGAAAATGACCCAGTCCCTAGGTAAATAAATAGCATTTTAGGTCACAGTTGTGGATACTTGAGAGGGCATAACCAGGAATGGATCCAGGACAGCCATATATTCTCTCTCAAGTCACCAAAGGTTGGTGACGACCCAGGAGTGAAAACTAGCAAGCCACTTAAGATCTGTGTACTTCGCCATGTATGAAGTATAACTCAGTTTCAACAGAGCTCTCAAACTGTAGGGAACTTTCTCCAGGGTGTGCTAGCAAATGAAAATTGCATTTAGGGGGTGTGTATGGAATGCAAGCTTTGACAGGGAGCATGGGTTCCTGCTCCATGAAAAAAAAAAAAAGAGAGACAAACTTTCTTTGCCTGCCTGGAATCTCACGGGAAGACAATGGGCGTAATCACTTAGACAGAGGACCTGTCACGGCACTGGGGTGGGGAGTGCACTGATGGGGAGCAGGTTAACTCATTTTTTAATGCCAGGAGAAATATAAACATGGAAAAGTGAGAGAACCTCCATTAATACTTTTGTAGGACCCGATCAGTCCTATGTCCAGGAGGTCCCACTCACAAAAACATGGAGATGGAGATCGATGCAATAAGCAAGAGGTTTAATGATCCAGTACACTGGGGTGGCCCTGTAATTGAGACAGAGGTGACCCCCAAGAACAGAGGCCCACACCCTTTATACTGTCTCAGGGTATAGGCTTTAGGTTACAGCATGAGTTGGTTATTTCTCATTGGTGGGGCCTATTACTTTTTTTAATTCATTGATGGCTGCCTATTGTCCTTTGACTTTGCTGGAGGGGAAAGATCTTTAGCATGCAGACAGGGTGGTGAAGGACGCCTGCTAAGGGCGGTTAGCTCATTTCCTGGAACAGGGGGTTTTCCTAAATTCCACCTGGTGTTTGCCTAAGGCAGCCTTTGTCCTTAAGTTTGAATCTTACACTTTAATACTACAGGGTACCTGTTTACATGTGTTTAAACCGTAAGACACTAACAGCTTAAAGGCATGAGGCTGATGCAGTCACATGATCTGGAGAGAATAATTAAGGAATCTGGCCAGAGTACGACTTGATCATACTTTTTCATTTTTAAAGGACAATTTAAAAAATTATATGTAGGGGGCTGGAGAAATGGCTCAGCAGTTAAGGGCACTGACTACTCTTTCAGAGGTCCTGAGTTCAATTCCCAGCATTCACATGGTGGCTCATAACCACCTATGTCCTCTTCTGGTGTGTCTGAAGACAGCTACAGTGTACTCATATACATAAAATAAATAAATATTTTAAAAACTATATTTATGTATAGAAAACATAACAGTATATGTTTTCTCCATAAAGGAAATATTTATGAGTCCCCAACTCTGACTCCAGAACTCACTTTATAATTGATTTTTAACTGAGCTAATTTCCCATTCATTTTCTTATATGAATCCATGAATATGTGCATACATGTATTTGTGCAGCTGGCTCTATCCTTTCTGTGGTCCTATACTGCCACCTAATGCTTGCAAAGGAAATTACCTCAGTCGGGCCTGCTGGCAATGTACCAAGACCCTCTGGAAAAGAAAAGAAAGAAAGACACCTCAGCAACGAAGATACAGACTAGCTCAGAACAAAGGCTGGAAAAGGGGTTTTCAAGCAAACAGACCCCCAAAACAAGCTAGAGGAGCCATTCTAATATCTAATAAAATAGACTTTCAATCAAGATTATCAAAAGAGATGGGGAAGGACGCTTTGTATTGATTAAAGGGAAAATCCACCAAGATAACATTCAATTCTGAACATCCATGCCACAAATGTAAGGGCACCAACATTCATCAAAGAAACTTTAACTAAACCTCAAATCACCCATTGAACCCCACACAATTATAGTGGGGTTCAACACCCTACCCTCACCAATGGACAGTTCATTGAAACAGAAAATAGATAGGGAAACGATGACACTAACAGATCTTATGAACCAAATAGATCCAGCACATTTACAAAATCTTTCGTCCCAAAACAAAATAATATATCTTCTTCTCGCTACTTCATGGGACCTTCTCCAAAACTGACCATATAATCAGGCACAAAACAAGCCTCAACAGATGCAAGAATATTGAAGGAACCCTTTGCATTCTATCAGATCACCAAAGATTAAGGCTGGACTTCAAAAACAATATAAATAACAGAAACCCACATTCTCATGGACAGTGAACAACTCTGTAATCAATGATCACTTGGTCAAGAAAGAAAGAAATTAAAGACTTTTTAGAATTCAAAAAAAGAAAGTCCCAACCAATCAAAATTTATGAGACAAAAATAGTGCCTTCATAAAGAAATTGGAGAGCTCTTAACATGAGCAACTTAACAGCACATCTGAAAAGAAGCAAACATACCCAAGAAGAAAGGAAGGCAGGAAATAGTCAAACTCAAAACTGAAATCAGTCAATTAGAAACAAAGAGAACGATACAGAGAATCAACAAAACCAAAAGCTGATTCTCTGAGAAAATCAACAAGATAGACAAGCCCTTAGTTAAAGTAAAAGACACAGAGACAGTGTCCAAATCATAGGTGAAAAGGGAGATGTACAAACAGAAATTAGGGAAATCCAAAAAAATCATTAGGTCTTACTTCAAAAGCCTTTACTCCACAAAACTGAAAACCTAAACAAAAATGGATGAACTTCTAGACAAATACCACATAGCAAACTTAAATCAAGATCAGGTAAATTGTTTCTGTCTGAAGGAAATGCAGGGACAAAAATGGAGTAGAGATTAAAAGAAAGGCCACACAGTGACCAGCCCAACTTGGGATCTATGTCATGCACATACACCAAACCCTGACACTATTACTGAGGCCATATTGTGCATGCACACAGGAGCCTGGCATGGCTGTCTTCTGAAAGGATCCACCAGCAACTGACTGAGACAAATGTAAATACTTACATGTAGGATGACGTCATTATGCAGGTGAAGGCAGGTACAAGATAGAACTAGGCCTGTCATTGGACGAGAAGGAAAGATGATGAGAGAAAAGTTCTAGAGAGGAGGAGAAGACCAGAGCGAGAGAAGGAGGCAGATGTTAGAATTCCTCTCTGCACATTTACAGGTTGTTATGAATATTCTTAAGGGATGGGTGTGTACAGCGCTTTGTATGTCTAGGTGGGCAATTATAGCTTATCAATTGGATCAGAGGTTATCGTGTTGTGTGTTCTTTCATGTGATGATTTAATTGAATTCAAGAGAGTTTGTGGTGGCTGGAGGCATTGGGCCACCACAGAATTGGGGTGTGTATGTCTGGCATGGTGGCAACCTGCCTTGGGAACTAGATTGGTAGAGAGATTGTTGCCAGGCTCAGAGAGTAGCCATCAGCAGTGTGATGTGGGATGGAGCGAAGCGGGTGAGACACTTTTGCTGCCTGAGATGAAAATATCTACCAGATGTGATGTGGACCTAGTGCAGGATAGAAGACAACTTTATTACAGTTTTACAGCAATATTCACAGCCAACTACTGGACTGAGGTCAGAAACCCATGTGGAAGAACCGAAGGAGCTGAGGGGTATGGCAACCCCACAGGAAGACCAACAGTGTCAACTAACTTGGACCTCTCAGAGCTCCCGGAGACTAACCCAAAAGCCAGGGAACATACACTGGCTGGTCAGTGGCCCCAGGGACAAGCATAGCAGAGGACACTGGCTGGTCAGTGGCCCCAGGGACAAGCATAGCAGAGGACTGCTTCATCTGGTCTCGGTGGGAGAGGATGCACTTAATCCTGTGGAAACTTGATGCCCCAGGGAAGAAGGATAGTGGTTGGGGTGAGGTGGAAGTGGGTGGGCAAGTAGGGGAGTAACCTCTCAGAGGTGGAGGAATGGGGATGGGGTGAAGAACCCAGGGAGGGGGAACTAGGAAGGGAGGCAACTTTGGAATGTAAATAGATAAAATAATTTAATATTTTTTTAAAAAAGAAGGGGGAGGCACAGGGCCTTCCCCTTTCCTTGGACACATTTAAAATAAATAAATAGCTGTATATAAAAATTAAAGTACTGGGGTTGGGGATTTAGCTCAGTGGTAGAGCGCTTGCCTAGCAAGCGCAAGGCCCTGGGTTCGATCCCCAGCTCCGAAAAAAAGAAAGAAAAAAAAATTAAAGTACTTATTTGGGAGCTCAGCAGTTAGGAGCACTTTCTGTTCTTACAGGGGATCCAGGTTTGGTTTCCAGCACCCACATCAGTGGGCACCAGGAACTCGAATCAACTCTCCTAGACTCCTCAGGCACCTACATGAATATGGTACACATTAACTCAGACACACATAAACTCAGTCAGATACACATACACTGACTAGCTAGGAAAATATAGAGCTTTAAATGCCTTTATTAGAAGGCAGGCTGAAAATTAATTGAAAACATTTAGCTTAAATTAGAAAAACAAAAATGCTCAAAAAGAAAGTATAAGGGGTTGGGGATTTAGCTCAGTGGTAGAGCACTTGCCTAGCAAGTGCAAGGCCCTAGGTTCGGTCCCCAGCTCCAAAAAAAAGAAAAGAAAAGAAAAAGAAAGTATAAAAAAGAAAAGAAAATTAAATTTATACTATAAAATGAAACATTACGGAAAAGCTCAACAGTGCCAAAAGTCAGTTTTTGCTGAAAGGGAGAAAAACAAAATGTCCAAATTTCTGAAATGAGAGAGAGAGAGAGAGAGAGAGAGAGAGAGAGAGAGAGAGGGAGAAGGAGGAGGAGAGATAGATAGATAGATAGATAGATAGATAGATAGATAGATAGATAGATAATGTTTTGAGGAAAACGGAAGCTCCAACTAGAAGATCTATGCATAATGTTATTCCAATAAAGACAGAAACAGTGAAGTGGGAAATTTCCATTCAAGAACCTAAAATATCCTGGAAGCAAAATAGAAAACTTGGCCTTAGAAATGGAATCAGAAGTTCCAAGTGTCTCCAAAAAATACGCACAGCTTATCCACTATTCAAGACACAGAAGATTCAAGCCTTGAATATTTAAAAGATTTTAAAAATATCATCTTGGCTAATCAAATCCAGCGATTCATTCAAATGTGCTTTGTACTGGGAATGTAAAATGACTCAGTGTTAAAACTTAATTCACCACATTAATAATAAAATTAAACTGGTGGGGTGTGTGTGTGTGCTGGAGAGATGATGTCGAGGTCAGGAGCATGTACTGATCTTCCACAGGACTCACGTTCTGTTCTTAGCACCCATGCGATGTCTTACAATTGTCTGTAGCTCCAGTCCCAGGGCCTCCAGCACCCACTCCTGGCCTTTCCGAGCATAAGGTATGCACACAGTGCATTTACATACACATAAAATAAAACAAACAACTCTTTTTTAAGCCTTATGTAGTGGCATACACCTTTTGGCATGCACACACCTGTAATCTCAGCACTCTGGAAACATAAGTAGGCAGATCTCTGTGAGTTTGAGACCATCCTGATTTACCAAGTTAGTTCCATGCCAACCGAGACTATATAGTAAGACCCTCTCTCTCAAAAAAGAAAAAGGAAAAAAGAAAGAAAAAAGAAAAGTAAAGAAATAAAACAAACAAAAAACCAAACAAACAAACAAAAACACTCCTGAACTAAAAAGAGAAGAGACTTTTCTTACTCTGACAATGGGTAGTATCACACTTACAGCTACAATGTTATGTTTACCTGGGGAGGAGACCATAGCGAGTCAACAGGACAATTCCACCAATCTGTACTCATCAAGGTACTTAATAAACCACTCATGTCGTTAGGACCTGTTTTACAGCTGTACTTCTTGTCTCAGCCAGATTGTCACTGCACTGCAGGGTGCTCTCTGGAACATTGTGCCTCAGGAAGCCCGCAGAACCCACAGAACGGCTAGAGTGGTAGGTGAGAATAATAACCAGTGTAATGAGAACAAGGGTAAAGTGCTTGTCTCTTTTTCCTAGGCTTTATGATATGCAAGGCTCATCATGAACAAAGTACGCCTGAGGTTTCGGAGGAGATAGGAAGCATATATATGGTTGGAAAAGCAATAGTTTGAGGCAGAATCACAGAGGTGGGCTGGGACATGGCTCAACAGGTAACAGCACGTGCTGCCTGCGGAGTCTGACGACCTGAGTTCAATCCCCAGAACGCACATGGTAAGAACTGACTCCATGAAGTTATCCTCTGACTTTCGCATATGCCATGGCGTACGCGCATGCGTGCCCATACAACTAAAAGAATGTAATATTTTTAAATATAAGAAACGACGATTTTTTCCTAATAAGACTGTATAATGAGAAAGAATAAACGTGAGAAACAATGACCACTTCATAATAAGAGCACTGGTAACTCAGTAGTGAAATTGAGTTAGGTTACTTTAGGACCTTGCAAAGACCTGTGTCAGCCTAGAGTTCCAGGCCTCCTTACTGGGGCAAAGAACAATCTTTATATGCCCTAACACTTGACCCTTCCTGCTACCTGTGCCCTGGACTGCTTGCTGCCCCACCCTGCCTTGCCTTGGGGGTTGGGGGTGAAGTGACACTGACTTGTGGAGCAGGTGAGAAACCCTGCAGCAAGCTCATGTGAGCACTGCCGCAAGTTCCTTTAATACCCTCCACCCACGCCCCCCTGGTCCCAAGAACGCATCTCTTCTAAACAGCAGTTCCTGTTTGGCTGGCATTGTCTGTGCTAGCAATCCTTGGTCTCTCAGGCAATTCTCAATTAGGTCCTGCAAGAGATGCTTTTCGGGCTGCGAGCCCCACCTCCCTCATTTACATAGAGGTGGCCCCGCCTATCCTGCTACACCTTCCTCCCCTCAAACAACCAAGAGGTTGCAATCTTAGGCATCATCTAGTCTGATCTTCCCCTCTAGTCCCCTCCGTTTGTCTTCTTTCAACATCCATACATGGGTTTATCTGTTTGAGCCTCCTGGTTCTTTTAAAGCCTATCATCAGATGCATGGCCTTCCAAGCAAACTTGGCTATTGGTAATTTTCTATTCTAAACTGCACGTTGTGTGGCGAGTGCGGGTGGAGGGGACTAAGTAGACTGTCCGGCATTAGCAGGAGTTGTGTGTCTTCTGGTGGCCGCACATAAACTGGCCCAAGGCATCACTGGAAAGTAAACCATCAGATTTTATTTCTAACAAAAAAGAAATCAGAGAGGCAGCTAGACTCTTTTTTTGTATTGTTATCAAATGACCTATGGTCTTACATCTCGCCCACTCAGTGACCTCAGGAAACACCAGGGGATAAGAAAGGAAGACATGAAGGACAGGAAGTCATACTTTGTTGCTATACGTTCCAGTGTTGATATGCCAGAGACTAGTTGTCCTGCTTGGGAGGAAGCCAGGATATACACTGGCTGAAAGCTCCTCCCAGGATCTTTGCCCGGAACTTCCATTCACTGGGCATTTCTCTGATAAAGAGCTTGGGTGTTCCCGGTGTAGTGGGGTGGATCAGGATGAAGGACACTGAGAGCCTCTGAAACCAAGGACCTTACAGAACCGTGTTGCCCCGATTCTTTTGTCTGTCTTGTTCTTTCAAAGTGCTAAGGCTTATCCTCAGAGCCTCCCTCATTCGAGGCAAATGTCTATAACTGAGCTACACCCTCAGCCCTTCCTTGACATTTATATTTAGGGACAGGCTGTCCTGAAATTGTCCAGGCTGGCTCTGAACTTTCTATCCACCTGCTTCAGCCTCCTGTGTCCTAAAATAACAGGCCAGTGCCTCCAGACCCTGTTCCTGCTTCATTGAACAGACTTAGAGCTCATGTAACTATGCAAGCTCACCTGAGCAGACGGTGTGCAAAGCAGTGGCTCCCTGCACTCTGAGTCACCGAGTATGCTAAGATGGGGTAGGTGCTCGTTTATGTCCTCTGACACTTCCTTAGTCCACAGAGCAGGGCCAGTCAGACACATCTGCTGTCAAGCACATGTCTACATCCTTCTCTGCCCACCTCTCTGTCTGCTCTATCTCCTCCAGGTTTGGAGCAGATGCTTCTCGGCATCTTCCTTCTAAACGGGGAACGCTCCAGAAGCATCCTGATGAATCCATTCATTCCTTCAACAAACATTTTGATACTGTCTTTATTTGGGTTTCCCTGCGTGCTGTTTGAGAAAAGAGCTTATAAGAAGTTATTTGACTGGTGCTCTCCCTGAAATGTGATTAAGGAAGAAGGAAAGGAATTCTGGGGAGAAGCCATTACTATGGGCAAGGGGGGGCTCGTGCCTGCTGTGGACTCAAAAAAATGTGCCTCTGTGAAGGGCAGGCAGAGATGTTTATCCACAATCAGTTAGGAGCTGTTATGAAGCATGTGCACCATGCACTGTTTACCACCCTGTCTCTGCCTGAACACAGCACGTTAAGGCTCAACAATCTACATCAAATGCGTTTATATCCTGTAGATAAGCAGCCAGGGACAATGGCCTCCAAGACACATTGCTAGCCACCCCCCTCTTCCATTAAGATCCAGACAGGCTGCTAGGATAGATGTCTCAATAGTACCTGTCATCTAATTGTACCTCAGAATTGGAAAAGCAGACTGCTATGGATTTTATTAGTTTATTAAGAGGACTCATAATGTCCTGGACTAAACCACTGGAGAAGATATTGTTTCAATAAAAGCCCTAGCTCAAGCTCCCTCTTGTCTCAAGATGTTGCCTTCCTGAAGGTTGTTCCAAGACAACACAGAACTTGGCTGCGGTTGCTTCTGGGAAAGTTAAGCGTATCTCCTTTGACATCCAGATTGTGCTGGCTGTAACAAGCACTAAAGAGGACAGCAAAGAAATGGCAGTCATGATGGGGACTCTTTACTACCATTACAGTGTCTATGGCATAGGCAGGGTCAGGTTGAAGGCTTCGTATATGCAAACACTAGGTGCTGAGTAAGCACTATTGCTCAGGACAGATGCCATCTTTTGCCCCCGTGAAGCTTACACTTCAGTAGTAAAAAAGAGACTGAACTACCAAACCTGCCAACAGATACTATTGGGTCCAACTTATTTCTTCACAGAATAAGTCGGGCCCAATAGTATCATCTCAGAATGATAGAGAATGGCTAGGAGAGGTCACTATAAGTGAAACACTCTGAGAAGGTGGCATTATGTTATTTTAAAAACGAGAAAAGATCTACAAAAGGAAATGCCTGAGAGAATAGCTTTCCAAGCAGTGAATATGACCATATGTAAAGCTAAGACAAATTCTAGAGAACTCGAGAGAAGTATGGTGAAAATGGAGGAGGTGGTAAAAGAAGTGGAGGAGGCAGACAGAAGCAGGGTCCTTACAGGTCCACGAACAAACTTCAAAACACTAGAAAATTAAGTGGAAACTGTGAGGTGCAGTTTTTCCACTACAAGTTAGCAAAGAACCCAGCGTTTGGAAGGATTCTGCTGTTGAAGAAGTGGGGGAAACCCACGCTTTCACACATTATTTGTAAGTGTTAATTAGTACAATGACTAGAGAGAAAATTGAGTCGTATCTGTGGAGTTGTTTTCACGGAGCTTATAGTTTATCATAGACAATTCCAATACTAAGACTCTCCTACAGCACATGCATGGTGGGTAGCAAGATAGTCCTTTGGATACTGTAGCAATATTTACAACAAAACACCCAGGGGGTGGGGGGAAGCTTTTAAGATCTGCCAAATAAGAAACCATATAGATTACTATTGTAATCGGATCTTAGGGGTTTGACTAGTAAGACAAGGCAAGGTCCAGTGAGCTGCTCACGTGGCTGTTTGCAATGGTTTCGTGGGGGTACTAGTGATTGCCAACTTTCACATAGCATCCCTGCACTCACTTCCTGAATACTGTCTTGCCGTTAGAAATCCTTGCTTCTAGGCTTTCCCAGCCAATAGACAGGCACGTCTTCCAGGACCAAGGCCAGTGTATAGATGTCATCACATGGGCCGGAAGAAGAGTCCTGGTTCAGTGGAGAACAGGCAACCAACTTGGGAGACATTCATACAGACGAACTAGGGACATACATTCGGAGTCTCGCTGTAGTTATACGTTGGCAACCTTGTGGCTTCTAGGAAGACATCAGAAAATATGGCCAAGGATCAAGGAGGTTTGATAGCACCGCATTCTCTATTGCGAATGCATATCCTATCATGTATTCCCTTGAAAGTAAAAGAGGAAGCAACTTGGGTGTGGAGGGATCCAGGGGGAAAGCCTACAGAAGGACGAGGTGATGGATAAGATTGAAGTAACTCCTACACTAGCTAAGACAAGGCTCTGTTCCTCCCATGCCTCAGGACTTGTCAGAAGGATCCAAGATAAGTTTCTACTCCAGATCCCCCTACTGGCAGAAAGAAAAACAAACAACCAAATAACCATTTCGGAAGAGCACCTGGGTATTGCGCCTGCGTGGCTGGCAAGCACCACAGCGCACGCGCCTCAACGCCATCCAACCCACCCGGTGACGCAAAGTGCACGTAGGCGGAGACAGCTCCTCCCGATCGGCTAAGGTCTGGTTCCACGCGTTGAGGCTCTGTTGACGCGGACTGGCGCTGGAGAGCCAAGCGCTCGGTGTGTGGTCGCTGTCTGCCTCCAGGTACGCCACTACATGTCCTGAGGGGCCGAGGGCGCCGTGCAGGGTAAGCGGAGCCAGCGAAATGTGCTTGGCCCTGATGACTGACTACGGTTGGTCTCCCCACGCACGTGAGTGACGGGGTTCCCTGTGGTGCAGTTCCAAGTGCCTGACACCTCCCTGGGCCTGGAGACAGCTCCTGAGGGAGGCCTCAGGGTCACTTGCGCTCTCAGTCCACACAACTGGCTGTCTTTCTGTCCTGGATGCATGGCCCTCGCACATTTGCTGCATACTGTAGGACTCGTGAGCTACGCTATAGGCCAAGCAGCAGGGGTCTTTGCCCGTGTGCAACCCACAGCCCTGTGGCGTCCATTCATTCTGCTGGCCTGTGCTGACCCGCCCCCAGCAGAACCAAGCCCAGGCACCTCCCCTTCTGCACTGGACAGTCCAGCTGGGAGGCTCAGGAAACCGGGGAAACCCTGTGTTCTAGTTGTGCGGAAGGTGGGAACGGGGTGACAGCGAAGAGTTTGCCAGGGGTCAGGGTGGTTCTGCCTGAGTTTGTGTGTGGCCACAGGTGCTTAAGGTTAAAGGAGAGATGTAGACACCCAGAATGTAGGACAGAGAATCAGCGGAAACACATTTTTACTTTAAAAGCATCTGCAAGTGATCGGTTTTGGGACTACATTTCTGAGTAGGTCTCAGTGGACACAGCCCTTCACCCTGAGAGTCTATCCAAAGGAATCAGTCACCTGAAAATACCTGGGCCTTTTATGTCTCAGCAGTTCCTTATACCCCACAATCATGTGTGGTAAGGCTACACATCCTATATCACAGGGAGTGTATCAAACTCTCATAGCCACAGTAGGAAAATCTCAGGACACTGGGGAAGGAGATTCCCTGAGAGAGGTAGATGAATGTGATTACAGGGACTCTCATGGGGGTGTTGTAGAGAGCCATGGGGAGGGATCGAATAGCATTGAATAGGGATTTCCTTATTCCTGCTACCAGCTTTTTAACAATGCAGTTAGTCTTTGAAAAAATGCAGCAAGCATACAGGTAAATCTAAATATTGGGGTCCCCCCATCTCCTCCTGCCCTGGGAGAAATGTAGGCTAATATGGTTTGTATCGGAGTCCCTCCTAGAGCCTCATGGACAGAATCTGAGAGTTGCACGGCTCTCTGCGTACTTAATTCTGGAAGAGCCTATGTGCCCACGAGGCATGGGACCCTGCAGAAGAATCGGGAGGTAGTCTTCATGTATTTTCTTTTTCTTTCTACAACTACCAGGAGAAATATGTGATGCTTTGTTAACGTGCTTTATTTTTGGACACATATTTAGCATGCACAGCAGTCACTCGCAATCATGACTTGGTTCCTGTGTTTTAATGCAAACCTGAAGAAAAAAAAATCTGGCAGCTGCCAGTTCAAGTCAGACGGAGCATATTTCCAAGATATGGCTTCCCCTCCTCCCCTTCTAACACCACGCCTACATTCTCTCACTCCAGTATCTACCTGACAGGAGGTGAACCTCTCCAAGCCACCTCTGTTTACCTCTACCTGGTGCTTCCTATTCCACTTCCTGCTTATTCTCCACTTGGCTTTACTTCAAGCTGCTGCTGCTGCTGCTGCTGCTGCTGCTGCTGCTGCTGCTGCTGCTGCTGCTGCTGCAAAGGGTTCTGTAAAGTGCAAACTAAGGTTGGATCGTTCTCAGTGAGCTTTCTGGGAGTCTGATTAGCATACCACGGCTGCATGTTAGACATAGCTAGAGAAAAGTAATTAGTCCTTCCTGCAGGCTTCTCAGCTGTGGACAAACACTTCAACCTGACAATGGAGTAAAGTGTGCGTTTGGAGTTGAGCCTCTGAGACGTGTGTGTCCTGTGGACCAGTTTGTCTGGTTCTGGTCCTGTGCCCCTGGGATGTGATGTCCTGTGTGGGTTGTTCCTATCGTCCAAAGCTTGTTCATACGTAAATGGCAATGGTTGTGGGTCTGTGGATTCCTAAGTGCTGTCAGGTTGTCTAAAGCAGAATCTTGTATTTACAGGTTGGGTGTAGGGCGCTCGGAGCACAGGATGATGTTCAGGCTGGGGAAGGCAGTGGTAGTAGGATTTTAGCAGAGGCTTTGGGATAGGGTGAGAATTGGACAAAATTGGCCCAGTTGACGGCTGGACATTCTGGGAATGGATAATAGTATGGGCACAAAGGGTCTGGGACAGGTAGGAGCTGAGCTTTCAGGGCGAAAAGAAGCACTGTATTCTTGGGATGCTCGGGCAAGGATAAAAAGTGTGGCATGAGGTGCAAGTGCCAGGCCACCGCAGGGGGTGGATGAGGCGAGGTCATGAGAGCAGTGGGTAGCTCTTAAGTGCAGAGGAACCAAGTGAGGTCCAAAGTACAGCAGGAGCTGGGGTCTGGCAAGGGAGGCTTGCTCCTTGACATCTACCAAGAAAACCTTTCTGAGCCCTACATGTGGCAGGAATGGGGGAAAGTTTTGTATTCTTTTCTTGCCCCAGTTTGGGCCTCTTTCCTGGGCCTGGGCCCCAGAGGCAGCGTTCATATAACCTGGGCTGCTTGCCGTAGAGTGTTGAGTGTGACCAGAGATGGACCGAGGAAGGCCTGCTCTGTGTGCAATCTCATCCCACGTCTGTTTCACCTAGACCAGCTCAGGATGAGTTAGTGCCTCAGCCCGGGACCACTGTTCTCAAGCCGGGCAGCCACAGGGTCCTTCTGCCCATCGTTGTCCCTGGTTCCCATGGGATGTGTCCTCTGCCCATGTACAAAGCCTGTAGGACTTACGTTCTCCATGACCATTGGAGAACGTTGAATTCCAGATTCCATTGTAAGCTCTTTGATGGTCCTTCATGAACAGCTACCCATCCTGCAGAGGAGACCTTTGGAGGAATTAACCTGACCTAGTCACACCCTGCTGCTAGGTCCCACTTGTAGCCCCTACCACCAAGCCTCCTGCCCTCCCAGGATTAGCTGCCGCATTTCAATAACTGAATTGTACAAGGCTTGGAAAGACCAGCAGGAAGGGGCTTGCAACCCCATAAGAACAACAATGCCAACCAACCAGAGCTCCCAGAGACTAAATCACTACCCAAAGAGTATATATGGACTGACTCATGACTTTAGAGGCATGTGTAGCAGAGGATGGCCTTGTCGGGCACCAATGAAAGGAGAGGTACTTGGTCCTGCCAAGGCTGGATTCCCCCAGTGTAGGGGAATGTCAGGGTGGGGAGGTGGGAAGGGGTGGATGGCTGGAGAGGGGGAACAACCTCATAGAAGAAGTGGGGGGATGGGATAGGGGGTTTATGGATGGGAAACCAGGAAAGGGGATAACATTTGAAATGTAACTTTAAAAATATCTAATTAAAAAAAAGAAAAGAAAAGACCAGCAGACATCCCTTGAGGACAAGAGAAGCCTTGAGACCAGGCCCCTCACTTCTCATCTTTTTGAGACCAGGAGCTAAAAAAAAAAAAAAAAAAAAAAAATTGAATCCCCAAGGATGATGGTACTCACCTAGACTCCTGTCACTGAGAAGGCTGAGGCAGAAAGATTGAGGTTTGAGGCCAGCTTGGGCTACCTAGCAAGAACCTGTCTCAATAACCCTTCCCCAAAAATTGAAAATTATATTATAAAGATGAGTGAGTGATGTTGTTTCTAGTATATTGGACCAAAACTGATGGTATCAGCTTATTTTGCTACCTGGCTAGAGTTTTATAGGTCTCGAAAGTACCAGGCGCCATTTACCCCATGAGAGGAATGTTTCTTAGAAATGAAAAGTGGTACCCACTAAACTTCCTGAGAAAGATCAGCTCCGTGTTTCATGCCTGTCTCAGGTTCACTGCAGTTGTTCTGGTGGCCGGTTTTAAGCTCCTGGGAAAGAAAATCCTGAAGGTTCAATCCCAGAGTAGAAGTGTGAGTAAAGATTGCCATGGACCTGTCACCTGGAATGACCTGTGGACACTGGGTTCTTTGATACAAGCAGCAGCATGCTCCAGTGTGCTTTGCTTAGACATTTACCCAGTGTCCATGACCCTCAGTTCTGGATCATCCCTTCCAGAATCACTAAGAAAATCAAGAAAAGCCTCCGACTCCTGGGGAATGGGGTGCAGACCAGCATGGAGTTGCGTATTTTGTCCCCAGACCTAGGAACTCCTGACATACACTCTGGAGGCTGTAACACCGTAGGCTACAGCCTAATGTGATTTACCTAATTCTTCTCCTCTCAACCAGCACCGGCTACATAGTCCCTAGCAGACTGAGAAATGAGAAAAATACCAAACCATGGGACCTTGCGGATGACGAAGGTGGCGTATCCCCTGGGACTGTGCGTGGGCCTGTTCATCTATGTTGCCTATATCAAGTGGCACCGGGCCTCCGCCGCCCAGGCCTTCTTCACCATTGCTGGGGCTGCCTCAGGAGTGCGGTGGACCCAACAGGCCTTCAGCTCTCCAGACTCAGCCACACGTGGTCACGAGGTCTTCTATGGGATCATGTTTGATGCCGGGAGTACCGGCACCCGCATCCACGTCTTCCAGTTTGCCCGGCCACCTGGAGGTTTGTATGTGACTCTGAAGCATGAGGTATGGGCACAGACACAGGATCTGCCTTCCCCGCTCTCAGGACAAGGCTCTTGAGAGTGTCTTACTTCAGAAGACAGTGTGTGGCTTGAGCCCTGCTCTAGAGTAATGTGGAAGGCGGCTAACATGAAATTATTAAGGCACTGGGGCAACACCCAGTGGGAGAAGTGCATGTAAGGCCCTGGGTGTGAGTACCAGACCACTTGAAAAAAAAAATCGCAGTTACTAAGAGATGCTTCTCAGTGGATACAAAGCCTGAGCCTCCAAAATCTCCAGGAGCCCAAGGCGGTGACTACCACTGATGGGGCGCTAAGACCCTACAGGGCATTTAGTAGCCAGTCCCCTCCCTATGTCCACAGCAGGCCTAGTGGCTGAACCTGTAATTTGGGCTATGTCATGTTGATGTTGGGAGATCTCAAGGCAGGAAACAACACCAGAGTCAGGCTCACAGAAGCCAGGAACCTATGCGGGTCAGAACAGTAGCAGAAGCCTGGGACTGAGGCTTGCAGGATCTGCTACTCTAGGTCCTATAGCACTAAGGGGTCTAGACCTCGGGCCCTACCAGCTTTGCTTCAGGAACGGGAACATTAGGCAGAAGGTGGTTCTTCGGTCCAGGATCCCTTGGCTGCCTGGGTCTTTGCTCAGCTCCCTTGTCTGTTGCCCTACAGTCTGCCCTCTTTGCACATCTGACCTTCAGTCAGTCAGCTTCCTGTCCTGCTTTGTTCCAGCCCCATATCCAGGTCCCTGGTAGCCAGACACCATCCTTGCATTAAGTGCCCTGTCAGCGGGAGACCCCGGCAACTCTTTCCAGAACTACAGTAGCCTGTTTTACTTCCTCTGATTTAATTATTGTATCTTTATGTGTCTCGGCCAGAACTCTGCGTAAAAAAAAAAAAAAAAAAAAAAAAAACAACTTTGTTGATGATAATTTAGATTTTAAAAGTCTGCACCCATTTAAGGTGTTACATCTTAACAGTTAAGCTGGGTGTGATGGCACATGCCTTTGATTTCCGTACAGGCAGAGGCAGGTGGATCTCTGTGAGTCCAAGGTCAGCCTGGTACACATGGTGAGTTCCAGGATAGCCAGGGATACGTACAGAGACCCTGTCTGAAAAACAACAGTAACAATTTAATATTGATTTTTGCTGACTGAAAAGCATACATGATGCTCTGCCCTTCTGTCAATTTGTCCCATTTGTCCATACTTTTATACTTACTGCAGTAGTTAAACATTAGACCCCAGATCTACTTACTCACCTCCAAATTGGTTTTGAAACCAGATGAAATGGGTAGTTGGGAGGGATTGCTCAGTGGTAGAACACCTTTCTAGCAGTCTGAGGCCCTGAGTCAATTTTTAGCATCAAATTTTAAAAAAATAATCTAAGTTTAAGGCAGTACTAACAATAATCTAGTGTTTGTCTTTAGAGAGAACAGACTTTTTGAAATGTTTTGTTCCTGCTTTCTTGGTCCTGTTTTTCCTTCCTCGGTCCTCAGATTCATATATTCATATTTTGGACTGGTGTCTTGAGTCACAGGATGCCTCTGCACACTTTTCTTGCTGCAATGTAGTCCATTCCTCCTAACATCACACCCTCAACTTCTTAAGAAGAAGAACAAACATTCAGAAGCTTGTTCAAGGCCCATATAAGGATAACATCTCATAATTATGGGCATCATCTTTATGTGACAGTTTAAGATCATTTATCTTGTTAAGTCAGCAAGAGTTAAAATTTAAGTAAGGTGTCCCCAGCTAAATTTGGGGTGTGAGTAGTTTGTCTGCGTTTTGCAGTACTGGAATCAACTCCAGGACCTCTAGCTTGCTAGGCAAACACACTCACCCAAGCCTACCTTTACACACATAGACACATACATGCACACGCATGTACGCACACACGTTTAATAAAAGAGAGCTCTGGTGTAGACTTTAGGTCTTTTACTCAACTAAGCTAGATTGTAGAATTTAAACAAAAATAATCCCTCTTAATTGCTCATCATGGTCGGGCCTCTGCTCTTAACATCAGCTAGTCTCTGTTGCATATCCTCATAACTCTTTGTATATATTTATAGTTCCATTTTTTAAATATGTTTTCCCTTTAGAAACTCCCACCTTGACCCACGAAACCTTCAAAGCTCTGAAGCCTGGGCTTTCTGCGTATGCCGATGATGTTGAAAAGGTAACCATCTTCTTTTATCTGTTTACCCTTCCAGTGCCCCCTAACAGACTTACTAGCTGGCCCCTCCTGAGCTGGATCAGTTGGCTATCCCCAGAGAGAAAGATATCTTCCTTACTGCCTGCAGGATAGAAAGGTAGAGAGAGGTACAGGTCTCACCCACCAGGGTAGTTTACATCATGAGGCCCTCCCCTAAGCCTTATGCAGTTCAGAAGCTCACATCCACAGACAGACAGAAGCATTATTTGTGGGGCTAGAGATGGCTCAGTGGTAAAGAGCACTGACTGTTCTTCCAAAGGACCCAGGTTCAATTCCCAGCACCTACATAACAGCTCATTACCACATGTAACTCCCAGTCCCAGGGAATCCATTGCCGCCTTCTGGCCTCTGTGGGCATGGCACACGCATGGTACACAGACACGCGTGCAGGCACAACACTCATACAAATAAAAATGTAAAATAAAATATAAAATATTTGTAATTGTCATGTAAGTTTTGTACAATATTCTGTGATACAGGGAGCTAGGGACAGAGCCCAGGGCTTCCCAAGACAGGCCAGTGCTGTGATACTGAGCTTCAACTCCCATAGTGCATTCGTAATTTTAATTTTTCTTTGCAGTTCCTCTGGTTGAAGGTATAACATTTACTAAAAATGTTAATGTTAAAACCGTTAGGCTAGGGCCAGCAGAGAGGCTAAGCTCAGTGGAGAGTGCTTGCCTAGTGTGCCTGATACCCTGGGCGTCATCTCCAATACCAGCCCCTCAAAAAATAAGTTCTAAATACAAAACACACATAATTTATGAAAGCCACATACCAAATAAATGAAATAGATTAAGTAAGTATAAAGCAGATTTCATTAAAGTGAAATAAGGATTGCTGTAAGTGTGTAGCATTGAGACTTCTGATGTCCTTAATGCTTTAATGTGCTGGCGTAGGTGAGCGGAGGACACTTGGCTTTCTTCTAAAGCAGAAACTGCTGTTCAGAGAATTCTGACCACCCTGTCATTCCTCTATCCCTTTCTTCTTTTAAAGGCTGCGTATGAAACCCAGGGCCTCTCATGTAAGCCACACCCTCGGCCCAGGCCCAGCGTTGCTCAGAGCACGAGCTATGGTCAGTCCTATCCACAGTTATAGCGTGGTTTCAGACAGGTTGTACAAGGCTTGGCTACAACGGAGGAATTAGTGACTCAAGGGTGGCCATCCAGTTAAAACAAATCGATTGTCATATGTTTAGATTCACTAACTAGGGAATTAAAAATCTGTAGATAGGTGACACACACTCAGTGGGACGAGTGCCCTGGCTGCCTCCAGTGCGTGCCCTGCTTTCTCACAGAGCCTTCAAGACCTGCTTTGTGTGTCCTTACACAAATATCTGAGACCTCTCCCTGTTTTTACTTTGCATACACAATCGAGAGGAACAGTCTGTCATCTGACACACACTCTGTCACCCACTTGCACAAGGTCCTCTTTGGGTGGATTTGTGAAGTCGGAGTTCTAGATAAAAAGAAAGCGAGTTTTCCCCTTGGACAGGCCTTACTGTTTACCCAGGTTTGCATCCGAGCTACCCTTTGAGCTTTCGGGCAGGTGGTAGGACCCCTCAATGAGGTCATTCACGGGGCTCTCAGTTCTCTGAGTGACCCTAATATTTGCTAGTTTCCCCATACTCGTGACATACAGGGACTCAGAACCCTGTGAAGTCACCCGGTGAGGAGTGGTGTCCCAGTTAGGGTCTCTGTTGCTTTGATGAACACCATGACCAGAAAGCAGGGGGGGAGGAAAGAGTTTATTGAGTTTGCACCTCCACATTGCAAGTCCTATCAGTGAAGGAAGCCAGGACAGGGACTCAAGCAAGGTAGGAGGAGCTAGAGGCAGGATCTGATGCAGAGGCCATGGCGAGGTACTGTTTATTGGCTTCTTCTTCATGGCTTGCACATCCCCAGGACAGCCAAACCGGGGATGGCACCACCACCCAATGGGCTAGGCCTTCCCCCATCAACCACTAGTTAAGAAAACACCCTACAGTCGAATCGTATGGAGACATGTTCTTAATTGACAACTCTAACTTTTGTCATGTTGACACAAAACTAACTAGCACAGGTGGCAACAGACCTGGCATTAATCTTACTCAGAAAGCATGGGAGTTATATAAAAGGAGGCTCGGCCCATGACTCTTGACCTGTCTTCACATACCATAGTCTATGCCAGGGGCTGTCCTCCATGTTCTGGCCCTTGTGTTCTCACATCTGGCCAGTGCAGCTTGGTGCAGTGCTCCTGCTGTTTTTTGAACATTAGAGAAAGGGGTCAGGAGGTAGGTATGTGGGTAAACGCACTGGCTTCACATGCCTGCTGACCTGAGTTGCAGTCCCAGAACTCACGTGAAAAGCCCAGTGTGGTGGGTCACACGGCTTGTATAAGACATGCCATAGCAGAAACTAGAGAGACCCCGCCTACACAGGGTGGAAGGTGAGAACTGACGAGAACTGACTCCTGGAGTTTGTCCTCTGACGTCTCCCAAATTTAATTCTTAAGTTAGATAATATTTAAATATGGACTTTAACATGGTGGTACCAGACAGTGTGTATAACAACCTTGCTTTGCCTTCACAACATCCACAGAGCGCCCAAGGGATCCAGGAGCTTCTGAATGTCGCCAAGCAACACATTCCATACGACTTCTGGAAGGCCACCCCTCTGGTTCTCAAGGCCACAGCTGGTCTGCGCCTGCTGCCGGGAGAAAAGGCTCAGAAGTTGCTGCAAAAGGTAGGTTTAGCTGTCCCCCCAACTGGAAGGTGGCTAAGGGTCACTAAACACACTGGCCATACTGGGCATGATGGTGACATCTGTCACCCCAGCACCTAGGTGGCCAGCGAGGTCGTAAGCCAGAGGCCTTTATGAGCTGCATAGTGAGACAACGTCTCGGAACAAAGTAGCCACTAACCTTCCAGTTCGTGTCAAGCAGGCATGACATAGAAGAGAAAACCATTGGAATTTTCACAGTATCACCTCAGGAATCTTCTTTGTGACATTTAAGAAAATGACTTTGTATTAAAATGTGTGCTTCTGAAGGGTGGGCCCCCCAAGTGCGCAAGCTGGGCTGGTGTCTTAGCTGAGCTCGGTTGTGAGTACCCAAGAGACCCTCAGCCTCTTCCCCAGTCCTAGAGCTCCTTGGGGACACTTTGCATTTATACTAGGGCTGCATCCTCGTCCCCAGAATGTATTTCTAATTTTCTTCCCATCTGCCAAGTTTGGGAAGATAAAGTCTCCCGGAGTCAACTTCTAGATTATTCTTCTACTGTTTGTATACAAGATGGTATTCCTTCGTAGGCCCCAGGGGATGCAGGGGTGACCAGGCACACCGAAGTCTCCTGTCCTGGGACTCCTTAGAAAGTAAAGAAGCAAACCCAATGCTCGCACCCCTCCTTCCTCCTCAGGCTCTGACGGCCATGTCCCTGGATAGTGCTCCTGCCTATATATGTGCAGACCGTATGATTGGTTCCCCAGGCTCAAGGCCCGCCTCATAGAACTTTTGTCCTTCATGTCCCCACCCAAAGCCAGGCAACATTTGGGGACTCGGCAGCCTCAGTGCATGCCAACTCTGTCTAGGCTGTCTTTTCTCTCACTATCCCCACCAGTTAGAGGTGAAGTACCCGGAGTGTCCTAGGGATGTCAGCCAGGGACACCTCTATGTATAGATGACAGCAGAAGCTGGAAACGGTGTAAGCGTTGCCTCGCAGAACCTCAAGGGTTCTGTCACAGCCAGCTGAAGAAAAGTTTCCTTGGAAACTTGTGATCTTAATTCTGCCATGGTTTGGGGTAGAGGGTGAGATACTCACTGTGTAGACCAAGCCGACCTCCAACTCCAGATCTCCTGCCTTCCAAGTTCTGGGGGTACGAGTGAAGTTCATAGAGCTATAACTCCACGCTGGGCTAAGAAATGTTTCTTTTCATGTGTAGGTGAAGGAGGTGTTTAAGGCATCACCCTTCCTTGTAGGGGATGACTGTGTTTCCATCATGAATGGCACAGATGAAGGTAGGGTTGACAAATGAGCATCTCATCAATGCATGGCCCAGTCAGACTATGCTGCTGCTGCAGCTGCTGCTGCTGCTGGTGATGATGATGATGGTGATGGTGGCGGTGGTGATGATGGTGATGATGGTGATGGTGATGATGATGGTGATGGTGGTGATGGTGATGATGATGGTGGTGATGATGGTGGTGGTGGTGGTAATGATGATGGTGGTGGTGGTGGTGATGATGGTGATGATGGTGGTGGTGATGATGATGGTAGTGGTGGTGATGATGGTGATGATGGTGGTGGTGATAATGATGGTGGTGGTGGTGATGATGGTGATGGTGGTGATGGTGATGATGATGGTGGTGATAATGATGGTGGTGATGATGATGGTGTTGGTGGTAGTGATGATGATGGACTCCAGGCCTGAAGGCACTGTCTTAGCCCAAGCTATGGTCTTGTGCACAGTTTTGTTGTTAGAGACAAGTTCTTTTCTTGACCAGCACCAAACCTGGTACAGAAGAAGACTTTGAAAGCATCATGTTTTAGGCTTAAGGGCATTTAAAGAACACCAGTTGCTGCCATGCTGGGAATATTGTGGTTCTATAACTCATTCCCAAACGGACACTTGCGTTCATCCCTGGCTGAGGAAATGACCTTAAGAGTGTGCTTGTGTGGAGGGCAGAGGGAACCTGGGATTCTTTTCCTGCCTCCTTCAAAAGTGGAAGCTGGTGACAAAATCCTGGAAGAGACATGGCGTTTGGCAGTGTGTTCTAAGGGTCCTGTGTGTGCCCAGAGGCCTTAGGTTCTTGGCTGGGGTAGCAAACAGTGCCCACCATGCCCCTGGAATCTGGAAATGGGTAGCAGCCCCATGTGTCAGGAATTAAAACGGGGTCTGGAGAGAGGGCTCAGCTGAGCACTGGCTGCTCTTGCAGAAGACCCAAGTTCGGTTCCCACCTTCCACATGGTGGCTCACAACCATCTACAACTCTAGTCCCGGGGCTTTAACCCCTCTTCCGGCCTTCCTGGGTATTAGGCACACACAAAGCCCACAGAACTACATGCAAGTAAAACACCACACGCACAAAGTACAACTCAAAATCTTTCTTTGAAAGGAATTAAAATGCCCGTGCCATTCTCTTCCAGGTGTTTCGGCTTGGATCACTGTCAACTTCCTGACAGGTGCGTGCCTACAGATGGAAAAGGCTAATGGGTCACCGTCCCTAGGAAAGGAGTGACTGCCGGCCGGGCTTCCTGGAGTGCACAGGCCCCATTACCGTAACGCCCAGATTCAGTGTTGCTGGCTTGGAGGCAGACTGGGGTGGCGGCATGTCCACACAGGTCAGGCAGAGTCAGTCCATATGTGTTTGTAGCTCCTTACTTTGTCTGCTCTTCTCTCAGCCCAACAGCCACTGGAGCTTTGACCTGTAGTCAAAGGGAAGCAGTGAATAAAACCTAGTCAGGGGCTGGAGAGATGGCCAGGGGTTAAGAGCACTGTCTGCTCTTCCAGAGGTCTTGAGTTCAATTCCCAGCAACCACATGGTGGCTGACGACCATCAATAGTGGGATCCGATGCCCTCTTCTGGCACTCAGGTGTAAGGTGTACATGCAGATAAAGTACTCAAATACATAAAATAAACCTTTTTTAAAAACATAGATTAAAAATAAACTAGTTGGGATTGGGGATTTAGCTCAGTGGTAGAGCACTTGCCTAGCAAGCGCAAGGCCCTGGGTTCGGTCCCCAGCTCCAAAAAAAAAGAAAAAAACAAAAAACAAAAAACAAACAAACAAAAAAGACTAGTCAGGTCTTAAAATACTGGATATGGTGTGCATGCTGATCAGCTCTGGCAGAAGCACCTGCCCGTGGAATGTGAGGAGACACTTGCAGATTGCTCTCAGCATGGCCCCTTTACTGGAGAAGGGCAGTGTGTCCATATGTAGGAGGATGAATTTGAGGGCCACCAATGTCAGCATAAAGATGCTGGCGGATAGGTTAGGGCCGTCTACTTCAGTTGCTTTCGGAGTACTGAGTCTGGGATGGGGCTGGCCAAAGAGGATGCCTCGCAGACAGGAACTGTGTCAGAATAGCAACGTCAGTGTTTCTGGGCCGGTGGCACAGCCTTGTCAGAAGTGTCAGGGTTTCTCTCAGTGGTCGGTGTAATTCTGTCATTCTCACCACAGCCACGGCTGCCAGAGCCATGGCTCTTGGGTACCTTAAGTTGCCATTTTCTAAGTAGTTGCAGCAGCTTCTCTGCCCCCCTCACCTCCCCGCCCCACACAGAAGGGCTTCTGACCTCTCTTTGATCTTCCTGGTGTCCTCATATCCTTCCTAACGTGACTGCACTATCTATGCCTCTACCTGCTGTGATCTAGGCAGTCTGAAGACCCCAGGAAGCAGCAGTGTGGGCATGCTGGACTTGGGCGGAGGATCCACTCAGATCACCTTCCTCCCACGTGTCGAGGTAACCAGCCCTGCCTGCCTCACCAGGTGTGTGCATCACTGTCAGGGGAGCTGCAGTCACGCAGAGGAGACCCCCTCAGAGAAGGCCCCTCGGGCCCTGGAAGGCACTCTGCCCCTCCGAGTTCTCTCACAGATAACGGCTTAGACTTTTAACTCTCCTACTAAAAACCAAACTAGAAACCTGCTCTTCAGTGAGGTGAAACCAGGTGATGACTAGTGTTGGGCTAGAGACAAGATACCTCTCATCCTCCGCAAAGTTCCAGGAGCCAGAGCAGACAGTGTGGCTCATAGGTGGGAGGGAGGTCAGCCTTCTTCAAGATCAACATTCTAAATGAGATTTTAAAAAAGGCAACTTGCATCTCATGCCATCTATTTTAAATACCTCTCTTCTCACCCACATCTTGTTTCCAGTGTAACAACACTATGTAAATATATTTGTACACCTAGAAACTGAAGCTCTGGTCCTATTCACTTTTTAGAGACAGTTGCTTATCTCGCCTGATTGGACTATGTGTGTTAGAAGAGGCAAGATGCAGCTGGTCTTGTGCTGTACATCTGTAACCCCAGGCCTAGGGAGACTGAGGTTGGAGGGTTAGCCTGGGCAAGATAACAGGACCTTACCTCAAAATGAAGACGGTGATGATGGTGGTGATGGTGATAGTGATGATAAATGCTAGAGATGTTGCTCACTGGCCAAGTACTTAGAACCAAAAGCCCTGGTTTGATCCCTAATATGGGAAGGAATACAAACAAAAGCTTTTCTAAGGGAAAACACTCACCCTGGATGGATTTGTTTTTTACTCCTTACTCCTCGTTGTTTCATAAGTCAAAAACGTAGTGGAAAACGCATTAAGTGTCCCTGTTCTTCCAAATGATTCTGGGAGGAGGGCATGGTGTTCTCCCATACAGGGGCAACAGCAGCTTCATGTTCTTCCTCAGGGTACCCTGCAGGCCTCCCCACCCGGCCACCTGACAGCGCTGCAGATGTTTAACAGGACTTTCAAGCTGTATTCCTACAGGTGAGTTTGCGCACCCCTGGTGTACCACCCATTGATGCCTCATGGTGGGATCCTTTCCCCACGGAGATGCCAGGACCCAGAATCTCTTGTGCCAAGAGACCCCCTGGGCCCTTCTTGTCCTGCCTCCCTCGATTCTCATACATGCTCTATGTAAAATTCACTGTAAAATCGCATTCTTCTTTGGTGCTTATCTTGTTCTACTTTGAAGGGAGGCTTGGGAAAGACTAACAGGTGAGGCGTGGGCTGCCCCTGGCCACATGGCACTTGGAGTAGGTTTTCTTACACCTCTTAAAACGAATGGAATCTGCCTCCTTCACCGCCGTGTGTACAGATTCCATAAGAGCTCAAGGCAGGCTCTCAGTTCAATTAATGTTTCAGCCACAGGGCTCACAAGAAAAGCAAGGAAACTTACATTGAGCCCAGGCAGGGGCGTGTGTGGCCCAGCCTAACCAGGATTTGTCTCCACAGCTACCTGGGGCTGGGACTGATGTCGGCACGACTGGCTATCTTGGGTGGTGTGGAGGGGAAACCTGGTGAGTAGAACATTTGCTCTAGGCTCTCCCTCCTCTCAGTGCCTCTCCTCCTCCTGTTTCTCCTCCTCTCCCTCCTGTTTCTCCTCCTCTTCTTCCTCCTCTTCCCTCCCCTTCCTCTTCGTCCTCCTTGCCTTCCTCCTGCACTACACAGCAACGTGTCAGCCATTGGCCACCCAGTCAGCTGGGGTGGAATAGATCCAGACTTGTCACAACGCTAAGATAGGATATGAGTGGCGTGTTTTACCTTTGACCATTCCTCTAAGTTACCATTCTTGAAAGAGATACTAGTGGGTTGCTAGAGAGATGGCACAATGGTTAAGAGCTCTGGCTATTCTTCAAGAGGACCCAGGTTCTATTCCCAGCACCCACATGGGAGTTCACAACTATAACTCTGGCCCCAAGGCATCGGACACCCTCTTCTAGCCCCCGCAGATACTGCACATGTGTGGCACACCCACATATATGCAGGCAAAACACCTATGTACAAAAAATAAAGGGAAACTTTTTGGTTAAAAGTGGGAGAGATGGGGTTGGGGATTTAGCTCAGTGGTAGAGCGCTTGCCTAGCAAGTGCAAGGCCCTGGGTTCGGTCCCCAGCTCCGAAAAAAAGAAAAGAAAAAAAAAATGGGAGAGATACTAGGGGAATAATTTCTGAACCATGTCACCTGCGTTTGGAATCACCTCACGTGTTAGCTTTCTGTCCACTTGACAGTAGCTGAGAGGAATGATGCCAAGAAAGAAGAGTTTGACTTAAGTTCATGGTCACTTATTTAGGTTGCCTTTGGGCCTTTAGTAAATCAGGATATCATGAAGGGAGCATGTGGCAGGGGATTCTGTTCACCTGCTGGTGTCAGGAAGCAGAGAATGAAAGAGACCCCAGGATTCCTTAATGTAAATGCCCCGATGACCTAACTCCCCCTGGGACCCACCTACTGTGTTCTCACCCCAGCTCAGTAGTGCTGAAGGCTGGGAACAAGCTTCCAGCGCATAGCTTCTGGGCCTAGATCATGCTGTGGAGCACGGATTCACTCTGTGGCTTGGTGACACCTGGTGGCTCCTCTCCGTGCCTCCATGCCTGTCAGTTACTGCCAGCCTCAGCCATCTGTAAAATCGGGCTGCATTAGTCTCCTCCCAGTAGGGTCGTTGTGGTAAGTGATGGAGTAGCACTTGGCCCAGTGTCTGGAACCCTAGATGCCTGGGGGACATGAGATGCTTCGTTTCACCCGGGCCACAGTCATGTTCCCGGGCAAGCATGATTGGCTGGCTGTCACAGAGCGGGGCTTTTCTCCAGCTCCTAGATTGTCCTAGGAGAATAGGTCTCATTGCACCCCAGCATCCTATCCTGTCTGTCTGTTCCAACCTAAAGCTCCTTTTAATGGTGACACAGTTTCCCTCTCATCTTCATGGTCCTCTCTATTTCAGCTGAGGATGACAAGGAACTGGTCAGCCCCTGTCTGTCTCCCCGGTTCAGAGGAAAGTGGGAGCATGCGGAGGTCACCTATAGAATTTCAGGACAGAAGGCAGGTAGGTGGCATTGCTCTTCAAATTCATGAGGGGCAGTGGTAGTCTGCTTCCCCCTGTTCCTCTTCCAGATACCTGTAAGAAGCAGACACCAACACAGACAAGGCAGTAGCTTTCCCAAGTGCAGACAACCAAGGGCTGTGGCAAGATTGTGAAGGCTTTTATGGAAAGCTGGGGCCTCCTCAGGCTACCTCCCTCTACGGGGTCTCTACACAAAGTCTCCTTGTCTGTCACCAAACACTTCTATCCAAAGAGCCCAGTTTCTGAACAGACCTCCAGTGGGGGAGGAACTAGCTGTCATGGGACCTGAGATAAATAGTCACATTTGGGCTTCTAGCCCAGAAGCTCTGCTCTGGCCAGTTCTATGCAGAGAGAAATGAAGGCTGCCTCCTGCCAACAGTCCAGGATACACAGCAGCCCCCACCACCCTGTCACTGGCCTTCATCCTGCTCTTTGCTACTCTGAGTCCTTTGACTTTCTTCAAGGAGAAATGCTGGGATGGTTCTCAGGCTAGACACCAAACATGTGGCATATCTGCCCTTGGCTGTGGTGTGGTCATCGTGGATCAACTGTCAGTTTTGCAGGACTAACCTGTTCCTCATAGAGGGTTGCACTTGAGGAAGGTGCAGCCTTATGTTGGTGTCTGTCTGGAAAAGGAATGGGGAAGGACAGGTCTTGCCACCACAGTATCTGCTTTCTGATAGGAGGAATTAGACAAGGAAACAAGGACCTTGAAGCCAAAATGACCTGGCATGGGTGAGGCCTGGCAGATGGCAGTGTTAACCAGGAAGGCCCATGCATGGCATTTGGGCCAGGGTGTGAAGAGATGGCATCAAGATGCCCATAGCTAAACAATGTTCACTCAAGGAAGCAGAGCATGCAACAGGTGGAACTCTGTTCCAGTGAGCAGTGAGGTAGTGAACAAGGAGGTAGTGTGGCCGATCTAACCAAGGTCAGAGAGAGCAAATGGAGTCTGGGAGCTGAGATTATAGCTCTGTAGCCCATGGGGAATCACTGGAGAGGAGAGGAAGACTGGTCAAAGCCAGTCTGAGGTAGGGTCATTAAAGCACCCATTGGATGATCACGGAAGTTGAGTGATCTCCGGAGCCTATCAACTTCTGGGCTTTCTGCCATCCAGGTACATGGCCTGGCAGATGGCCCATGGCTACTTCCTGGTTTGTGAGGTAGGGAGGTTGCGGTTGTGTGGCTACGTTGAAGGTCCATGCAAGCCGCTGAATTGACAAGTATGGAGTGAAAAACACCCATGTCCTAAATGTAGAGGGTCACCCAGAGCCAGGCAACACACCAGTGTCTACAGGATCCTCTTGATGAGGGCTGTTCCCTGCCTGAGGACTTGTAAGTGCCTGGAAAGTGCCTCCTAGGAGCAGTGTGTCCTGCGTGCCTCGGGCTTGCTAATGTTAGCCGTGTGCTTTCTCTTTGTCCTTTACAGTGGGCCTCTACGAGCTGTGTGCCAGCAGGGTATCAGAAGTCCTCCGCAATAAAGTACACAGGACAGAAGAGGCGCAGCACGTGGACTTCTATGCGTTTTCCTACTACTACGACCTTGCTGCCAGCTTTGGCCTTATAGGTAAGGGGCAGGCCAATCTGAGCAGCAGGCCACTGCTAGCCAGTAGTGGCTTTGTTGGTTGGTATGTGTGGAGTGAGTGGCTTAGGAGGCAAGGTGACAGAGAGGCAGGAAGGGACAATCTCCTTCTCACAGGGAAGCTGGTTCCTCTGAGGCAGTAGTGAAGTGGAAACTGCCTGCTGCTGATACAGGTCCTGTTAGAGGTAGGGGCTGTTCTGCATCACTCCCCGTGTTTACCACCGGCCGTGCCCTGTAGCCTCAGCTTGAGAGCAACTTGGGATGGGGAACCCCGTGAAGGGCTCGCCTTAGTCTAAAGAGCCAGAGCAGAGTAGCAGTAAACCAGCGGGGTTTGTTGAGGGTCACAGTGGCCAGACTGTGAAGGGTGCAAAGCTACCTTGGTAATTAAAAAAGTTTTCTTTTTTTAAAAATTATTTAGGGGGTTGGGGATTTGGCTCAGTGGTAGAGCGCTTGCCTAGCAAGCGCAAGGCCCTAGGTTCGGTCCCCAGCTCCAAAAAAAAGAAAAGAAAAAAAATTATTTAGATTAAATACCTATACCTTTCATACATATAGGTGGATATATATGTTTTGCCCACAAGTATAAATGTACCATATAGCCTACGGAGGCCAGAAAAGGCCACACAGCATGGATACTGGGAACCAAATCCTCTGTGAGAACAACAAGCAATCTAAATCTCTGAAAGCTGTCTCCCCTGTGTGTGTGTGTGTGTGTGTGTGTGTGTGTGTGTGTGTGTGTGTGTGTGTGTGTGTGTGTGCGCGTGCGCGCGCGCGCGCGCACATGTGTTGTCTGTACATATTTATATGCACCACATATGTGCCTGGTCCATGGAAGCCAGAAGATAGCATTGGATCCCCTAGAACTGAGATACAGACGGTTGTGAGCTGCCACGTGGGTGCTAGAGTCAAACCTTGGGCCTCTGGAAGAACAGCCAGTGCACCTACCTGCTGAGCGTTTCCTTAAAGAATCAATCGAGGCAGTCAAGATGCACTGGCTAGGGTAGTGCGTGTTGATTTTGCTTCCTGGAAGCAGGAGATTCCCATGGTCTTTCTTCTGGCTCCAGGGCGGGTGCAGAGAGTGGCCAGGCCCAGGCGGCGATGGCGTGTTAAGGCGGAGGCACCGTGCTCCAAGACAGCTCAGTTTAATTTAGTGGCTCCAGAGCTGGAGCAGGGGACACTCATTTGCATACTCCTGACCACACCAAAGCTATGGGCATTTCAGTGCAGGGCTCCCCACTCCAGCTTAGCTTTGCAGCCTTCTGAGGGTGGGGGTCCTGCCTTGGGACCAGTTCTGTGAGGCCCTTGCCTTGCTTTCCTACGAATAACTTCAGCTACATATGTGGCTGCTCTGATGAAGGAAGATAACCCTACAGTCACATGCCACCGCTTACCACAGGCTGTCCTTACCAAGAGGCAGACATCTCACCTAGGCTGTCCTTGGGAGCTATAGGGCCATCCGAACATGATCCCACTGGCTGTCATGGTCACACTGGACTTTGAAAGAGTTTAGACTGCCCATGACAGTGACACGTAAGTAACTCAGAGCCTCCAGAGTCCAGAGAATTTCACTCTCTCCCTGATGCAGCAGTCTCCTTCCCAGTTGAGAAATTTACATCAGGAATTCTTCTGATGAGCCCAGAGCGAGCTCAGGAGGCTTTTCTGCTCTGTGCTTCCCCTGTTGCTAGTTTCAAGCACTTGCTTTTTCCTGGGGCCCAGACATACTGGTAAGGCTCCTTGGGGGACACTGCAGAGTGAGGGATAAGGTGGTCCTCCTTAGCCCCCTATCCTGGATGGTCCTTGAAGTCAGAAGTGAAGGCCTCTAAGAAAGACCCATGTCTGCATGTTTGTGTGTGCCATGGAGTTCCTTGTATGGGGTCGCCATGTACCAGCCTGGGACATCAGTGACGTCTCGAGGTTCTAACATGTTCCTGCTAACTGGGGGTCCATGTTATCCAACAGATGCAGAGAAAGGAGGCAGCCTTGTAGTTGGAGACTTTGAGATAGCAGCCAAGTATGGTGAGTAGTGCTGTAATTGTCAGGGTGACAGGCAAAGGGCTTGTGGGAGCAGAAACCCCATTTGCTAGAGATGGGCACAAGGCCTAGAATCGTTAAGTTTGGTACCTTGTTCTGTCCAGTGGACAGGGCTGGGAAGTGCGTAAGGGCAGGGTGCAGAGTGTACTAGGGTTACCTAAGGCCCAAATCCAAGATGCTGCCTTCTGGTGGAAGGTATCCCCAGATGTGAAAGGCCCAGTGCCTGTACTCGCTCTCCTTCCTCACCCTTTCTGTACCTGTTCTGTGTCACGTCACCCTATGTCTCCACATTCCGCCCTTCTGCTTGCTGCTCCCAGTTTGCAGTTGAAGGCTCTGAAGCTTTGCAGCTTTCTCCACAGGAAGTTTTCTTTTCCTCCCTCCTCCCATCACTTCTTGGCTTTCCTCAGACTTTGGGTGTCTAGGTGGATTTGCCCCTCTATCAAGAATAGATTCTGGAAACTATAGAAATGTTTTGAGAGTGTTTGCTGCACAAGCATGAGAATCTGAACTCAGATACCCAGAACCCACATAAGAGGCTGGGTGTGGTTGCCGATGTTTGCAAAGCCCAGGCTGAGCGGGAGAAGACAGAGAAGACAGCAGGCTTGCTGAGGTGTGCTGACCACCAGCCCCAGGTTCAAGGGAATAAGGCAGAGAGTGTGATGCAGGAGAACAGCGTTCTCCTCTGTCTTCTATGCCCACACAAGGGCACACACACAAGAACAGATTTGGAATTAGCTTCATTGTCGTTATTGGAAAGCTTGATTCTAGGTATGTTGACACCCAGAAAGTGTCATGCATCTCAAATACAGAGATGTGGCCAGGAGATGGGGTTCCACTGTGAGCCCAAGGTAAGACATTCCAGACGCTCTAGGTCCTTGTGCCGGCCTCGTCCTCCTCGAGGTTGAGGCTGGCCCCCTGCCTGCCAGGGGGATGACTCCCCTAGAGGTTGACAGTAAGCTAAACGTGAAGAGCACTGGGCGGCGGTGGCGCACACCTTTTCCTAGCACTTAGAAGACAGAGTCAGAGACAGGCAGACCAGCCCTGTCTACAGAATGAGTTCCCGGAAAGCCAGGGCTATGCAGAGAAGCCCTCAGAGAAATAAATAATAATAATAAAGAAGTGAAGGGCAGCACCCACGGCAGCTGGGGACAGGGTTGCTGCTCCATCCCAACTAGAGGTTGTTTAGAACGTGACAGAATCGGCCTCTCTCACAGTCTGCCGCACTCTGGAGACACAGCCTCCAAGCAGCCCCTTTGCTTGCATGGACCTCACCTACATCAGCCTCCTGCTCCACGAGTTTGGTTTTCCCGGGGACAAGGTACTGAAGGTAAGCATTGCATACGGGTGCCGCCTTCTCCTTGTGGGGAGGGTGCCGGGAACTATTGACCCTACTGTTTGAATTTTTATCTCTTGCTCCCATCCCTACCTTTAAGAAACACCCCAGTGAGCCTCCTCAGCCACAGTCTTTTCTGCAGACACCACCCAGCCTCTGCAGCTCAGGCTTGTGACATTCTCTCCTTTCCTTTGTCTTTTCAAGCTGGCTCGGAAAATTGACAATGTTGAAACCAGCTGGGCTCTGGGGGCTATTTTTCATTACATCGACTCCCTGAAGAGACAGAAGGTTCCTGCCTTGTAGCAGCCTCGAACTAGTCCCCACCCTAGCCAGATTTCCGAGGCTCCCAACTCCACGGACCCCTCTATCTTGGAAGTGACACCATCCTTGAGGAGCCTGCATCTGGTTGAGACCCGCCTCTGTGCCTGCAGTGTCATCTCCTGCAGATTTGCCTGGGACATGACCCATGTACTGGCTCTGCTACACCACACTAGCTGGGGCAGGGCCAGAGTAGGAATGCTGCCTGGCCTGAGGCCATCTCCCTGTCTTACCCCCAAGTGGGCGGGGAGCCAGCTGGGGCCCAGGGCACATGCTAAGGTAGAGACGCAGCCCTGCTCTTATCCCGTCCGTGTGCAGGATTGTGGCTGCTTTTGTGTGTTTCTGTGACTTGAGTCTTGTTTTGTCTCCCAGCCCCCGTTCCCTCATGAGTCGGGCCTCTCTGCCTTCCCAGAGTTTGGCGAGATGAAGTAACTGGCCCAAACGCAGTGCAAGGGGAGCACATTTTGAGTGTGGCCATCTCTTCCTCGGGATAGACGTGAAGTTACCTGGAGGTTTGCTGTCCCACCTTTGGATGGTATAGCATTCATTGATGTGGGGACATTGAGTAGGAAGGAGATGGGGCAGTGCCTCTTTACAGACCTTTGCAAGAGCATGTGGGTGTGAGCAGAGCTATGAGAATGTTCAGGGCTGCGTGCTCAAGTACTATCTTGCAAGCTGTGAGCGCTGTACGTTAAAACTGAGCCCCTCTTCTGGACACAGCGGTGTCCCCGTGAATGTATTACTGCTATGAGCCACTTGCAGACCAGTGGGGCAGGTTAGAAAGCTCAGCCCTAGAACCAGACTACCCCTCACCCCACCCTCCTCACTCGGCTGCAGCTGGCTTCCCCGTGGTCCCCTCAGTGAATGTACAGTTGATAGAGTAAGCTGAGCCACCACCGTTCAACTCCAAATAAAGGTTTACAAGGGTTTCTCTCTCTTGCCTCCTTAGTGAGCACCCAGCGTTTAAAACCTGCCCGAGTGGGACAACAGGTGGTAGAAACCCAGCAGCAGTGGCAGCGGCAGCAGCCAGAGGCCCGGGCTGTTTCAGGGTTCGGGGCTCCCTGTCCCAGCTCTATTGAGCTCCTCCCTCTCCTGAGACATGGCTAACAGTTTGGCTAGGGACAACTCTGGGTACATCACCTCCAGGTCACTCTGTGCTCAACAGTGGTCTAGTTTGATTCTGCATGGTTCCAAAGGTGCCACATACCAGGAAAAAGACAGTGGGCCCACTGATGCCCCAGATGCTCACAGCCACCAAGACTGTGGTGTGTTCACTGGTTTGGTCTTGAAAAACACTCCCTGCTCCCACCTTCTACACCAAGAATTCCACCTCGACTGCCCAGTGCAGAGGAGCAGAGTTTCTGCGGGCAAAAGCGCCAGTTCCCTCCCCTCACTTCTCTGACACCTTTTCCCTGCTACTCAAGTAACTCTAAGAGGACCTTGCCTGGAGTGCTCACAACCTCATGGTGATCAGGAGCCCCTGAAGAAGCTTGGTCCCTGCACAGTGGAGCCTGAGTTGCAGGGCTATATAGCTGGCATCTTGGATGACTTCTGAGCACAAAGTTAGTAGCTTTACAGGTGATGGGTAAGACCTAACAGTCCTGGGAAGGGGTGAAGGGGGGGTCAGTGGCACCCCAATTCCAAGGCAATAGGGAAACCCTTGAACCTTAGCAAAATGAGCCTGGTACTCTCCCCAAGATGAAAACGTGGAGGGGCTTGTAGCCATTGTATAACTTGGATTCAAAAATGATAAAGCAAATAAAAAGTCACCTGGGACCAGAGCCAGGAGGATTTTGCATGGAAGGGCATGGAAGAACCTATCCTTTTTCACACCGCACCTCCCACTCCTTGGCAGAGTTCACACAGCCTCTTCCTCTATAGCTAATGGCCTGAATATTTAAAGACCTCCAGAGGCGAAGCATCAAAGCCACAGGATGGAAAAACAAAAGCAGACTCATTGCAGGTAAAGGTTAGTGAGCTCATGAGAAAGTAAACCACTGGATACTTCCCAAAAGAACACCAATTAGCTCAGGATATTTTTAGGTTCGGCAAAATATGCAAGTCACTTCACCCTTGGCGTCTTTCATGATAAAGAAGACTTGTTTTCTTTAAATAGCTGCATTGCTCTGACCTGTACTCCTGTATGCCTCACTGTGTCTACCCAGCACACCCCTCGCACCTCCTGCCATGTGCCCTATCCTACACTGCTCCTACCTGAATGGCAGATACCCTGGCCGCCAGCTGTGGTGGGTGGTGACAGGACCTCAGGTTGCCTTTCTGTCCAGTTAAGAACATTAGCACTTTAAATTGGACTGGACATCGCCAGTTTCTTTACACACACACACACAAACACCTGGCAGATTGTAAAATGTCCTCCGATTTACATTTGTATCTAAGTGCCAGCCGTGTTTCCTGTAGAACGTCTGTTCATATCTCCCATTTTTCAAGAACATTCATCTTTTTTTAAAAAATAAACCTGATTTTTTTAGGAACTTCATTAAGGAGATTAGCCCATTGTGATAAGATATATTCAATTTTTTTTCTCCACTACTCCTTTTTTACTTTCTGGTAGGTTTTTTTAACGTATATTGAAACTTATTATTTAAACAGATCAAATCAATATTTACATCCAAATTTGCCTTGTGGCTTCCAGGTTTTGTGTCATAATTACAGAAGCTTCCTAACGTACACAGTTTTCAGAGTTCTGGGGTTCGGACATGGTGACTGGCAGTGTACTTGCCTGGCACGCACAAGGCCCTGAGTTCAACTCCCAGCACTGCAAACAGTTAACCAAGTGGACATTTTGTGATTTTAGCATTTTCCATTAACTTAAGAGCTTGAAGTTTTTGGAAACTTTCAAGTGCAAGAAATCATGCTTGAGAGCGACTCACTTTTCAGACCATATTAGAGTCTTCAACCATTCCAGAGTCTTGGGAAGGGTGAGTTCAGACTATAAAGACAGATGAAATGACTCCAAACTACACTTTGTAAAGCAGTCATAGTATCAACAGCCATCAGCCCAGGCAGGAACTTGGGAAAAGGCTTGGGGTGAAGGCTCCAGTCATGCAGATGGGACTTGTTTTGGAGCCGTTGAAATATGAGGGATGGTTAAACCAGTTGTCGGTGGCCACCAGAAAAGCTTTGGGTTGGGTGTCCAGCATGACCTGGACTAGTGCCTTTCCAGAGCCAGGTCCTGACTTAGTGCTGGTGGGGAGGGGTCACTGGAAAGCTGGCTTTCAGCCTTCGAAATAAGAACAAAAGCTGTTTTGCCTGGGGCTGGAGAGTTTGCCAAGTGTTTTTGCAGGACCTGAATTCAGTATCCAGAACCCTGATAGTGGCTCACAATCTTCTGTAGCTCCAGTTCCAGGGGATCTAACACCCTCTTCTGACCTCTGTGGGCACTGGGTATGCGTGTGGTGCAAGTACATTGTACACATGTACGTAACCAAAACAGCCATGCACATAAAATTAAACAAATCTTTAAAAACAACAGTAATGGTAACAACAACAATAGTAAAAGACATTCTTCCTCATGAGAACCAACCCCTCCTGTGAGCATCCAAGGATTCTGCAGAGCACGCAGCAGCAGGACTGCCAGTGTCTTTGTTTTGCTTTGAAAGTCATGGACAAGTGTATTTGTTGTGTTTTGGCTGCTGTAACAGAATACCACAACCTAGGTGATTTATACTGAATAGAAATGCCTTTGGCTCCCAGTTCTGGAAGTCAGAAAGTCCAAGACCATGGTTCAGGCCTCTGGTGGGAACCTTCATGCTATATCGTAGGATAAAAAGCAGAATAGGAAAAGAAGGCGATAGAAAAGAGCAAGGAGGGGTTGGGGATTTAGCTCAGTGGTAGAGCGCTTGCCTAGGAAGTGCAAGGCCCTGGGTTCGGTCCCCAGCTCCGGAAAAAAAAAGAACCAAAAAAAAAAAAAAAAAAAAAGAAAAGAGCAAGGAGACCCCCCCGTCTCCTCCCCCCTCTCCCTCCCTCTCTCTCTCTGTGTATGCTCGTCTGTCGTGCACATGAAGTGAGAAGTCGACTTCAAGTATCATTTTTTTTTTTAAAGTAAGCTTTATCTTACTGAATCAAGAGCTAGGATTCCCCCAGAATCTACTTGTCTCCACCATCCCACCCTGGAATTACAAGCATGTACCACCCACCATGCTTGGCTTTTGAATGCATTCATAACACTGAAGAAGACCGGTCCACTCTCCTGATAATCACCTCCATTTGCTCATCAGGGGGTCAGTCATCTTTTATTGGGGCTCTACCTCCTTACAGGGTTACATCAGAAATTATGTTTCCAATAGAGTGCATGATGGACTAACTCAAACCATAATATCAGGGAGCACACTTAGATCTCTTCTTCAGTCGGGTAAGACTAGCAGTGGCTTTGGTTTATTGAGTGGTCACTGGGCCAGGTATCAATCACTACACCTTGTGTGCTCACTAGGGTCAGGAACCACACAACGAGCTCCCTCTTGCAATGGATCAAAGGATTCTCTAGGGCCCAGTGAGTCAGGTAACGAGAGGCAGCCACTCAGACACAGAACTAGAGACTGCTCATCCCAAGCCAGTTACCTCATTCCTTGTGGAGGAAGCATTGCCAGAGAAGTGTTCCTGGTCACACCAGCCCACACAGTACAGGCTGGGCTCTACCCTAAAGAATCAGCCTTAGTTCTAAAAATGTGCTCTGCGATGCTTGGGAAAGTAGACACAACGAGAAACAACACTTCTAGTCCTAACAGCCATGCCTTTATTTATCCAACAATCTTCGGTCCTCTCCTGTGTTGATTGCAGAGATTAAAAGTTTTCTATGGAAGAGGCTCAGTGCTGCCCTGTAAATCCTAGTGTGGGCTGCACAATTTGCATAGTTCTCAAGCAGACATCCCCCTATAAGGCAGCCTGTCTCCAAAAACTCCAAGGAAGAGGGCAGAGCGTGAGCCTGCATGTTCTTCCACTGAGCCACCCCCAGCCCCTGCTGAGCTCCCATGGTACAGAGCCAGGCAGTGGGATATCTACTAGGCTGGGGCGCTCTGAAAACACAGCTTCAGGGTTGGAACCCACCCAGGGAGAACAGCTTAGGGTAAAATGGCTTTGCAAATCAAACCGCCAAAGCTTAGAGGTCTGCCAGAAATTGTTTTAAGGCATGAGAGAGATGTGGGAGTAAAAATAGGGTTTGAGCTTTCTGAGGAGTAGGTGATTTCAAAGAATAAGGTCCCCCCCAACCCCCAAGATTGAGAGCCACATACTAGACACTCTTACCACTAAGCCATAATCCCAGACCTTCAAATGACCTTTATTTATTTTTAATGGGTACTTTCAGGCTGGAAAGATGGCTCACTGGTCAAGAACGCTGACTGCTCTTCCAAGACCCAGGTTTTAGTCCCACACCCACTTGTCAGTTTACAGTGATCTATATAACTCCAGTTCCAGGACATGTGATACCCTTGTCTGGCCACTGTCAACACCAGCCATGCATGTGGTACACAGACATACATGCAGACAAGACATAAATAAAAGGAACACACTGGAATGTTACTCAGCCTTTAAAAGGAATGAAGTGCTGGTGCTGTGGTTCAATGTGTGGGGGAAAGCTGTCTAGCGTGTATACAAAGGCTATAGGTTCACTTCTCAGGGTTGGAAAGAGAAAGGGACTAGACACAAGAGATTTCACATTCTATGACTTGGCTTACCTAAAATATCCAAAGTAAAGACAGAATGGAGATGGTAGCTTACCAGAGCGGATATGGAGGAACTGAAGTGACTGCAGACAGGTATACACTGCAGGATTCGTGGAAGACCTTAAAGAGGTTATTTAAACTTAAATAATGTGGTGGTTTGAATATCCCTTGGCCCAGGGAGTGGCGCTATTAGGAGGTCGGGCCTTGTTGGAGGAAGTGGGTCACTGTATGGGTGGGCTTTGGGACCCTCCTAGCTGCCTGGGAATGCTGAGTCTTTTCCTGACTGCCTTCGGAACAAGATGTAGAACTCTCAGCTCCTTTCCCAGCACTGTGTCTGCCAGGACACTGCCATGCCTCCTGCTGTGATGAGAATGGCCTGAGCCTCCAAACCTGTAAGCCAGCCCCCATTACATATTATCCCTTTAAGAGTTGCCTTGGTTATGGTATCTCTCCTCCACAATGGGTACCCTAAGACAAATAAAAATGGTGGCACTACTCTATAAACACAATAAAAACCCCTGAATTGTGCACTTTAAACGGGTAGCTTATGGTACGCAAACTATGTCAGTAAAGCAGTTTGCAAAGTGGTAGCATAAATTCGGGAATAAATTCCCAGGTCCTGTGCTCCTGGTATCACACTGCAAGGGAAATCATATAAAAACAAGTTTCTCCTCAGGCAGGTCTCTTTAGTCAAGCTTTACCTCTATGGGGTTTTGTGTGTGCGCGCGTGTGTGCGTGTGTGTGTGTGTGTGTGTGTGTGTGTGTGTGTGTGTGTGTGTGTGTGTGTGTGTGTGTGTTGTTTTTGTTCATAAAGAATGCAGCAAACTCTCTTGTTATTTCAACCCTCAGGCCTGTTTTCAGATCTGCAGCTGCCTCGTTAAATCTTGAGAGCAGAGCCAGGCCTACTTGCTAGCTGGCGATCCTGAGGGCCGGTCAGTCAGCTGAGAAAAGTCTGCACAGAAGAGTGAAGGAAATTGCAATCTCCCATGTGTCATGTGGGCCTTCCCTCTTCACCCTGCCTGGCATTTCCTTGTAGGGTCCTCTGCTCTTTTGCCTTGTCAGTGGGCGCTCCCAGGCAGAGCTCCACCCAAATCAAACAGCCAGGGCTCAGCAGCAAGACAAAGCAAACAGACCTTTGGCAAGAACTCTTCCCTGACTCTCCTTAGACAGAGCTCCATGTTTGGCTGAGTCTCTGCTGGCCTTGCTCTGCAGGAGCTGATGCTCAGCAGGGACTCGGGGCTGTACTGAGGGCTCACTGTGGGCACAGCTTCTCACCCTGCAGCTTTGTTTTCTAGCCTTTACCAGCCCAGCTGATTTAGAGTTTCCTTGGTTAGATATCGTTTTTCATACAGTAAAATGTTTGGATCTTAAGACGACTATTCGCGTGATCTTCTGAAATCCACTCATGCCCTTCTGTAGTTCATGCTCCTAAAACACTGAACACATCTGTCACCCTGAAGAGTCTCACTCTGGGTCCTGGCAGCCATCTGGTTTCCATCACAACACATCTATCTTGGGTTCTGCAGATTCAACTTGTGCTACCAAGCTACGCCCCTAGCCCCTTTATGATACCTGTTGGTGTCAAGTATGTACCTTTCTTATCTAGCTTTGTTCTATGTTTTTGAATATAAGGTCCTGCTTACCCTTGGCTGGCCTGGAATTTGCTATGTGGACCAGGCTGTCCTCAAACTCAGATTCACCTGCCTCTCCCTCCAGAGTTCTCGGATTAAAGACTGGCATATCAGGACACCCACCGGCTTTGGCTTAATGTCTGCCTTCAGTTACCACCTCCCCATTCTCTGCTGCAGTTCAATGTCTACCCAAAGGACTTGGGGCAGGGGGACGGGTTGTGTGGTGTGTGTGTGGAGGTGCAGAGAGTAGCCTGGAGTGGAAACATAAGGGTTCTTTGGAAAGTCAGTTAGATGGTGTTTTGCTGGGCAAACACCTTAAGGAACATTTCATTAAAGTGGACACAGGTATGAAAGGCTAAGGCAGACTCGTGAAGGAACGTTTCACCGAGGCAGACACAAATGAAAGGATGTTCTGCTAAAGCAACCAAATGGAAGGACACATGATGAAGAAGTCTTCGCTAACGACACACATGTATTGGTCTGCCTTACATTGTTATTTGAGCTACATTGTTGGGACTCCATAGAGAGAAATGCATCAAAAAAACCTTCTGGCGGGATACTGCAGTTTCTTCTGGAGTCCGTGGACTCGGACTAATTGGATGCACATGGTAAGGCAACACAGGTGCTGAGGCAAAACCGGTACAGAGGCAAGGCATGTGGAGGACACATGGTGTTTGGAGGGTATAACTAGGACTCCGTGGGGTGACAGAGACAGAGCTTGGCTTGCTGGTACAGCTAGCTGTGCAACACTTGTGGGTCTCGAGTCTTCACTGAGCTCTGCTTCCCTGAGAGAGGCATAGCCGAGAACTCCTGATGTCCCTGTTCGTCCCTCCTGTTGACTCGAGCCGAGGCTGAGGCCTGGCTGTCTCTGTTAGGTCATGTCATCACTGTTGCTGACATGAGTCTACCGAACTGGACTGCTGGCGTATCCATGAAGTGTTTGCGAACGGATCGAGCTGCTGCCGCCTGCTAACCTATGAACTGAACTGCCAATTTCCAGACAACACAGACTAAAGTTGCTCAAAAAAAAAACAAAAACTTTCTAAACAGGTCCACTTCCTCCATATCCTTTCTTTTCCACTGCTTCTGGGTGGTGGGCTACAAGGAAGGTTAAAGCATTTAAGAACCATCATTAAAAATAAGTATTTAAAAATTAAAGGTACGGTAGCCCTTGCAGGGAGATGGTAGTTTGCAGGAAGAGTCTAGGCTTGGAGTTCCCCTCAGGAAGCATGGGGCCTACAGTCTAAACAGGGTCGCTCTGGTCAGGGACATCCAAAGACAGGGGTGCCTGGGAGGAAACCAAAGCAGTGGCGAAGGGTAACTCTAGCATAGACCAGTGGGCCAGCAGCTTCTCCTGGGAGACTGCAATCTACAGTGGGTTTCTCAGTCACTTTGGGGACAAGGTGAGAGGATCAGCAAGCAGAACATCAGTGACCCGAGGAAGAACGTGGAGCCCAGCTGGTGCAGGGTAAACAAGGAGGTAAATGTGGATGACAGCTGAGGCCGTGGCTACTCCTGCCCCATAATGCTTCCCATGAGGGAAGGGACCTTCCTGCTGGTACCTGCCTTGTTACTACAAAGGAATGGTCCAAGATATCTTCCCCTCAGTTGTACCTACCCCAGGATTCATGTCACTGACATCTGACAGCTTCATGTAATAGCAGCACTCTGGACGCGATATTCCGAGCTGGCCTCTACCACAAAACACTGTTCATCGGCGGGAATAATGGTTGTGGATATGTGATCGTGTCACAATATGTATACCCATTCAAGGATTCACAGGCACTTACATAGTTTCCAGTTGGATACTTAATGGAGCTGTTTGCACATGACTTCAGGTGAACATAAACAATTCCATTGGGTGTTTTCTTTGGAGTAGAATCACAAGGTCAAGAAAGGGTCATTTAGCTTTTGTATGTACTGCCAGTTTCTCAAGTGCTTTTATGTAGAGTATTATTGATGTAGAAACAGAAAAAGCTAGGCTGCATCCTGAGTCAGTGGTCAATACTGAAGCTACAGACATCCCGGTGATGTTAGTGTGTGTGACCCAAGGGGTTCTGGGTCATTTCAGAGAAGTTCTGGTGATATGGGGAGACTTAAAGATACTTTTCCACTGGCTCTTATAAATTATTCCAGATTCTGGCGTGAGGTACAGTGGCACTCACTGATTCCCAAGTACTCAGGGGGTAGAAGCAGAAAGATTAGTTTGAGGCCAGCCTAGACTATGCAGCGGCATCCTGTCTCAAGCCAAGGGCAATTGCCTGGCCTTCGTGGGCTGCTGAGTTCACTCCTAGTGTGACAGAAACAAAGGTAAAAGGTCACTGGTGTTGAGGAAGTATAGCTGGCCATTACATTACCAGTCCCCGCAAGGCTTCCTGTAGATTATACCTCTGGCATTTGGGTTATAGTGGTAATGATTTTCTAGATTACCCTTTTAGAGACTCGAAGGCCACTTGTATAGTAATTTATTCTGGATACAATATTCCATCTTATGGAGCTCATTCTTAAATGGGAGGTCTATTCCACACCCCTCCCTACAAGGCTTAGAAGTTGTCATAGAAGACGAGACGGAAAGATTGTAGGATCCAGAGATGGTGTATGACTGTAAGGAAATGACATTGCACACGGAATCTCACAGCAGTTGTGACAGCATACACAAGGTCTACACTAGCTCAAGCCGGACAAAATACTGGCATGGAGACGGGAGAGGTAAGCATGAAGTCCCACCCCTACCTGAGGATAGTTTCTGGGAAAATCAAAGTTTTTTGTTTGTTTGTTTGTTTGTTGTTGTTTTTTTTAAGTGCGGTCCCTGGGGCTAGAGAGATGGCTCAGAGCTTAAGAGCATGGGCTGTTTTTCCAGAGGTCCTGAATTCAATTCACAGCAACCATATGGTGGCTCATACCCATCTATAATGAGATCTGATGCCCTCTTCTGGCCTGCAGGCAGAACGCTGCATACATAATACATAAATAAATCTTCAAAAAAAAAAAAAAATCTTGGGCTGGAGAGATGGCTCAGCAGTTAAGAGCACTGAAGAGTTCTTCCAGAGGTCATGAGTTCAATTCCCAGCAACCACATGGTGACTCACCCAACCATCTTTAATAGGATCTGATGCTCTCTTCTGGTGTGTCTGAAGACAGCTACAGTGTACTCATATACATAAAATAAATAAATTTTTAAAAAGATAAAATAAAAATCTTTTAGATGTGTTCACTAGTAGGTTGGTGGTACCGGGAGCACAAATTGGACTTAATGAATTGAAAAAATGGAACATAAAGTTGGGTGGGTAGGGAGAGATGGTACAGCTGGGAAGAGTTTGAAAAAGGGAGTAGAATACGATCAAAATACATTGTATGAACATTTCAAAGAACAAAAAAACATTGCAAATAAAAAGCTGAAACTTGGAAAGAAGGTGATTAAAACTCAGGATGTAGGCAGCTCAGCATTTAATTCCAGTACTCAAGCTAATATCTGTGAGAAAGGCCAGAATGATCTATATAAATGAACCAAAAACCAAATTCAGGAAGCAAACAACCCAGTAACTTCAGGAAGTCCCTAAATCTGACCAGATTCCCTAGGCTTCCTCCCCAAGCTTATATAAGCAGTAAGGGCTGCTAAGAAACACTCCTAGACAATCCAAGCATGGCAGTGCCTAGGCAGACATGGTACTGGAAGAGCTGAGAGTCCTACATCTTCAGCTGAAGGCAGCCTGGGAGGAGGCACTGATTCCAGCCTGGGCAGATTGAGGTATAGGAGGCCTCAAAGCCAGCCTACACAGTGAGTTCCTCCAACAAGGTCACATCTATTTGAATAAGACCACGCCTATTAGTGCCACTTCCTATGAACAACCATCGAAACACATGAATCTATGGGGGCCAAACCTATCCAAACCACCACAGGGTGCCTGTCTTTGTTTGTTTTTTGATTTTATTTTTCTTGTGAGAAAGAGAGTCACCCTGTAGCTCAGGCTGGCCTGAAACTCACTATGTAGCCTAAGGCAATCCTCCTGCCTCAACCTCTCCATTGTTATAATTACAGGCAGTCATGTGCTACCATGCCAAGCTTCTTGACATCTCTGTTCATTCTCTCTCTCTCTCTCTCTCTCTCTCTCTCTCTCTCTCTCTCTCCTTTGGGTCAGATTTTATTGGCTCTGCATGCCGACATGTAAAGCATTTGGGAAAGCATTCTGCTGGGACTATAATCCGAAGAGAACTTGACCTAGAGCTGCCAAGCCTCTCTCCTCCCTTCAAGGCTAAAGATACCTACCAAGCTGCTGTGACCAGAAACCCCAAACTATGAAAAGAAGACAAAAAAAAAAATAGCAACACTTAAACTCCTAGGTCTCTCTGCATCTAGTCCCAGGGAGGACATAAGAATTCATTCTCTTTCTTCGTCTGCTTCTCTCCTCTGTCTGGCCATATCTTGTGTCTGTGACCTCACAGTCTTAGGAGATGCTTGTGAGCAAAGTTTCTTCTCCCCATTCTTAGACCACCACCTAAACCTTGCTTTCTCTCCAGCATCTGTCTCTAGGGTAGACAGTTGTTTTTGTGTAGGATGAGTTTAGTAATTTCAGCTTCAGCTGACATCTGGGCTACACAAGGCAGTGTTGAACAACATCTGCTGTCCGTCAAGAGGAGACTAATGTAGAAATGCTAACATGTGAAGTCTGGGAGATGGGAAGATTCATGGATGGAATTAAAAACCAGGGCAAACGCAGCTGAGGAGACTGAGGTTAGGGGAAGCAGGGCTAGGCTGGGAGACCGGGTGGGTTCTATGGTTGTGAACCCTGTGCTGTGGTTTAAATCTTTGTCTCCTCTGAAACTCGGGTTGAGACCATGACTCACTCAGCTTTTCTTCAACCCAGGACCATCTGCCCAAGGCTCCACCCACAGTGGGCTGAGCTTTTCCACATGGAGCCTTAATCAAGAGAGTGACTCCCATACTTGCTTGCAGACCAATCTGATGGTGACATTCTCACAACTGAGGTTCCACTTCCCAGATGACTAGCTTTTGTCAAGTTGATAAAAATTAACCAGAACGGTGAGGGAGGGCTTCCATGTCACCAGGTCACTCCAACTTGGGGTCTCCATTTAACCAGGTCCAGCCTAATAAATGTATTTGCCATTTACCTCCATTTCTTGAAAGGTCTGTTCTGTGGTTATCTAACACTTGATTGGCCAGCATAGAGAAGCCAGCAGTATTGCCTGGAATGCAGGGAGCTTCAACTTTCCACACCTCTGAGTTAAACAACTGTAGAGCATACAGATCATTAGAGCAATAGGGTCAGTTTCCCCTGTTCTGTGACAAAGTAGGTAGGTGAACCTTTACCACATAGTAGGTGTATACTCTCAGTCAGAACAGAAAAGTTTGAAGCCGGCCTCAGCCAGTGTTGGGACTTCAGGCATGGCTAGCTCTTTGAAAGCTTGTAATCTGTTCCCCAGGACTGTGCAAGTGTCATGAGGGCGCACACACTGGGATGACTTCGGAACTGCCCAGTCACTCTCAAGGAGATTCCATCAGCCAGAGTCCAGGAACCCCACAGCCACCCCACTCCCTGATCAGTGGCTGAAATTTGATCTTGCTGGTTTGAGAATCACAAGGATGAAGTGCAGAGTGAATTTCAGAGCAGAGCAAGAGTAGGGGGAAGCATTCCTGAATGCTGTCTCCCAAGAAGTCTGTGGCTGTGGAGAGGTTGAGGTAAGTTAACTCTGGAACCATCAAACCAGGAACAACACTTGGAGTTTTGTCTTTGCCTTCTCTGGAGCTGGGGATGGAATGCAGGGTTTCCACTGTGCAAACCACACTCTTTCTGAGCTACACCTCCAGCCTTACAGCTGGACTTTTATGACATCCCCTGTGGCAACCTTTACCTCCACAAGCAGGAACTTCTGCATCCCCATCAGCCAACCTAAAGGAGCAAAGGAAGGCAAGTTACCGACCTCACTATGTGGGGAAAGCTTCACCAGAATAAAGAAAGGTAGTTCTTCTGGGGCCGAGGGAGTTTACAGGACAGCCCTGGGTACAGATGATTAGAGGGTCTCATCACAGAGCTCCCTGGTAAGTATTGCCAAGCAGTGGCATTGGAAGCTGCTTCCCACAAGCAGTGGCATTGGAAGCTGCTTCCCACATACATATATACATGTGTGTGTGTATACATATATATGTGTGTGTATTCATACAATCATACATGTTATGTATGAATATATTATTTTATGATAACTTGTTGGCCAGTTATGTTGGATTAAATTGGGTTAAAGTTTACTTAGGTAGGTTGAGTGCTGCCTTGTTAAAAACCCCCACCCTTTATCCGGAAAACAAACATTTGCCAAAATTGCCTGAAGGGAAGGTTGTCACAGAGGAACTAAGGTCATGTTGTACATCCTCTTTCATTTTGCTAAGAGAAAAGTTCTTTTACAGACCAAGATCACTGTTATTTGCAAGGCCTGTATTGCTACCTGCCATGTATTATTGTGTTTATGATGTATGATTATATAAAACAGCTTGCTTTCCAGCCCATCAACGAAATGTTTCTCCCACCTCTCCACGCATGGCTGACTTCTTGCTGGGTGGAATTTTCTTTAACCAGCAGAGGGGTTGTTATTGACAGAAGCCTCTGCACATCCTTGGAGAGAATGCTGTATCTTTAATTTGCAGCTGGTTTTCTGTGTTTGTCACTGCAGCCAAGACCGGCAGTTTGTATTCTGAGGCGTTCCGTGCAGTTTGTTCTCTAGAGCTGAAGTGAAGTGTCATGGAGGCACAAACTCTGGTGTGACTTCTGAAATTTTAATTTTTGCACAAACAACCTTTTATTTTCGTGGATGTGTTTTCATCACTACCTGTCGGCTTGGTGAGGAGCCCTAGCAGGAATTGGGGGCTGCCTGTCAAGCATGTGTTCACGTCTTTTAACTCTAACAGGACTCAGCTGCACCTCAGCACTCAGTGCACAGTCTTAAAGGAGACATCTGGTGATTCTGTGCAGAGCCAGTCAGTGCCCGCAGCCCCAGAAACTCCAGGAAGTCCCTGGATGGCAAGAGTTTGCCTTCCAGTGTGGCCGGCACAGCCACTGGTCTGTTTCTACTTTTGACACATAAAGGTTGTAAATCTCAGGTATGGGGAAGCTGCAGTCCGGTTTTTCCAGCCTCAGATACACCAGTAAAAGGGATAAATCATTTCCCCTCGATTGTCCAGGCTCTCTTCCCGGCTGAAATCTCTCCATTCACGTTCTCTTCCTCCGAGGTCCCGCCTCCAGCTCAGGGAACGCCCATCGACAAGGGCCCCGCCCTCTCGCAGTGCGCAGTGCGCAGGCGCAATCCGTATCAGCCGGCCTCTGCCGCAGTCCTTGGCGCCAGAGACGCTGCAGCATCTCAGCACTAGAGGCTTCTCTGCTCGCTCCTGGTCCATCCTTCGTCCTCTACCTCATCTGGCGCCATGGCGAAGCCATTGACGGACAGTGAGAGGCAGAAGCAGATCAGTGTGCGTGGCATCGCCGGGCTAGGCGACGTGGCCGAGGTGCGGAAGAGCTTCAACAGGCACCTGCACTTCACGCTGGTCAAGGACCGCAATGTGGCCACTCCCCGCGACTACTTCTTCGCTCTGGCACACACGGTTCGCGACCACCTAGTGGGCCGCTGGATCCGCACGCAACAGCATTACTACGAACGGGACCCCAAGGTGAGCAGCCCGCCCTCCCTGGGAGGGAGACCGAGCTTAAGCAGGGCGTGCCCCGCCCCCCAGTATCGCCCACGGGCCTGGTCCCTGTTGCTCTGTGGTCATCAGTGACCAATGAAGTGACAGTAGAGTTAAGCATCCTCCTTCGAAGGACGCGTGCGTACCGGCGCCAGCGGGTTTCGTTTTAATTGAGAACCATCCCCTTGCTCCCCGGCTCGCAGTCCTCAATCCCTAAGTAGGGCTTTGAGTGGCCCTTGTCCACCTCAGTCAGTCCCTCGGTATATTGTTGTCTGGAATCTGGCAATATGGAGCCAGACCTCTCTGCCCTCGGCGGAGTTGAGTGTCCCAGTGAAATACCCTAGGGGTCTGCTCTTGCGTAGTCCAGGCTGATTTTCCGGCTGGTGTCCAGCTGTGCACTTCCGAGTGGCTGCAGTGTTGGTGCTTCCTCTACTCCCCACTCCCCTCCCCCTTTGTTTTTCTGCAGCTCCGAGTGACGACCCGGGGACTGGAACCTGATATGGTAGTTTTATGAGTTGGAAAGGGGTGGGATCAGTAATCTGCTGGGAATTGTCCTGTCCCGTGCTCCCCTGTCTCCCCTCACCCCCTACTCTGAGACTGAAGAGAAGAAAATCATTTGTAATCCCTACCTAAAACAGGAGGGATCAGAAACTCAAAGATGGAATCCTCACAGGGAAGGCTGCCTTTGAGGTTTCCGCCTTGGCAAAACTTGTTTGGAAGTTGCTTTCGCTATTTTGCAAACCTTTGTTCTTAGTAGGAAACAAAATACCTGACCACAGTCTTTTGACAGTTCTCACCACTCCACCTTCCAACACTTCTCAGCCCTGTCTGCTGGCCTGTTAACTCTACACAATTAAGCTGGCCTGAAACCCATGGAGACCTTGCAGCCTGCCTCCGAAGTGCTGGGATTAAAGGCAGTGCTGGGATTAAAGGCCTGTGCCAGCTCCACCCAGCCCCCAGTGGTCCTTATTCTTCGCCATTTATGTTTCCAAGTAATTTCTGTTCCTAAATACACAGGTATGCATATTTGTATGTTGCACAATTTTGTGGCTTTTGTTTCCTCCCAAACCATTTGTGGCTTCACTCATAAACAGAGCTCCGGGTCAATTTATGGATGTATCATATTTTTTTTGCATATCCTCCTGTTGCAAGATTTTCCTTGGCCTTTCTTCCTTTCTTCCTTCCTTCCTTCCTTCCTTCCTTCCTTCCTTCCTTCCTTCCTTTCTTTTCTGCTTTGGTACAGAGAATTCTGCCTACCCTGTTTTAAGATAGAATGAAAACTAGTAAGGAAAAGACTTGCCTGTCTGGGGCCAGTTAGTAGTGATCTATCTAATTTGCAGTAGAAACCTGGGCACCCAACAACTGCCTTACTGACTGAGCTTTAGGGTAATTTTTATAGGGCATTAAAGTATATTTGATAATTGCTAAGACTAAAATCAATTGCTTTCCAAGCTCATTCTGAGGCTTTTTCCTTCCTGGAATAAAATGATGAGGACAGGCTGTTAGAATGCTAGTCGGGCTTCTTCCTATTTAGTATGCAAGGCAGCTTCTAAAGAAGTGGCCCCGAATGGCTAAAACAGGTTATTGCAACAAGGGCTTGGGATAACTGCCAGGGAAGCTGGCCAGGAGCAGAGACTCCCCCAGAATGCCTTGTTAGTGGAAGAGCTGTGTTGCTCAGACTCACTGGTGTTGTCCAAACAGTGGATGGCAAGGGATACAGCTCTGCCTGCATGTTCAAGGTCACTTCAAGGTCACTTCCCAGGAGTTGGAGGACACAGTAGGGCTCCTGTCCTGAGTCTAGTCCTCTCTGACAGCAGTCTATTGAACAGGTATCGCGGTATGTTCCTGTGGGCTCAGCTACCTTAGAGTTTGAGGTACCCTTAGCATAGTCTCCTGTCTCACTCAAGAGGCAGGAGAGGTGTGGCACAGTGGTAGAGCCCGGATGTGAGTGTTTGATACCCAGGTTTTCAGTGTTTGTCCCAGTAACTGATGGCTGACCATTAGCCAGTCCACCTACCTCTCTGTACCATGTGAGGCGAGTACTTCCAACAAAACACCTCAGAGGCATCCCAGGCTCTGGCAGTGCCTGAGGGATCTGAAAGCACGGTGGCCTATTTGATAAAGCCGTGGTTTTATTATTATTTTTCTTTTATGCACACTGCAGCTGCTCACGCTCGCTGGAGGGGAGATTAGAAAACACATGGACTAGCAGAGCAGTGTTAAGTGTAGTTAAGCCACATTGGAAGTGTGGCTCAGTTTGTTTTCTGCCTCTTTTCTCTACCCTGGTAGAAACATTTGGGGCTTTTTTCTTTTTTACTTTGCTTCTTATTATATGTAAAACTTTTTGTTGGCATGTGAGTGTGCATACATGTGCATGAGGCCGGTGCATCCCCTACCAAAATCCATGTGCTGTAGACCAGAGAAGAACTCTCGGCAGTCAGTTCTTTCTGGCGTGTGGGTCCTGGGAACACTACTTGGATCAGGTTGGTGGCTGTAACCTTCCCCTGCTGAGTCACCTGACAGCTCCTAGTTTTTAAAGCTGTCCGTTTGTTCAGTCTTGGGAGTGTACAGCCCTAAGACTTTCTTAGACCCTTCTGTGGCTGGTGATTGTTCTTTTACTTAGTGGCATCGTGCTTTTGGCTTTTCTTAATTATTTCTGTACACCAGTCTCAAGCCTAGTGTCCACGGAAGCCAGAAGAGGGTGATGGTATCTCCTGGGACCTGAGTTACAGATAGTTGTGACCTGAGGTGTGGGTGCTTGGGATTGAACCCAGGTCCTCTGGCAGCTGGCGCTTTAACCAGAGTCATGTCTCCAGCCCTAGCATGGAGGTTTGTTAGAAACAGTAATTACACTCATAATATAGATTCTTGTAATTTTTTTTGACAAGGTCTAGAAGTTCATCCTGAAATGGCAGCCCCTTGGAGGGCACCCAGTTTAGGGACCTCTGCACAGCAAGGGACCTGTATCTAACCCTTTTTTCAATTTTTGTTTTACCTGGTGGTACTGGAGATCAAACCTAAGGTCTGAAGCTTTCTGGGTACACTTACCACTGAGAGTGTGAATACTTTCAGCCCAAACTCTTTTCCATTCTGATTTTTTTCATTTTCCCACTTTGTGATATGTGTTTGGGTTGATCCCCACACCTCTCACCCCAACCCCTTTTAGGTGGGATCTCTCTGTGTTACCCAGGATGGCCTTGAGTGCTACCCCATACCAGCTAGCTAGGTGTAATTTTTAGCCTTTCTTAGCCTCAAGCTTTTTCATCTTTAAAACAAAGAGTTGAGCTAGGAAGTCTATTTTTGAAGCTTTTGTCGTTCTAACATGGTCAGGTTTTATGTTTGCTTGTAAAATGCCCCCATTTAATGTTGACATTCCCTTTATCCAGAAATGCTGGGAACCAGAAGAGTTCAAAGCTATCTTTTGTTATGCAGCAAGTTTGAGATCTGCATGAACCGTTCTGGAGACCCTGTCCCAAAGACCTGTCTCGCTAGGTGTGGTGGCACATGGTTTGAGGCATAGGCGGGCTGGTTTCTGGGTTCAAGGCCTGGTCTGCATTGTAAGTTCTAGGCTAGCCAGGGCTATGCTGTAAAACCCTACCTTGGAGGAGGGAAAGAGGGAAGAGAAAGAAGGGGAGGAAGAAGAGAAGGAAGAGAAGGAAAAGGAGAAGGAAGAGGAAGAAGGAGGAGGAGAAGGAGAAGAGGAAGAAGAGGAGGAGGAAGAGAAGAAGAAAAGAAGAGGAGAAGGAGGAAGAGGAGGAGGAGGAAGAGGAAGAGGAGGAAGAAAAGAAAGAAGACCAAAAATCAAAGTCTATCCAGAAAGATTTGAACAACATGTAACATCAAAGGTTCAAATTAGTAGAAGGCCTCAGTGAAAGTAAGACATTGTGATGTAGTCAAACACTGGGTCTGAACCTTGGTGAGTCACAAGCTAAAATAAGCATAGCCAAGGCATAGGTAGAACAAGACTTATGATCTACAGCAAACTTATGGTATGGAAGTTATATCCAAAGCAATGCCCTCTGAGAACAGAGCAGGCATTGAAATGTTATTCCGAAGGCCTGTGGATATACAGGAGTGGCTTACTCCTAAGCATGCTTAGTTAAGTAGTGGACTCCCGAGTACACTTGTTCCAAGGTCAGGGAGCATACATTTAAAATATTAAAGTGTGAGACCTTGTCTCAAAAAAGAAAAGAAAGATTAAAGCAAAGATCTTGGCACTTGCATCTGTATTATGAACGTTTTGCTAAAAATGAAGTAAAGATATTTGAATGTGCCTTGATGGAGGAGTCTGCCCCTAAAGGTGCCTACTTCTCTTTGTGGCTAACAAGTGCAGAGGATGCATTAAATTTGAGTATGAAGTCAGGAGCTAAACTCAGTTTGGGCCACCAGAGCAAATAGCAGATTAAATGCATTTACAAGAGTCAGCAAAATCACGTTGCTATCATGTGCAGGTGCTTGGTCTTCTGTGTAGGTCTTTGAATAATTGGTTGAGTAACCCGTGGAGTTTGGTAACATAGGTATGAGGCCTGATGGTATCAGTAGGTTGAAGACAAAAACAGCTCTTCTAAGAAGATAGTCACAGTGAGTTTGTATGGTCTTGCAGTGTGTCTGGACCAGCTGCTGAGGAAGGTAATCTGGCAGCCTGGCCATTCTGTGAGCACCTCATCTGGAGCTTTGTAGAGACAGTGGGAGCTAATGCTGAAATCTTGACCTTACTAGTCTCCTGATGTGTTCCCACTTGTATGTATAAAGGTACTCTTTCCCTCCAGAAGGCTTCCCCAAGAGCAGGTAATGTCCCAACAGCAAGGAATGCCCCCAAGGCAGGTAATGCCCCAACAGCAGGTAATACAAGCCTCTGGCTTCAGACGGTTGGTTGGCAAGCTGTTCAGTGTTGACTAGAAAAAGACTCCTGTCAGTGAGCATGCACCTTTGGCCCTGCTCTGACAGGCTATGATGGTTAATTTTATGTGTACACTCGGCTAGGACACAGTGCCTAGACATTAACATTGTCCTGATTTACAGGAAGGTGGTTTTGGGGTGAGGTTAACACTTAAATCCATAATTTGTTTTTACATTTTATTTGTCTTAAAGACACTTCTCCCTGTGTATAGCTTTTCCCACCTCAACCTCCCGGCTGGGATTATAGGCATATACCACTCCATTTAGCTTTGATTTAATTAAAAATTTAATTGCTACTGCCTTGCTCAATGTTGTGTCGCCATGAGGAGGTACCATGACCACAGCAACTCTTATAAAGGAAACTATTTCACTGGGGCTGGCTTACAGTTCAGAGGTTTGGACCATTGTCATCATGGCAGGAAGCATGGCAGCATGCAGGCAGTCATGAATTAGCTTGAGAGTTCTACATCCTGATCCACAGGCAGTAGGAGAGAGAAACAGACTTGGCTTCAGCATTCGAAACCCCAAAGCCCACCCGCAGTGACAGCGCTGAGGCCACACCTCCTGATAGTGCCACTCCCTGGTAACCTAGCATTCAAATGTATGAGTCCATGGGAACCATTCTTATTCAAACTACCATAGACCTCATTCAGAAATGTCTGGGTTCTGGACTGCTATGGAAAAGAATTTCAGAATGCTGTAAAGCCAGGAAGTTTATTAACATTAAACAAAAGCGAAAAGGATTCAGTTCTGCAGTTGGAATGCTTGTCTGGCCCGCACAGAGGGCTGGGTTTGACCCAGGAATTAACATACATAGGTGCCTTGTAGCGTACAGTGCGATTCCAGCAACCTAGTGGATCAGGAGAATCCAATTCAGGCTCATCCTTGTCTGCCTAGCGAAGTCAAGGCCTGACTGAGTCCGAACTGTCCAACCGTTAGTCACCTGTGGGATTCCCCTGGCAGCCAGTCTCCATTCTCGGGGCTTGCTTGCAGTTACCTCTTAAACAACACCAGCTGTGGCTGGATAACAAAGACTCCACTCCTTTGCTTTATTCTGTTTTGCATTTTGTTATTGTTTGAGGCAAAGGGTCACTTAGCCCCCAGCTGCCTCCTACCTCCAAATCCTTCTATCTCTGCCTCTCTGCTGGGATTATAGGTCTGTGCTACATGTCTCCAGCAGTGTTCACTTCACATTTATTACTCTTACCACTTGGAAGAATGAGGAAAATAAAACAAGGGTTCAGGCGCCCTGGCCATGAAGACTAAAAGCTGCTTTTGCAAAGACCTGAGTACTTCCCAGTACTCACATTGGATGGTTCCCAGCTGTCCGTAACTCCAGCTCTAGGACAATCTGACATCTCTGGCCTCCACAGGCACTGAAAACCCTGCACATAGCTACCCACAGACCCACATCCAAACATATAATTTAAAATGAAAAAAAAAATAATTCTATTGGGGAACCCAGAAAGACCCTGCCTCAAAGAGATAAAATGGAGAGTGATAATAGGTAGAGTCAGATACCTGTTGCCTTCCTCTGGCCACATAGATGTGTGCAGATCACACTTCTGTTGGTGCTAGGTTTTGAATTCAGGTCTTGATTAAGGCCAGCAAACATTCTACCCTGAGCTATACCCTGTGCCCTTTCTATGAGTTCCACAGCTTTATTGTCATGATTCTAGATTTAAAGTTTGCAAGAGGCTGACTATGTGGTGCATTTAGTCCCAGCACTTGGGAGGCAGAGACCGGCAGAGTTCTGTGAGTTAATGGCCTAATGTACATAGTGAGATCCCGTCTCAAAACAGGATTTGTATGACTCACAAGCAGACTTCCCCACAGTGAAAGTCTTTCATTTGGGGGCTCGTCCGGGATCGGTGACCACCCTGGTCTCTGAAGGCCCACTTGGAGGTGAGATAGCGTCTGTGTCTTTGTCTGTGTCTTTGTGTGTTGTGCTGGCTAAACTCTGGGTCTGTATTTGCTTGTGAGTTCTGGTTTTGTAGTTGCTCTCATCTCAGATAGAGTCAGAGGCTCGAGTCTCAGGAGAGACGGGTGTGAGTGGTAGACGTGCCAGGGACTCACTGACTGCGCTGTCCTGGGAGACGTCCCAGGAGGTGAGAAGGGACCCCAGGGACCCCAGGGACGCCTGGGAGATTCCCATCTGGGTGCCAGTAAGGATTCGGTGATTCTCCTGGATTGGAGAAAAGACCCACCCTTCTGTCCGTCTGTATTTCTAGAATGGTCTTTGTCTGTGTGTCTTAGGTCTTTGTTTTGTGTTACCATTGGTATTCTGGAAGGCTAGAGCACACAACTTGTCAGTTGAGATTAAGAAGGGACCGTGGCAGACTTTTTGCTCCTTGGAGTGGCCGACATTTGATGTCGACTGGCCTCCAGAGGGCACCTTTGACTTAACCATTATTTTTGATCTGCTCTCCTTCTTCATCTGTCTTTGGTGTCCCCTTGGGAAGGAGGAGTGAAGTGGAATCCACTCCCCTTCTGTCTGTGGTTGAGAAGGAAGAGTGATGTGGAATCCGCTCTCCTTCATCTGTCTTTGGTGAGCTCACAGAAGCTCTCATCTGAGTCAGTTCAGTTTTGTGGTGATCTCGCGGTGGCTGCTTGTTTTTTCTTTTTGTGCGTACTTTTGTTTTTGTTTTTGTTTTTGGTTTTGGTTTTTTTTTTGTCTGTTAATCTTTTGATTGTCTTTCTGTGTGACTGAATGCTATTTGTCCTCTTCAGCGGACCTCTATTTTCTGGACTCTCTTGTTTTCTCACCATCCCACTTGAGATGCTTGTTAGTAGCTGTTACAGGAAATACAGAATCCTACTAGAGGCCAGAAAAAAATGTTCCAGACATGGATGGAAGGCCTTCACTTCTGCCTGTTGACTTCAGTACACCTGAAGGTAGGGAGTGCCAGGTCTACTGTCAGACTCCAATGGTGGGTCTCTGAGGGGCTGAAAAAACGTCCCACCAATTTGGCTAAAGTAAGGAAAAGATATGAAGAAAAACTTGCAGAAACTTGAAGGGTTAAGCTAAGTCGCTGAGAGAGTTAGTGTAAGTTGCAAAGAAAGTAAGGTTGAAGTGTGGATCAGGGTCTGTGCACAAAAGTGGACAGCACCTAGTAGCTGTAAGAGGCAGACAGAGAGACTGAGAAAAAAAAAAGACAAAAAGAGCAGAAAGCTAGGGAAGGAGAGAGACAAAAAGAAGAGGAAGCTAAAGAACTAAGGAGAGATAAAAGACAGAGACAGAAGCACATGAGGGATGGTTCAAGAGCTGGTTTAGTAGATCTCCTTGGATGACTACTCTGATATCTTCCCTTATGGGACCCTTCTTAGTTTTGCTTCTGCTTCTGATCATAGGTCCATGTGTGTTAACTAGTTACCTTCATTAGAGAAAGAATAAGTGCTGTACAGATTCTGATGCTACGCCAACAGTATCATGCTTTAGGAGGACAAGAAAACCAATATTATAAAGATACTAAAATTTAGTTCTATGATTAGAACTAGCCACTGGAAGCGGTGAATGAAAGAATAAAAAATTCAGCTAAGAAGTCAGAAGTTTAAAAATGCTATCTCACCCCTAAGAAGCCCTAAATACCTCAAATTCCAGACCCTGCCCTCTACCTGTAAGTAGGTAAAAGGTCACATTTCTTGAGCCTGCTCTCCCAGGAACTAGATAAAAGGACTTAAGATAAGGCCCTTAGATATGTGATTTCCAACCTAGTAAAGATAATAGAAAGCTTCTCCCAGGAACTAGCTGACCATAAAGTTAGATTAAAATCTTAGAGAACAACCTTGAGAAGCAGGAAGCTTCTCCTAGGAACTAACGACCATAAAGTTAAGCAATCTTGAGAGACAGGAAACTTTTCCTTGTGATTTTTCATATGACACCATCCCTGCCACCTTGGGTTGTGGCTTCTTCCTTTAAATACCCCTTCTCCCAGCTACTGGTCGTAGAACTCCACTGTCCCTGCGTGGGATATGAGTCTCGACCCCAGTGCACTGGTTCCTATCAATAAACCTCGTGTAAATTACAGCAAGGACAGTCTTACATGAGTTCTTGGGGGGTCGAGTCATCCCGAGACTTGAGTGAGGGTCTCCCCGCTCCAGGGGTCTTTCAACAGTACTTATCAAATTAGGTCACAGGAGTTGTTGCGGGCAGGCCACATATCCTACAGCAGATGCCGTGCTTGGTCTGTAAGGCCGATCTAGGAGTGATACCCCATGCCCCAAACACACACAAGAACTGAAGAACTGAGATGCTGTATTATGGATACTGTGCTATGGTTAGAAGGTAAGGGCAGGTCTTGTCTGCTAGGTAGGAGAACACCCCCCCTACTCCCCCACCCCCCGCCACCGCCTAGTGTTTCCTCTCCCACTAGACCTCAGTTCACACTGGGAAAATGTCTGGGCTTTGTTCATCCTATAGGAAGGAAGCAGGAGGGCAAAGACCTAGGCTCTGGTATGGCTCTCAGTGTCTAAAGGGACAAGGAGCCTTCCAGAACCCGGCCTGTGGTTTACTGTGCTCACTAGTCTGTCATTGTGTGCTTGTGTCATATGAGTGTCTTTAGACGGGCAGCGGCAGTCAGTTGATGGGTAAATTCTGTGTGTATGAAAAATGCACAGAACTAGATAGACAAGGAGTGTGGCCACATGATCCTGGGAACAGGAAGACAGATCTCAGACCAGCTGACTACATACAGTCTTGATTATCTTGATGAAAGCATTTGCCCAAGTCTTTGTTTTGTGCCCAGAGTGTGGAAAATTCTCTTTCCTTTTCCACCACGGTGCCCAGCCATTTCTGCAAATGCTGTTTCTGCAAATGGAGACTCTTCATTTAAGGATTTTGTTCAGAAGAGGGAAAAGGAGTTTGCTGAGGATTGTGACGTCTAAAAGGCTCAGCAGTGATTGGACCAGGTGTGGTGATGATGGCACACGCATGTCTGTAATTTCAACACTCAGGAGAGGCAATGGAATCACAAGTTCAGGGCCAGCCAGGGCTACCCAGCTAGGTCTTGTCTCAAAACCCAGAAAAGAAGACAATATAAAAAATATCAGTATTAAGACTCCACCTGCTGCTATTCAGTTCCATTTCTGTGGAGTCCTCTGCCTTCTAAGGTTGCTTTGGAAGGTTACTTATATCCTATTTGTGTTCAAATTTCCACCTGCATAGCCAGAGAGCTTCATTACTGCTTTCCTGGGATGTTCCTAGTACTGTAGGCTTTGCGTATAATTAACTAACATTGAAAAGGGGGTTGAAGACTATAGAGTGGCTCACGGGTAGAGTACTTGCCTACATGAGGGAAGCGTTGGAGTTCCATTCTTAAACAAAAGCAACCTCCAAACAAAGGCTAAATACTTTCTGTAGGTAGATGGACAGACTCCAGAGAAAGGCCAACAGTGATGTGAGGGTTTAGGGATCCTGCTGCCATTCTCTAGCTGGTGAAGGGAAGGTGATTCTCTCACCCGTGTCCCTGAGTGGGGAAGCCCAGAGCACCATGGTCCTGAAGGGTAGGCAAGGCTAAGGCTGAGCACTGAAGAGTGGCTCTCAAGCTGGGGCTTGGATAGGTGTCCTCACAGCTTCTTCCCAGGGTCGCCACTGTTGAGTTCTGCAATGACCCTTTAAAGTGGTGTGATGTGTGAGCCCCAGTCTGGCACCTTGGAAACTGCAGGGTGGCTGTGTTGTGCTCAGGCCTGGATTGGGTCTCAGTTTGAACCATCAAGTCTGTCCATTTTCTTGGCTGGCTCCTCCAACAAGCTTCTTTTAGTTGCAGGATTTACTCTACCGTCTTAAGGAACCGGGAAAAACAGTATTAACACAGATGACGAGAATGAAATTCTTAAAAAGCCAGTTGCAAAAACCCTAAAAAAAAGCATCTCCCAACTGTCAAGGCCAAGGCTCCCATTGGTTGACCAGTGCTTCTGGCTGTCCCTGGCCAGTGGCTTCTCCGCTTATGTGGAGGAAGCTGCCTGGTAGTGATCAGCTTGGTGGGAAAATGGAATCAGAGGTTTCAAGTGTAGGCCCAGTATGGTTTGGGAGCCTGGGTGAATCTCTTGAGATTCACAAGCCCATTTCTTTTCAGAGTGCTGGTTGGAAGGTACACATTTTGGCAGAAAGGACAAACTAAAAAACTTTAAAAATATAGATTTGGGGCTAAACATGGTGGTGCATACCTTTAATCCCAGCACTTGGGATGCAGAGGCAGGAGGATCTCTGAGTTCAAGGCTGTCAAGGCTGGCCTGATCCCCAGAGAGAGTTCCAGGTGTCGGCCACACAGTGAGACCCATGTCTTAAAAAGATTGCTGGGGAGATGACTCAAACGAGTTCAGATCCCTGAAATTCCAGTAAAACCTGGATCTGGTGGCGTCATCTGTAATGTTAGTTAGTACTCCTGTATTGAGAGGGGAGGAGGAGACAGGGGAATCACCTGGAAGCTCAGAGGCAAGCTTGACTGAAATCTGCAGTGCAGCAGCAGAAACAAAAGGAGAAACTGTCTCCGTGAGGTGGGGGTGAGAGCTCATTCCAAAAAATGTCATGTATTCTCCACACAGCCATCATGGAACATTGGAGCATACATGCCCACACTTGAACACAAGTTTAGGAAAAGCAAAGTAGAACATTTAAAAAGGAAGGATCTTACTCCTAACTGGTCAACTTTTTATAGTCTCTTAGGGAGAACTCAACAGTAGATAAATGGGCATACACAGGCCTGTATATGCAGTATACCCAATTGTACACGTTACCTGTGCTTTCAGAGTTACCTATAGTCAACTGCAGTCTTAAGATGTTAAATAGAGAATTCTAGAAACGAACCCATAAGGCTTTTCTTCGTGTTAAAGTCATACAGTCATATAATGTATTTTGATCAAACCACTTGGTCCCCCAGTTCCCCTATGCCTTCTTTCTCTCTCAACTTCATGTGCTTTTTTTTTTTTATGTCTTTTTTTTTAAGATACACTGAGTCCACTAAGTATTGTCTATATGTACAGTGGTGTAGGACCCTCTACTGAAGTATGGGCAGCTTTTCAGGGGGAGCATCTCTGAGAAAAACATACTCTCCCACCCCCAGCAGCCATCGGTTGTCAATATCTTTTCAATTAGGGGTGGGACTTCACGAATCTTCCCCCATGTTTGTGCCAGGATTGTGACTGGCTTGATATTGTGCAGTGCTTGTGAGTGCAGACAGGTGCAGTGCTTGTGTGTGCAGACACGGCTGCTGTGAGTTCGTGTATCCAGCAGCCCTTTCATGTCCAGCAAATAATGTTTCAGTGCAGACCACTTGAACTTAAGCTCCTTCTGCTCCCTCTCCTGATGGTCTTTGAGCCTTGGAGGGAGTGGATGTGACGTAGATAATGAGAGCTGAGCGCCCTGAAAGATGAGAAATTAGGGGGCCACTTACTGAATGTTGAGCACCATGAAAGCCAGAGGCATGCAGCGACCAATTGGTACCAGCTTGATTCTCCATGTCCTATAACTCAAGGGTGTGGTATCTTCAACAATAGGTATTAGTCATCAGGTTTTGTGTGTGTGTGTGTGTGTGTGTGTGTGTGTGTGTGTGTGTGTGTGTGTGTGTGTGTGTAACAAAGCGCAATGGCCTGGAGTATTTGGGAGGTAGATCTATGAGACCCCTCTGAAATCCATTTCCGATATTAACAACACCATAAGCTTTCATTTGTATACTGTTCAGAGCACTGCAATGGACTCTTGCATGCATTCCTTGCCGGTGTCATTCCCTTGTCCAGGATGTTCTAATTGCCCCTTAGTCACTTTGTGGTGCTTGTAACTGTCATATGGACTATTTCAGGATCATAGTGTATTCCAGTGACTTACTTTATTGGCTGGTCCCAAAGCACAGGGCAATGCTGGCGATTTTCATTTCAAATAGAGGCTGTACAGAGCTTCCTTTACACAAACAGTGAACATTCTTGACCTAAGGAAAGAAGAGTAGGCTGGGGCTGCTGATGTGTTACAAAGTAAGATATTTTAGAGAGGCACCATAACCACTAGAGTGTGTTCCTTGTTAATATCAAATAACAATATTATATTTTCATTTATAAGTTAAGCACACATATACATACATATTCACAAATATTTTGAAAAGACATAGTACATATTGGTTGACAGTCTCTTATCACAAACACATAGAACCATAGTGTTTTTAGATTTTGGAGTTTGGAGTATTTGCATAAACCTGACTATTCCAACATCTCTCTTCTGGAAAAAAAAAAGAAAAGAGAAGGAAGGAAGGAAGGAAGGAAGGAAGGAAGGAAAGGAAGGAAGGAAGGAAGGAAGGAAGGAAGGAAGAAAGAAAGAAAGAAAGAAAGAAAGAAAGAAAGAAAGAAAGTAAGTGTCAGATGAGAGGTGCTCAACCCATGTAGAGTTTATTTTAAGGCATCTGTTGAGAAGTTTGGAGAAGCTCACGCTTGGGTAAGGCCAGGAATACACTATGTACACAGTACGTAATGAAAAAGAATTGCTATGCCTGGACCTTAGCACTCAGTGTTTCCCTAGGTGGCTTGGGATCTAGCTGGACTCTGTGTGCTTTCACATTTGTTAATAAGCCTCGCCTGGACAGGACTTATGGCTTCTTTCTCACTATGGAAACTCTATAAAGTAATATGTTGGCTCAAGTGTAGTGCAAATAAAGCGTAAGGAGATTAAAAGGAAGAAGCAATGGGCTGTGAACCAGATAGTTGTTAGCAGCTGCTGTGATTAGCGCTGTCTAAGGACCTGCTAGTTACCCTGCAATGTGTTTCTGTCACTTAAGAGATAATGAAATTTGGATAGAAATTCAGTATTAATTCATTTAATTAAGCAAAGAATGGGGGAGCAGAGTCCAGACTCTAACTGGTGATTTTTAATATAGTTTTTCAATGGTTAGCTTTAGTGTTCTGGAATTGTCTCCTTTTGACATTTTATTTCCTGTTCTGGGACACTAACTCTGCCTGTTTTGGGTGTTTTTTCCCTCATCAATATCAGTATTTTTTTCCCTCTAATTCTTTTCATGTCCATTTGTCCAGTCTTACTCTGCCACATTTTTGATCCGGGCTTTGCTATTGTTGATTCCGAGATAACCTTTGAGGGGTGAGTTTTTGTTTTGACCAGGTCATGTTTCAGTGCATAGATACATTGTTTTATAAGCTAAGCATTCCAAATCCTAAGAATTATTTTCTTTTTGTTCTCCCTCCTTCTTCTCAATACGCTGTACCTTGAACTTGTGATCCTTCTGCGTCTGCCTTCCGAGTCTGGAATTACAGGACTGTACCTCATTCTCAGCCTGTGTATGCGTGAGTTTGCTGTCCGGTGCAGGCCAGAGATGTGGTTGTATTTTCCTCTGTCTCTCAGTTTTCCTTCTTGTCTGTGCTCAGTTAAATCCTTTGTGGTTCTTGATGTTTGGAATGGGGTGGGGTGGTTTTCCTTTATGAACTTTAATCCTGTGGAAGATGCTGTGTGGTTTTACTTATTTCCTGACCCATCTTCCTGCCTGGTTTTCAGGGGAGCACCATCCCCTGGGACTGCCAAGAGTGGGCTAAGGGAATGCTTTGAAGGCGTTTTTGAGTGTATCCTTGAGTGAGAAGGATCACACTGAAGTGTGTGTGCTTGTGAGCATCTTCTGTGAGAACCTGGGAAGTGCCTTTCCATCGCCTCAGGTGGTAGGACTCAGTGGGTGACTGTCCCTTACTACCCCTTGCTTGTAAGTGGCACTTGAGCCATTTTCTAACTTTGCTGCCCAGAGTATTGCTTTCCTTTTCTTTCTTTCATTCATTCATTCATTCATTCATTCATTGGCTGTTTTCTTATTCCTTTACTTACTTACTTGAGGCAAGGACTTACCATGCAACTCTGACTGTCCTTGACCTTGGCAGTGTAGATCAGGTTGGGCTCCAACTCACCGTGATCCACCTGCCTCTGCCTCCTGAGTTCTAGGATTAAAGTGCTCCCATGCCCTGCTTAGCATATGGGAGCTCTGGGTTTGATCTGATAATATAGGAAAAGGGAACTGGAGAGGGAGCGAGTGCAGGGAGAGTGTTCATCCACTCGTGCATCCAGCAACGCAGTCAAGAACACTGCATCCATTGCCCTGATAAGCACACCACACCTTTTAGTTGTTACCCCCCCCCCCCAATAGCCTTTGGCAGCTGTCAGTCTGTGTAGTCCTCTGCCCTCCCTAGGCTTTGTTTGTAGCAGGGATTAAATCTACTGCCTCATACTTGTAGGTCGAGCGCTGTATCTCTGAGCCGTACCCTGAGCTTTTTGAATTTAGTGTGAGTATGAATGTCATGTATAAGGATATCGTGTTTGTGCCTGGTGCTTGCAGGAGCCAGAAGAGGGCAGCAGATTCCTTGGCACTGGAGTTACAGCCAGCTATGAGCCCCTGTATGGTTGCTGGGAACCGAATCCAGATCCTCTAGAAAAACATCCAGTGTTCTCAACTGCTGAGCCATCCTTCAACCCCTGTCTGCAAGTTTTTTATCACAGTTCTTTTGTCACAGG